>NW_006921635.1:3131253-3169462 GCF_000298275.1 Orycteropus afer afer
CTAACCAGAAGGCTGGCGGTTCAAACCCACCAGCCACTCCTCAGAAGGAAGGTTGGGCATTCCTACTTCCGTAGTGATACTGCCTCAGAAACCCAGGGAGCGGTCAACTTGATGGCAAATAACAACAACAACAACAAATTATATGAAAATTCTTATTACCTAAAAAAAGAAATATTTTTCATTTCATTCAAAATACCTTCTATTACTGAAAACACAGTTGCAACACACAATTGAGAACAAAATAATTCAGTCTTGAAAGGGTTAAGGACCCCTGATGGCACAGTCTTTAAAGCACTCAGCTGCCTGTGAAAAGCTCTATGGGAGAAAGATGTGGCAATTTGAGAAAGAAGTAGCAGTCTGCTTCTGTGAAGATTGTAACTTTGGGAATTCTACGAGGCAGTTTTAGTCTGTTCAGTAGGGTTGCTGTGAGTTGGAATGATCTCTGTGACAATGGGTTTAGATTGTTGTTGTTGTTGTTATGTGCCGTCAAGTCGGCCCCGACTCATAGCGACCCCTCCTTGGGTTTCCGAGGCAGTATCACTACGGAAGTAGGATTGCCCAACCTTCCTTCCGAGGAGTGGCTGGTGGGTTTGAATTGTTGTTGTTGTTGTTGTTATGTGCCGTCGAGTCGGCCCCGACTCATAGCGACCCCTCCTTAGGTTTCCGAGGCAGTATCACTACGGAAGTAGGATTGCCCAACCTTCCTTCCGAGGAGTGGCTGGTGGGTTTGAACCGCCAGCCGTCTGGTTAGCAGGCAAGTGTCTTAGCCACTATGCTACCAGAGCTCCCGGGTTTGAATTAGGCTTAAACAAATTCCAGCAATCCCATTCACACAGATTTATACAGTTGTGATGATGATGGTCAGGAGATGCTTAAAGCTCTTTGCCTACCAAAGCCAAATATCACGAATAGATAATGGGTCAGTATGATGGCAAAACCAATTGAGTACCCATTGAGTTATATTCAGAGAGGGCAGTGCGCTTACAGGTTAGGAATTTCCCCTAGGACCTGGGTAGTCATGGTCACTCAGAGCCTTCTGGAGTTCATTTGTGTCACACAGGCAGCTAGGGGGCGGGAGCTGAGTAGGACCTGAGACGATTCCTCACCAGCTTCCCGCTGTCATAGTCCCACTGAGCTCTCAGGGCCACACTAGCTAATGGATGGGGCAGGGCCACAGTGACACTAGGCAAGAGAGCTCTTGGGAAGGAGATAAAATTCCTCTTTATAGCAGTACTACTTAGAAGTCTTTAAAAAAAAAAAAGTGTTTTATTGTGGTAAAACATAGCTAACATCCATTTTGCCATTTTTAAATGTACAATTCACTGGCATTAATTACATTCACCATGTTGTTCAACCTTCACTATCTAATTTCCAAAACTTTTTCGTCACCCCAGACGGAAGTTTTGTGCCCATTAGCAGTAATTCCCCGTGCCCTTTCTCTCCAGCCCCTGACAGCTTACAAGTCTTTTGCTTGTTGTTGTTGTTATGTGCCAGTGGTCATTATATCAGTCTGCTGTTTAAGTGGGTCACACCTTACTGTTCAGAGTTCTCTCACTAAATCTATCTGGAGCTAATTGTGCACTTCAATTAGCGTGGGATTGGTTTCACGTATATTAAAAGATAAATTCTTTTTGTATCCCCTTCTTTGACTTATTCCATAATTACATATTTAGCATAGTAATTAATAGACTGACCCATGGTATTTTCAATCAAGCATGGTAATTAATAGACTGACCCATGGTATTTTCAGTCACCTCATATGCATGCAAAAGCTAGACAGTAGATAAGGAAGACTGAAGAAGAATTAATTCCTTTGAATTATGGTGTTGGCAAAGAATATTGAATGCACGGTGGACTGCCAGAAGAACAAACAAATCTGTCTTAAAAGATGTACAGCCAGAATGCTCTTTAGAAGTGAGGATGGCAAGACTTTGTCTCACGTACTTTGGACGTGTTATCAGGAGGGACCAGTTCCTGGAGGGCGTCATGGTTGGTAGAGCGTCAGTGAAAAAGGGGAAGACCCTCAACAAAATGCATTGACACAGTGCCTGCAACAATGGGCACAAACATAGCAGAGATTGTGAGAATAGCAGGATCAGGCAATATTTTGTTCTGTTGCACGTAATGTCACTATGAGTCAGAACGCACTTGATGGCACCTAACAGCAACAACAAGAACAATAACAAATTAATGGACTTAGGATGGATTGACAAATAGAATGTTTGGAAATCAATGTAA
This sequence comes from Orycteropus afer afer, assembly GCF_000298275.1. Lineage (NCBI taxonomy): Eukaryota > Metazoa > Chordata > Mammalia > Tubulidentata > Orycteropodidae > Orycteropus > Orycteropus afer. The sequence goes on from NW_006921635.1 coordinate 3,133,492, forward strand.
ATAATAAAATGTTAATTTCATGCCTGTGGAAACAAAGGATTGAGAGCAAAAGCTTTTGACCCACATCTAGATGCATCCATGGGTCTCTCCTCATCCAGAGCAAGGAAGAATCAAGAAAAACAAAGATGCATGGAAACACTTAGTCCAAGCGACTATACACCATGCGATCCTCAGCCTATATGACTGATAACTTTGGACGTGTTATCAGGAGGGACCACTTCCTGGAGGGCATCATGGTTGGTAGAGCATCAGTGAAAAAGGGGAAGACTCTCAACAGAATGAATTGACACAGTGCCTGCAACAATGGGTGCCGTGTTGGAGGCAGTCGTACTTGGCTATGCCAAGAGATTTCGAAGACAGCTACCTGGCCCACTGACTGGAAGAGATCTGTATTTGTACCCATTCCAAAGAAAGGTGATCCCACAGAGTGTGAAAATTATCAAACAGTACCATTAATATCACACACAGGTGAAATTTTGCTGAAGACAATTCAAAAATGGTTGCAGCAGTGTATTGAAAGGGAACTTCAGAAATGTGGGCTGGATTCAGAAGAGGATGTAAAACAAGGGATATCATTGCTGATTTTAGCTGGATCTTGGCTGAAAGCAGATACCAGAAAGATGTTTACTTGTGTTTGTTGACTATGCAAAGGCATTCGATTGTGTGGATCATAACAAATTATGGATAATATTGAGAAGAATAAGAATTCCAGAACACTTAATTGTGCTCATGAGGAACCTGTACGTAGACCAGGGGGCTATCATTAAAACAGAACAAGGGGATGCTGCATGGTTTAAAATCAGGAAAGGTGTGTGTCGTGGTTGTATCCTTTCACCATACTTATTCAATCTGTGTGCCGACCAGATAATCCGAGAAGCTAGACTATTAAAAAGAATGTGGCGTCAGGATTAGAGGAAGACTCATTAACAGCCTGCGATACACAGACAACACAACCTTCCTTGCTGAAAGTGAAGATAACTTGAGGCACTTACTGATGAAGATAAAAGACTACAGTCTGCAGGGTGGATTACACCCTAGCATAAAGAAAACAAAAATCCTCACAACTAGACCGATAAGCAGCATCATGATAAATGGAGAAAAGATGGAAGTTGTCAAAGATTTCATATCACTTGGGTCCACAGTCAACACCCCTGGAAACAGCAGTCAAGAAATCAGATGTCATATTGCACTGGGTGAATATGCAAAAAACCTCTTTAATGTGTTGAAGAGTAAAGATGTCACTTTGAAGACTAAGGTGTGCCCAATCCAAGCCATGGTATTTTCAGTAGCCTCGTATGCATGTGAAAGCTGGACAATGAATAAGGAAGACCGAAGAGTTGATGCTTTTGAGTTGTGGTGTTGGTGAAGAATAGTGAAAGTACCATGGACTGCCAGAAGAATGTACAAGTCTGTCCTGGAAGAAGTACAGCCAGAATACTTCTTGGAAGCAAGAGTGGCCACACTTTGTCTCACCTACTTTGGTCATGTTGTCAGAAGGGACCATTCCTTGGAGCAGGATACCATGTTTGGTAAAGTGGAGGGTCAGTGAAAAAGGGGAAGGGCCTTAGTGGGATAGACTGACACAGTGGCTGCAGAGGTTGGCTCATGTGTAGTCAGGATTGTGAGGCTGGTGCTTGACCATGCAGTATTTCATTCTGTTGTACATTGGGTTGCTATGAGTCAGAGCCAATTCAAGAGTACCTAACATCATACTTTTCAACATGATTTTTCTTTCCTTTTTTCTTTACGTTTTTATTGTGACAATGTGATTTTTCGTTGGCATCTTATTTTAATTTCCTTTAATAGAAACCAAAGATATACAAAATTTTAATAGACAAAAACTTAAGAGAGAATGACTGAGAGTACAGAATTGTCATTTTGTCCAGCCACCAAGACTGAGACCAGATAGCCCCCAGTGAAGGGCAGTGACCACCTGGGAAGTGAAACATTTGTCTGAGAACAGAAGGTGTGTCATAAATAACATCTGATTGATCAGGGGTCCATGGCCTTAGGTCAGAAGGTGAACTGTAGCTGTGACTGGGCTTGTGCTTGTGTGTGTGTATGCGCGTGCCCCATAATTAAAATCTGGCCTACCCAGCTTTTGAGTGACTGATTACCTGAGGGTAAAATTCCCTCTCAGTTTTTCTTCCTTGGCTTAAATACACATTTCTGTAAATAGCCTAATTTAATATGAGGAGAATTTAGATTTAGATCTAGTCCTCTAAATCTTTATGAGGTCATCTCCAGTATATATATTTTTGGTTGATGGACAATTAAATAAATCAGTACAGCTAAAGAGTCCAGACACTGCCACCCATTAGACAGTTGAAGTTAACTGTGGATGTGTCCACTCCTCAGCCAGTGGTCACACCTGGGTGACTTTATTCAGGACCAACCCAGTTGTGCAGGAGTGGTGTGGCTACCACAGACCCACTGTAAAGATGACTTGACTCAGGACCGACCAGGCCATGCACGGCAGCTCCCTGCACCACAGAGTCAATGAAAAGGCATGATCGCATCAAGACCATCTGTGGCATAAAACTGAAATCCAGTGACCACATAAAATCCATGTGAGGGAAGGTACTGCAGGCTGTGTATTTTGGACTAATTTTAATACTGCACCGATGCTTAATAAATATACCTTCTCTGTGCCTGTTTTGCATGCTGACATTCCTCAAATCTGTTAACAGGTTCTAACAGTCTTGTTTGCTTCTTTAACTACAAATTAGCATGGGAGACAATACAATAAAAATGAAGCGCCTGTTATATAATTAGAAAACTGCATTTCCTGTGGGCATTTCACCTCTAGGTGCCCTAAAAATAGGCTCAGATTCATGTCACCACTTGACTCTGACAGAGACTGGCAAGTGGAACCATTGGATTTTTATTTTTGTCATAAAAAAACAGATCACAGATCTGTGCGGTGAGACTGAGTGCCTTGGCGGCGAGTGCAATCACTGTCCACACACTAGAGTCATTATCTCTGCAGTTTCCTTGAAGTCGGGAGGGTTGTGCTGACCATTCATTTGTCATGTCTTTTGTGGTGAAATTCCTTTTTGTAAGGGGACTACGTGTGGGTGCTGGGAGGGTGGGTGTATGTTTATTAGGTTAAAAAAAATCTAAGAATTGTGGGTGGAGGCCTCCTTTTGAGAGATTGCAGCTGTTTAGTTCCTGCCTGTGGGTCATCGTCCACATCCAAACCCACTGCTGTCAAGTCCGTTCCCACTGCCAGCGACCCTATGGGACAGAGTAGAACTGCCCCACAGGGCTTCCAAGGCAGCTGATGGAACGTCTTTCCCACAGAGCAGCTGGCAGGTTTGAACTGCCCACCTTTGGAGTTAGCAGCTGAGCACTTGAACCACTGGCCACCAGGGCTCTGAGCTCATCCTCAGTCTGTTATTATCGAGCCTATCAAGCACGTGACCCAGATCTATTTTCCTCAGTGCTTGAAGCTGGTTGTCTCCCCCAGTTTCTTTGCCTGTCTTGTTTCTATGGTAACCCTGCACTCACTGTCCTTGCAGAGAAACCCTAAAGCAGGCGGCAGCACAGAAGTCCCAGCAGCTCTCAGCGTTGCAGGAAGAGAACGTCAAACTTGCTGAGGAGCTAGGGCGGAGCAGAGACGAAGTCACAAGTCATCAAAAGGTCAGTGGGCCTTTGGTGGGGCTTCCTGTCCTGCCGGCTGCTGGCTGTGTGCTGGGAGGCTCCTCAGAGACATGCTCAGGGTGGCTGGGTCTTTCCCAATGGGATTTCAAGTTACCTGTGTTATATGTCTCGTTGTTTTCAAACATGCTGCCATAGGACTTTGGGTAGGAGTGAATTGACGGGTCCTTAAAACACACATAGACACCCCCAAGAGCCCTGGGAACTTGCAAGAAAGTAGAAAATAAAATCTTGGTTAAGATGATGTTATGGCAGTGCGTGTAAATGGACAGAGATAGTATCTTCTCCCCACTACTGCTTGGATTTCAATATGATTTGTTCTGCAACTTTTTTTTTTTTCCCTCTCTCATCAAAATTGTTTTAAGGGAGCTGATTTGAAGAGTGTGGATTTGGTGTGAGGGTTGGCAGCTGGTTTTAACTAGAACTCTGCTTTTCTTTAAGATTAAAAAAAATGTTTTAAGCCTTTTCTTACGGAGCTGTGTGCATGAGGACCCACATGTGCACTGGCAGGGGGAACAGGTGTTACAACTGGAATAAAATCAAGCCACGGCCCACTTCCTTCTGGGTGTAAGGCCAAGGTGTAGCTTACCAAACATCGAAACACACTGATTTTAAAGAAGGCTGTTGTACTCCAGCAGCTGAATCTAGTGTTAGAAAGTTACACCTGACCTTGCGGCAGCAGTGGCCGCGGCCACCGCCACCCGCAGCTGCTCCAAATTACAGTGTTGACAGAGAACTTTGCTGTCGTTAATTCTTGCTTTGTACTCCAGTGGAAAGGCATCTTCTCCCAAATACACTTCGCAAACATTGTTCCACTCTGGATGGAGTCCGTTGGGGAGGTTGCACGGAGTGCCCATTGGCGTGGTGCAGTTGGTGGTGAAAACACTTTTTCCACCATTAATTTCAGACTTTTACAATCTTCACTGTGGTTTCCATTCTTTTCTTATTTCTTGAAAGAAATGCCACATTTTCTCCAGTCTTCCAAGGTGATTATGGTGCGCTTAGTGATGATAGCTGACGTTTATTGACTCTTACTGTGTGATAGGCACAAATAAATGATAGCTACTCTGTCACTTAAGGAGCTGTGGTGGTTTGGTAGTTAAGTTTGTGTGTCAACTTGGCTAGGCCTGGTTGAGTGGCTGGGCAGCTGAATGTAGTTATTCCCCATGGTGAGATTGGTAATTAACTCCATGGTGGAATCTGTTAGAGCCAGTGAATAGCTGCTTTGGGTATGTGGTCTGCTTTCCGTATATAAGAAACAGCTTTGGAAATGGTCTCTAGCTTATGGCATGCTTGAACCCTGCATGTAGCTGGGTCATTGTTCAGCAGCCGGCCATGCTCTGCCAATCTTGGGACTTTTGATGGACTTGAATTAACAGCCTGCCATGTGGTCTGGTAGCATTGGGACTGTGCCGTTTTACTTGTCAACCTTGGCCTTGTCAGCCTCAGCAGCCAGCAGCTGAGTGAAGAAATTCCTCTAGCTTCAGTGGGCTGGGAGTAAGAGGCAGAGCTGAAGCCCAAGGTTGAGGGGCTTTCACCCAGCCCCTGGAGCCTGGCACTTTGAACTCGGACTTAGAGCCTTCAAAATTGGAAAAGAATAAACTCCTGTTTGTTAAAGCCATCCCATTTGTGGTATATTCCTGTCAGAGCGGCACTAGGTAACCAAAACAGGTGGCTTAGTGGTTAAGGCATTTGGCTGCTAGCCATAAGGCCAGTGGTTCAAACCTATCAGCTGCTCCTTGGAAGAAAGATGGGGCAGTCTGCTTCCATAAAGATTTTCAGCCTTGGAGACCCAATGGAGTCACTGTGAGTCAGAACCGACTCAATGGCAGTGAGTTTTAGTGTCTCAATCCTTACAGTAAGTCAGTGAGAGGGCACTGTTATCTCCATTTATAAAGGAGGAAATGGAAACACAGAGAAGATAGTAATTTGTTCAGCATGACTCTGCTGGCAGGTGCCAAGAGATAGCTGCCATCTTCTGATTTGGTCAGGAAAAGAATTAATTAACAGGTGCTGACTTAATTCCAGTCACTGCACTCTCCTTTGATCAGGCCATGTGAAATTTGGAGTTGGTGAAAAATACAGATCCTTTGACCAAGCTAGGTTCCTTTTTTTAAAAAATTTTACTTTTCTTGGCACAAACTAGAGCATCTCACACCTTCTATAGCTCTAGCAGCAGTGTGTGGTAAGGGTTACCAAGACAAGGACCTTGGCTAAGTGCTAGTCTCTTCCCATCTCACGTTGTCTCACTTCACTGACCGTGGTGGAGAGTGGGAACCCGTGTACCAAGCCTGGATTCCAGAAGCAGAAGGGACACGTCAGCCACTCGTTTGATGTTGGTCCTTGGCTTGGCTGATGATCACACTGTCTTTTCTTGCTACTGAGATAGAACTGGGAGGGTTTTGGGGCAAGCGTCAGGATCCCCTGGACTCAGATCTCCAGGGCTCCTTGCTGTCCCAGCAGCTCTGCTTGCTTTGTAGATCAGTTTTGAATTTGCTTCCTTTAGAAAAGGTATTGTGACCAAAAGTTGAAGACCTGTGACTCTCAAGGATGTTAGAAAATAGCACCCACAAGGACAGCTAAGGAAGTGACTTCTCCTGAAAAAGGGGATGGCATACAGTGCTCTTGGTATCTGCTCACAAGAGAGACCAGGTGGATGGGAACTAAAACGTGATAGGCTTTGCTTAGAGGGAATGTTAAAGAGGACATAGGCACCAAGAGAGGTTACGGGTAGTTCTTCCCTTTATAGCTCTCAAAATAGGGACATCATCCATTTAAAATCACTTAGAAACAACTGCAGTCTAAAGAAGACTTTGGTTAATTGATTGAGATTTATTACCAAAACCAAACATGTTGCCCTGGAGTCACTTCTGACTCTTAGAGACCCTATAGGACACAGTATAATTGCCTCATAGGGTTTCCAAGGCTGTAATCTTTGCAGACACAGACTGCTACATTTTTCTCCTGCAGAATGGCTGGTGAATTCAAACCAGCAACCTTCCAGGTAGAGGCCAAGCGCTTAACCACTGCCCCAGCGGGGCTCCTTGAGCTTTATTGCTGTTCTGTAATCTCCTAGAGTCTAGAAGACTGTTTACCTCTGAAAGTTTCAGACTGTGACCTTGTTACTTACTATACTTGAGCCAAATTACTGATCAGCTTTATATGACACAGAGCCACAGTGTTCGGCAGAAACGATTTTTTAGAATAGTATATTTTATTTCGTTGCTGTTGAATATATACACGGCAGAACATACACCAATTCAACAGTTACTCAATGTACGATTCAGTGACAGAGATTACAAACTTCAAGTCATGCAACCATCCTCACCCTCCTTTTCCAAATTGTTCCTCCCCCAGTAACATAAACTCACTGCCCCCAAAGCTTAGAAAACTTTTTTTAAAAAATAATATTCCATTTTGTTTTTGGTGAAAGTTTACATAGTCACTTAGGTTCCAGTTTGACACTTTTCCTGTGAATTGCTCAGTGACATTAGGCATATTTTTCAAAGTGTGTCAGCATTGTCCTTAATTGTGTTCTGGTTGTTCTGTTTCCATTCCCCCCATAATCCTCTCATCCTTATCTTAGAGTAAATGCCGACCTTTCTGTCTCATATAGGTGTTTTTTCAGTAGACCAGCATACTTGCAGGGACTGTCTTTGTTTTGTGTGCCACTGTCATTTTGCTGAAAGGTGACCTTGGGGTGGATTCAGTTTAGGGTTTAAAGAGCATCTCAGGGTGATAGCCTCAGGGAGTCCTCTACTCTCAGCTGGTCCAGTAAGTCTGGAATTGTTAAGAATTTGAGTTCTGTTCCATGTTTTGTTCCCTTCTAGAATGGTGCGTGTATTGTGGCAGAAACTGTGATTTTTTTTTTTTTTAAAGAAATAGCTTCAGTTGTATCACTATAGAAATATTTAAGCTTCATTCTAAAATGAAGATTAGATTGACATGGGATGGGGAAGTTCTGGCCTAGGTCCTGAGTTCTGTCTGGTCCCTTTATTCAGCAGCACCGTAATTCACTGACCGTTTCTGCACAGATGGATTTACCAGTCTCAGTGAATCACTACCATGTGCCCCTGAGATAGTGAGGTGATTACTTTGTAGATGAGGAAACTGAGGTACAAATTTGAAATAATTTACCCAGTGCATGCAGCCAGTAAGTAGGTGAGTTGAGATTTAAATGCCAACTGTCTAACTCTGAAGCCTGTTTTTCTTATTACTGGCCCATACTGAGAACAACACTCATTTCCTCTTACTTCATAGGATTAATTCTTAAGATTAAAAAAAAATGTGCCTGTGAACTAAGAATGGGGAAGGTGGGATCGAGCAGTGTGGTAACACAGCACTCTTTACTGGTATTTTTTTCTTCCCAAATATTTCTTTTGCTTAGAAAACCCAGGGTATCCCAGAGTGTGCTCTGCATCTTAATTACCTCTCTGGGATTGTAGCCAAGATTTGTAATTCTTTGTCCAGCCACTTTATGATGGGAGCTGTTTCGTTTCCTGTTGGTCATCCTTATAACTAAGTAACTGTGGATTTCCAACCAGGCTCTCAAGAGTGATAAGTGAGATTATTTGCTGAAGTAAAAGAACTCCTCTTCCACTGTGGCAGTGGTTTTATGGACATATGACAGTGGACATGTGACACCTTAAAAAGGTGATTTACGGAATAAAGAGAGCCAGTGCTTCACAGGAGTGGTCGCCTCCAAGGTAGGGAGAGATTTGTTCTTCATTAGGAGCCCTCACATGACTCTCTTGACACATGAGCATCATGGGCTCCCAAGTGGCAGGTGTCACCCATCAGAAGGGTTCATCTCTCTGCCTTCACTCTTGTAGGAAGGAGCTGGCAGAGCCCATGAGTCTGGTCCTCTGCTGTCTGCTCTCCTTGCTGGACACTCTTCCAACTAAAATGCTTTCTTCATGTCTCCTTTCCCAAGGAGTATTTTCTTTGGAGAGGAGTGGGGAAGGTGGACAGCCAGGTCACTCAGGATGGTGAGAGACAGGAGCATGTGATTTGTCTGGCACCAAGAGTAACAGAAATCTTGGTAAAATGTCTCCTAGTGTGCTTTCTTATGAAGGAGAGCATGTTACATTGAATCATGGGAAATTGCTGCTGTTCACCTTCATGTGGTTCAACCTTATAGTAGATGGAACTTTTTAAAAAATTTATTTTGTTTCTGTTGAGAATATACACAGCAAAACATACACCAGTTCAACAGTTTCCACATGTCATTTAGTGACAATGATTACATCTTCGAGTTGTGCAACCAATCTTACCCTCTTTTTCCCAATTGTTCCTCTCTCATTAGCATAAACTCACTGTCCCCTAAGTTTCCTGTCTAATCTTTTGAGTCCCTGTTGTCAATTTGATCCTATATAGATAGTTCTTAAAAGAGCAGGATGCCCGTGCACACCTTAGAACAATCAACCATGATAGACCAGAAGGTCAGCATTTGCACAGGGAAGGAGCTCAAAGGGCAGGAATGCATAGTAAAGAAGGATGCAGGGAAAGGTAACCACAGGGAGGAAGTGGGAAGAGAGCTGTTACATTGTAGGGATTGCAGCCAATGTCCCAAAACAAAACATATATGAACTGTCATATGGAAAATGAATTTGTTCTATAAACATTCACCCAAATCGCAATAAAAAGTTAAACAAAGAAGGATGCTCAAGGCAGACATTTTTTTTCTTTTTCTTTTTTATTGTGACTTGGGTGAAAATTTACAAAGCAAATTCACTTTCCATACAGCAGTTCACATACACTTTGTCTCATGACACTGACCACAATTTACCACAATGCAGCAGCTCCCCTTCCACTTCCTCGGATAGTTTTCTCTTCCCTGTGCCCATCCCTCCATGTACTCTTGCCCCCTGAGCTGTCTCCCTGTGCATAAGCAACCAGCCTTTCTTTCTCCCATGATAGTTCTCTCCAAGGAGTGTATCTACATCAGGTAAATGTTCAACTCATATCCCTGTCTATTGTTTGGCTGGAGGCCACAGGCGTGGGTTTAATTCCAGACCTGAAGGGCAACTAAGGGCCATAGTCTCAGTGGTTCCACCAGGTTCTATCACACCAGCAAACCTGGTCCCCCCTTTTGTTTTTCTCCAAATGATTTTGAGTTTTGTTCCACATTGTTCTCCCTTTCTATCCAGGATCTCCTGCATACATAGATCCCCTTCCAAGTGGTTGACAGTAGTAGCCGGGCACCATCTACTTCTTCTGGTCTCATAGTTGTGTAGGCTGCAGATCAGAGGGTAGCATTCAGTACATTCACAGTGTTGTACAGCCATCACCACTGTCTAGTTCCAGAATATTTCATCACCTCACAGGGAACCTTGTGCCTGTTAGCAGTCACTCCTCATTCCCGCAGCCTCCCCCCACCCAGCCCCTGACAAGCGCTAGTCTAATTCCTGTCTCGGTAAATTTGCCTGTTCTGGGCATTGCGTGCTAATGGGCCTATAGGTGTGTCACCTTTTGTATCTGCCTTCTTTCACTCAGCGTACACTTGTCAGAGTTTATCCCTGCCACAGCATGTATCAGAACTTCGTTGCTTTTCATGGCTAAGAAGTGTTGCCTTGTGTAGATGGATCACACTGTGGTCATCCCTTTGCTTCTGGTGTTTCATGTCTCCCTTCTCCAGTCAGACTGTCCCCTGTCCCTCCTGACATCTGCATCTTGCCTGCAGCAGCTACCTCTGATCACCACTTTAGATCTTTGGTGGGTTGGGAAACCTCTCTCATTTCCTTAACAGCAGTTCTATGTCATACCACTCTGTTCACACTTAAAACCCAATCTTCTCTTTTTCTTTACTTCCAAAGTTTTAGAAAGACTACTCTGTTTTCTGCCTGTATTTGTCACCTCCCATTCTCTTCTCAATCCTTGTGGTCTGCTTTTTGCTTCCACTGATGTGCATTGAAATGACACTCGCCGAAGGCCTCGATTGACCCAGTAATTGCCGAGCTCCGTGCCTTCCTTTCTGCTCTCCGTTAGCATGTCTCACCAATGACCACCTGCACTCTGGACATTCTTCCTTTGGCTTCTTCATGCCTGTTTCCTCACATTTCCCCATCTCCCACCATGCCTGGTTACTTACCATCCACAAGCCTGCTTTTCATCCTTGCCTCTGCCTTCCCCCATTTGGTGAGCTTTTCCTTATGGTTAGAGGCCCACCCCAAATCTCAAGCAAAGTTCTCTGCTGCCTTCCCTGTATTCATGTAGCACTGACAACAATTCTCCCTCTGTGCTTGGCCTTTTCTGCTTACAAACGGTGAGGTAGCTCCTGCAGATTGGTCACAGAGCATGATATGCAGGTGGGAATGAGTGCATGTGTGGGTGTTCGATGAAGATCTCATTTTGAGCTAGGGCCTCGGGTCATGTTTTGCAGAACAAAATGCAGAGATTAGCCATTACTGTGGTTGCCAGAAGCCTGATTACCAAGTTAGTGGGTGTCATGGAACAAATTGTGTTCCCCCAAACTGTGTGTCACCTTGGCTAGGCCATGATTCCCAGTGTTATGTGGCTGTCCTCCATTTTATAAATTGTCCTCCATTTTTTGATGTGTTATAAATCCTAACCTCTTTATCTTAATGAGACAGGATCAGTGTGGGCTGTATCTTGAGTTATAGCCTTATAAGAGGCCCACCCTTACTCAATTCCTACTCTTATCAGTTCAGACTCTTGCTTGAGTCACACCTTTTATCTTACAAGAGATAAAAGGAGAGAAGCAAGCAGAGAGGGAAAAGGACCTTACTACTACCAAGAAAGAAGAGCCAGAGTGGAGCACATTTTTTGGAGCCAGGGACCGTGTGCTGAGAACCTCCTAGACCCAGAAGAAGTTAGATAACAAGACACGTGGAGACCTCCAAGGAATACTGGGCCTACAGATGTTCAAAGGAGACAAGGACCTTCCCTTACAGCTGGCACTCTGAATTTGGACTTATAGCCCCCTAAATTGTCAGTTAGGATAATATTGATACATGTACAAGGAAGACCAGTTAATAAAAATCATTATTCAAATTTATGCCCCAACCCTAATGCCAAAGATGGAGAAATTGAAGATTTTACTAACCTCTGAAGTCTGAATCTGATCAAACATGAAGTCAAGATGCACTGATAAATTACAGGGAATTGGAATGTGAAAGTTTGAAATGAAGAAGAATCAATAGGTGGAAAGTATGGCTTTGGTAATAGGAATGACACTGGAAATTGCATGATAGAATTTTGCAAGATGAACGCTTGTTCACTGGAAATAGCTTTTTTAACAACATATATGGTAACTTAGGAGCTCTGGTAGCATAGTGCCTAAGGCACTTGACTGCTCACCAGAAGGCTGGCGGTTCAAACCCACCAGCCACTCCTCGGAAGGAAGGTTGGGCAATCCTACTTCTGTAATGATACTGCCTCGGAAACCCAAGAAGGGGTCGCTATGAGTCGGGGCTGACTCGACGGCAAAACAACAACAACAACATGAATGTGGACCTCACCTGATGGAATACATAAATCAAATCAATGACAGCTGTGGAAAGAGATGATAGAGAAGCTCAATATCATCAGTTAGAACAAGGCTAGGGGCCACCTGCAGAACAGACTATCAATTGCTCATATGCAAGTTCCAGTTGAAGCTACAAAATTTAAAACAAGTCCACAAGAGTCAAAAGATGACCTTGAGTATATCCCCCCTGAATTTAGAGGCCTTTTATGCCTTTTATGCCTTGAACACTGATGACCAGACAAGTTGTGGCATGACATCATCAAGGACATCATACTTGAAGAATGCAAAGGTCATTAAAGACAAGAAAGAAAGAAACGACCAAAATGGATGTCAGAAGAGACTCTGAAACTTGCTCTTAAAGGGAGAGTAGCTAAAACAAATGGAAGAAATGATGAAAGAGCTTAAGTGAAGCCTTCGAAGGGTGGCTCGAAAAGACAAAGTCAATTGTAATGAAATGTGCAAAGACCTAGCATTAGAAAACCAAAAGGGAAGAACATGCTTGGCATTTCTCAAGCTGAAAGAACTGAAGAGAAAATTCAAGCCTTAAGTTGCAATATTGAAGAATTTTATGGACAAAATATTGAACAACATAGGAAGCATCAAAAGAAGACGGAAGGAATACACACGGTCACTGTACCGAAAAGAATTGGTTGATGTTCATATGGTAACATATGATCAAGAGTCAATGGTATTGAAGGAAGAAGTCCAAGCTGCACCAAAGACATTGGTGAAAAACAAGGCTCCAGAAATTGACAGAATACTCATTGAGATGTTTCAATAAATGGATGCATTGTTGAAAGGACTCACGTGTATATGGCAAGAAATTTGGGAGACAGCTATCTGGCCAACCAACTGGAAGAGATCCATATTTGTGCCCATTCCAAAGAAAGATGATCCAATAGAATGCAGAAATTATCAAACACTATCATTAATATCACACACCAGTAAAATTTTATTGAAGATAATTCAAAAACAGTTACAGAGTACATTGATAGAGAACTGCCAGAAATTCAACCTGGATTCAGAAGAGGATGTGGAACAGGGAATATCATTGCTAATGTCAGATGGATCTTGGTTGACAGCAGAGAATACCAGAAAGATGTTTACCTGTGTTTTATTGACTATGCAAAGGCATTGGACTAATGGATCGTAGCAAATTTTGGATAACATTGCAAGAGTGGAATTCCAGAACACTTAATTGTGCTCATGCAGAATCTGTACACAGACCAAGAGGAAGTTGTTTGAACAGAACAAGGGAATAGTGCATGGTTTAGAATTGGGAAGGTATGTATCCAGGTTGTATTCTTTTACCATACTTACTCAGTATGCTGAGCAAATAATCTGAGAAACTGAACTATGTGAAGAATAACATGATATTAGGATTGTAGGAAAACTCACTAACCTGTGATAGGCAATTGACACAACCTTGCTTGCTGAAAGCAAAGAGGATTTGAAGCACTTAGTGATGAAAATCAAAGACTACAGCCTTCAGTATGGATTATACTTCAACATAAAACAAAAGTCTCACAACTGGACCAGTAAGCATCATAATGGTAAACAGAGAAAGTATGGAAGTTGTCAAGTATTTCATTTTACTTGGATCTAAAATCGATGCCTCTGGAAGCAGCAGTTAAGAAATCAAATGATGTATTGCATTGAGTAAATCTGCTGCAAAAGACCTCTTTCAAGTGTTAAAGAGTAAAGATGTCACTTTGAGGACTAACGTCCACTTGACCCGAGCCATGGTATTTTCAATTGCCTCATATGCATGTCAGAGGTAGACATTGAGGAAGGAAGACTGAAGAAGAATTCATGCCTTTGAATTATGGTATTTTTGAAGAGTATTAATATATCATGAAGAAGGAACAAATCTGTCTTAGAAGAAGTACAGCCAGAATTCTGCTTAGAAATGAGGATGGCAAGACTTCATTTCACATAGTTTGGACATGGTATCAGGAGGGATATCATGCTTGGTGAAGTGGAGGGTCAGCAAAAAAGAGGAAAACCCTCAATGGAAATAGATTGACATGGTGACTGCAACAGTGGCCTTAAACAGCAATGACTATAAGGGGGTGTGGGACTGGACATTGTATTGTTCTGTTGTAAGAGGGTTGCTATGGGTTGGAACCGATTTGCTGGCACCTAAAAACAACAAACTGTGAGAAAATAAATTTCTGTTTGTTAAAACCATCCACTTGTGGTATCTCTGTCATAGCAGCACTAGGTTTTGAGGCAGTGGGGCATTTGCAGTGCGTGGATGGTCAAAGCAAGGTCACCCAAGGTTAGGGTGAATGGACATTACACATAGCACTTTGCTTATCTCATAGAGAATGATGAACGTAATCAGTTTGAGTTCTTCTACAGAAGTTGTCATGTTTGGTAATAATTTTTGAAATGTCTGATTTGTCATTCCCAAACCTCACGTTTCACCTTGTAAAGATTACAAATTACACTGAACTGTCACTATGGGAACAATACCGATTTCCCCCCCGGCTCTTTGCAGAATGAGCTTCCATTTTGCATGTGGAAACTAGACAGGGGTTAGATGACTCAATAACTGTATTTCATCAATAGCATTTCCTGACAGGTTACAGCCATGCAGTGGACAGAAACTAGGGTTAATGTCTAAATTGATCCTGGGATAACTGCCTGCCTTTTAAATAAGCCTAAATTCCCAGACATGAATGTTTAGAAAAGGAAAGGCATTTATATCTTGTCATGTTTTATTTTTGAAAAATGATGACCGTCAGCCATCATGATTTTAACCTGGCCTCAGGGGACTTCTGCATCAATAGGACCAAGTGAAGCTAGACCCCAGAATCTGTCCCCCACAATGCCTAATGAGATGAATGCAATCTTTCAACTATTAAAAAATGTCACCAGGAGCTGCAGCTAGCAAAGCCAGTCACCTTCATGCTCTATTAAACTTTGTCATTGGCAACCAAGAAAAGGAACAGAATTGTGGTTTGACTCTGTTTGGCCCTGTGTTCCCAGTGCCAGGAGAAAAGAAGGCAAGTCACCAGAGCTGGTGGATGCTCCGGCTGATTTCCCCATCTCTGTGCCCAGCCCAGCTGGGGGAAAACTCGACTGAAGGGATGAGTAGGCAGCCTAGAGAAGGCTTCAAGGAAGAATCGTTGGGACCAGAAGCCCTTTTCTGTCTCCTCAGGATCTTACCGGAGATAGGAAAACTGGGAGTAGTCATTTTTCAAAGCTAGCTTAGCCGACAACAGTGGGTAAGTCCATGGAAGGGGGTATATTTTTCTCAAACGATGCTAAGTGCAGAGGTAAGCAGTCCAGGGTGGGCACTTTCCCTGAGAAATGTCCTCCAGGAACCCGGCTTGGTGATTTCTGCCCTGCTGGTCTGCTTCCCATGAACTTTTCATCCTCTGGGTTTTACCAAACAGCTCCTGGACCTCCAGGCATTGCACAGACCTCCAGGAGGAAGTAGGGAAGAAAAGGGTGGGAAAAGGCCTACCCCTCATGAGATTTTGCCCTTTTTATTTGGGGAGGAAAGTTCAGATCTCTATACATAATCACTTCCAACCACAAATGAAGCTGGGATCCTCTCTGTGGAAAGAGAAGGCAGTGGAGAAGGAGATGAGGGCCAACCCATAATATCTGCACTTACATGGAAGCCTGAGTACTTTCTCCTGTGGGAGCAGGAGTGAATGAGATCCAGGACGTTAAAATAAAATCCTCTAACACGTCCAGTGTATAGCTCCAGCAGCACTGTCTTCCCTCCTGCTCTGCTTCCCAGGGCCCTCTGGCTACAGAAGTATATACACAACACGTCCAACTTCACTGTAGCTGGCAGATGAAGACAGAAGGTCTCAGTTATGTCCAGGATCCCAGGGGAAATTCGTTCACATTATATTACATCACTTATATTACATTACATGTGAGCAAGTAAGAAGTTTCCCATAATAACATGGACAGTTGATACATATTTTGCCAAGAACAGAAATACAGGGATATAAGAATCTGGTGAAAGATGAGATCAGGCTGTGAGAAAACATCACTCAAAGGAAAAAAGTAGTTCGCCTTATATAAAAGTTCATGGTATTTTAGTAAAACAACTGTTCAAAGATAAGATGAATAATTACACATGAAAGTGGAAAGAGATCAAACAGTTAAGGAAACAAATTGAAGACCAAAACCACACCATATCAAACATCTAAATATGCACGAAAGAGAAAGGAACCCAAAGAACGTTTTTTTTTTTCAGTGTTCCCTCTCCCTTCCTCCCCTCCTACCCCTGGTAACCAACAAAGTTTCCTTCCATATAAAAACCTTTCCTTGACTTTTTACAATAATGAACTAATACAATATTTGTCCTTCAGTGATTGACTTATTTCACTCAGCGTAATGTCTCCCAAGTTCATCCATGTTCCGCGGTGTTTTGCAGATTCTACATTATTCTTCAGTTCAGTGTTGCATAGTATTCCATTGTGTGTATGTACCATAGTTTGCTTATCCATTCTTCTGTTGATGGGCGCCAAGGTTGTTTCAACATCTTTTGGCTATTGTAAATAGTGCTGCGATGAACATGGGTGTGCATATATCTGTTCTTGTCCTGGTTCTCACTTCTTTAGGATATATATCTAGCGATAGAATTGCTGGGTCAAATGGTATTTCTAATTCCAAGTTTTTAAGGAATTGCCATACTGCTTTCCACAGTGGTTGTATTATTTGACAGTCCCAACAGCAATGTATGAGAGTCCTGCTCTCTCCACATCCTCGCCAGCATTTGTTATTTTCTGTCTTGTTGAACTTTGCCATTAGTACTGCTGGGGCGAGATGGTATCTCATTGTTTTGATTTGCATCTGCTAATGGCTGATGGTCGTGAACATTTCTTCATATGTTTGTTGTCTGCCTGAATATCCTCTTTGGTGAGGTATCTAATCATGTCTTCTGCAAGTTTTCTAATTGGCTTGTTTGTCTTTTTGTTGTTGAGGTGTTGGAGTTTTCTATAAATTTTAGAGTTAAGTCCCTTGTCAGATATATCATCGTTTTTTCCCAATCTGTAGGTTCTCTTTTTACTCTTTTGGAGAAGTCTTTTGAAGCACATAAAAATTTAATATTTAGAAGGTCCCATTCATCTAGTTTGCTTCTGCTGTTTGTGCCTTTTGGGTTATGCTTAACAGTCTATTTATTCCATAAATAACTGTTGTTGTTGTTAATGTGCCGTCGAGTTGGCCCCGACTCATAGCAACCCCTCCTTGGGTTTCCGAGGTGGTATCACTACGGAAGTAGATTGCCCAACTTCCATAAATTAGGGCCCCTAAAATTGCCCCAATTTTTTTTCTTGAGGAACTTTATAGTTTCAGGTTACACATTTAAGTCTTTGCTCTATCTGGAATTAGTTTTTTTGTATGGTGTGAGGTATGGATCTTCTTTAATTTTTTGCAAATAGATATCCACTTTTGCCAGCACCATTGGTTAAAGAGACAGTCTCTTCCCCATTTAATGGATTTCAGTCCTTTGTCAAAGATCAGCTGACTGTAGGTCGATGGATCTATTTCTGGGTTCTCAGTTATATTTCACTGAGCTATGTGTTTGTCATTGTACCAATACCAGGCTGTTTTGACTGTTGTGGCTATATAGTAAGTTTTGAGATCCGAGACTGTGAGACCTCCTACTTTGTTCTTCTTCAGTAGTGCTTTGCTTATCCGGGATCTCTTTGCCCTAAAGAACATTTCTGAAAGTAGAAAAGAAAGGCTTGAGGTTGTTGTAATGATTGATGGGGAAAACAGTCACAGATATAAGCAGTTAAAGGAAAGACTAAATGTGTAAGACAAAGGGAACTCAGATGAATATAATTAGTATCCCTCAAACCAAAAGCAAAGCAAACTCACTGTCATCTGGTCAATTCTGGCTCATAGCAACCCCCATTGGGTTTTTAAGGCTGTAAGTCTTTAAAGAAGCAGACTGCCTCATCTTTTCTTCCATAGAGCAGCTGGTGGTTTCAAACCACCAAGCTTTTGATTAGCAGCCAAATACCTTAACCACCACACTACCAGGACTCCTTTAGTATCCCTTAAGTGGAGTGTAAGTGCAATAGAAAATAGTATTAGGACACCCAAATCACAATAAAAATTTAGGGAGGGGGGAAGCATTAGGAGATTTAATAAGGACATTTGGCCCAGATGAAGGAAGAACTGTAGATTGTAAGGGCATTCTTACTTGTGTGGACACCCAATACACGAACCCAGTTGGGGAAGTTGTTCCAAAACATCCAACACCAAAAAATACTCTGGTGGGAGGCAAAGTTTTGAAAATGTCTTAGCCATAACCAAACATCATGAGGGTCACTGGGCTTGGAAGCTTAAGACCATTGTCTTAGGGGACATCTAGGTCAACTGGCATGACATAGTCCACAGAGACAATGTTCAACATCCTACTTTAGTGATTAGCAACTGGGTCCTTGAAACCTTGCCAACAGCTATCTAAGATGTAACTCTTGGTCTCTCCCCATCCGGATCAAAGAAGAGTGAAGAAGGCTCCAGGTAACAAGTAATCCAAAGCAGTAACATCCTCCATTAGCCTGAGACCAAAAGAACTAGATGGTGCCCAGCCACCACTTCTGACTCTTTAATCTGTATCACAATAGAAGGTTCTACACAGAGTGGGAAAAAAATGTAGAACAGAATTCAAAAGAATAAAAAAGATCAGATTTACTGGTCTGATAGAGATTGGTGAAACCCCTGAGATTATGGTCCTTCCTTAGACACCCCTCAAACCTAGACTGAACCTACCCCTGGGGATTACCTTTTTAGCCAAACAATAGGTCTATAAAGGAAACAGTAACCCCATGAGGAATACACTCCTCAGAACAATCAATCCTCTAAGACCAAAAGAATTTGATTTGCCCAAGAATAAATTTAAAAGGCAGGAAGGGGCAGGGCAGGTAAGAAGGATGAATGAAAATGGGGAACACAGGGAGGAAGTGGGAGGAGTGTGTTACATTGAGGGGACTAGAACTGTAAATGATTGAATGGGAAACTAATTCATTCTGTAAACTTCAAACCACGTAAAGAGAAAAGAAAACCAACCTGGTTATTATTAAATTCAAAAATGTAGAAATAATTCTGGAATCTTCCAGGCGGAAGAAACAAATCCTTGATTGAAAGGGTAAAAAAAAAAAAAAAAAAAAATCGATCCACTACAGCCACAGTCAATGTCAGAAATCTATGGTGCAGTAATTTCCAGAGTTCTGAGGGACAGAAAATATGACCAAGAGCATCATTTTGAGCCTTATTCCAATAAGAAGATACACAGATGGTGTCAGGCGTGGGAGGGCTTAGGCACTGTTGTGTCTCTGAGACCTCCTGGAGAACAGCTACTGGGTGAGATCGAGCTATGCAAGATGTGAGTCAGAGTAAAGGGCTTAGCCGAGGAGGGTGGATGGGAGAATGGTGGTGATAAGCACTGAGCCCAAGGAAATTGGATTTTAAGAGCTAAGCTAGCAGGATATAGAAGATAATTGTTTTCTTAACTTTAATTTGGAAATATTTCAGACTTTCTGAAAAGTTACAAGGATAGAACAGAGAATGCTCTTACACTGTAAGGACTTGTTTTTACATAACCACAGTGCAGATATCAAATCCAGGAAGTTTAACCTACATACAACATGGTGGTAAATGGAGAGGAGATTGAAGTCGTCATTGATTTCTACCTGCTTGGGTCAGTCAGTCAGCATCCCTGGAAGCAGCAGTTAAGACATCAAATGATGTATTACATCAGGAACATTTGCTGCAAAAGACCTCTTCCAGTTTTAGAAAGGAAAGCTGCCCCTTTGATGACGAACAATTTCTGTTGTTTATTGTAGGTCTGTTGGGGGAGAAGGAAGTGGTGGCTCTCACTCAGTAAGTGAAGCTGTAGGACTTTTGGGTGTAGTTGTGTCGTATGGGGACTGTTGCTGTCTCCCACTCAGTTAGACAAAAATAACAATTGAATAACCATAAAAAAAGTAAAAGCAAATGGACGAAAAACACACCGTGTAATCACACAGGAACAGTAATCAAAGAAAAAGGGGAAAAAATAAATTAAAACCTGCAATATCTGGGGAGAGGGATATAAGAGATGAAAGGTAGAGAAGGAGAATAATGAAGAAAAAAATGGGAAAAATGCAAAAAGAAAAACAAGGAATGGGGTTAACCACGAGAAAGGAAAAAAAAAAAAAAAATGCAACCAGAAACAGGAAAAAGAAAAAAAGCTGAAAACTAGAACCTAGGAGAAAAAGTATAAAGAATAATAGTAAAATGGACAAAAGTAATAACAATAGTAGTAGTAGTTTTAAAACAAACAAACTAAAAAACAGAAAAAAGAAAAGAAAAATCAGGGCAGGGCACCGAGGCCCCGTCTAAGCATGCAGACTGGGATGGAATTCCTGCTGGCCCAGAAGGTGGGTGGGAGTGAAGGATGGCCACACCTCCATTCACCAAGAGGGTGTGGGGTATAAGAGTAACAAGGGGAGTGTTGCACCTTTTCAGTCGCCTGGGTCCAGAATGTTCTTGTGGTTCCTGGCAAGTGGAGCCTGTCTTAAGTCCCTGGAATCTGGGAGAAAGCTGTTGCTTTAAATATCCAAAAAGGTCAAGCCCCTTGTAAACATTAAAAATGCCTGCGCTGTCTGGACAGGCAAAAGTCCACAGCTCAGCCCGCCATCCTCTCCGCTACTTCTCCTTTTATTCCCCAGTCACCAGAGCAGTCCTCCATGCAGTCCCTGGCTAGTAGGGCTGATTTTTAGGTTAATTCTTAGGTCCTACCACCATTGGGCAATATCCAAGCTCTCTATGCCATCAGCATTGCTGCCAGACCGCAGCTCCATATGTCTTCTTTTTTGGTGTTTTCATGCAAATTCTTCTGCTAGTTGGAGTTTAGTCCACTTTTATATCCTTCCCTTCAAGGCTCAGGGGTCCAGGATTATCTTGTGTTTCTGTGTTAATTGGTTCCCCTTTTCTTTGTTGAAGAGGGTCTGTGTAGTGTTATGCCTATAATGTAATGCCTATTCCGCCATCTTACCGGAACTTCCCAAAATTGTTATTCTTGAAGAAAAAAAAAAATGTAGTCTAAAACTAAGGGTATCGCCAAAGCCAAGTCCTTTGCTTGCTGGGAAAGCCTTTCACCAGTCAAGCTGTTCAGCATTGCATGCAGGCAGTGGTTGGGGGATATGTTCAGCTCCTGAAGGGCTCTTTACATCCTGCATGTTCTCTTTGTGCATTTTTAAATTGCTTGATTGAGGCCTCCCTGTAGACTCCTCTAACCCACTGCCATTGAGTTGGTACCAACTCATAGCGACTCTAGAGGACAGAGTAGAACTTCCCCGTAGGGTCAAGGCTGTCAATGTTTACAGAAGCAGACTGCCTCTGCTCTCGCAGAGCAGCTGGTGTGTTCAAACTGCCCACCTTTCCGTTAGCAGCTGGGTGCTTTAACCACTGTGCCACCAGAGCTCCTAGACTTATCTAGAGTCCTCATAACTCCAGCTTTTGAGGGGGTTAGTGGAAAGCCATTTCCTGGCCCTTAGGTGCCGTCCTTTCTGTAAGGGGCGACCTCTGAGGTTCGGGGTGTGTGTGCTGGTGAGAGGACTCGCTTCAGCAACGCTGGATGTGAGCTGTCTCAAGTGAAGAATAGCTCCTGTCCTTTCAGCACCTAGAGGTGAAAATTGAAGAAGAAAGGGACACGTGTGTACTGTATAAAGAATGACGTCATAGATATTTGTCTCTCATCACAGACCTTCCACACTGTGACCAAACCATCACCAGCAGCCTTTGATAGAGGGCCATGATGCCATGTGTGTATGTATTTGAGGATGTAAAAGTGTTTCTGTATGTGTGTGTATATTTAGCCATGCACACACATATATGCAGGAGCTCTGGTAACATAGTGGCTAAAGCACTTGACTGCTAACCAGAAGGCTGGCGGTTCACACCCACCAGCCACTCCTCGGAAGGAAGGTTGGGCAATCCTACTTCCGTAGTGATACTGCCTCGGAAACCCAAGGAGGGGTCGCTATGAGTCGGGGCCGACTCGACGGCACATGACAACAACAACAAACAACACACATATCTGCACACACTCATATACACATACATATATTCACATAATTCGTATACTTACCCCTATGAACTCACATCACTTTCCAAGATGTGATTTTCCTGTGTCTTTTAAGAGTGAGTGGCAGTAACTTAATGCATCCTGTTGTAGGTGGAGCGCTCTGGAAAGCCGGTGGGAAGTGTTTGTGTGGGTGATGTTTATATCTATTACTGGATGCCCTTGGGCCAGGTGTGTGGAGAGGAGGAGAAGGAAGCATGACTGGGGGGCGGGGGGCTGAGCTGTGGTGCTGGCCTAGTGCCAGCCTTGTCCCAACCCCGGGGAGCTCAGAGCTAGTGGCCCCTCCCATTTGCCGTCATTTGAACTGAGATGGCCAGCCTTTTATACTTTCTCCTTGATCAGTCTTTGGGTATGATCCACCCTGGGAAGGGGCGTGACCCTGGGAAGGGGGCTGTGTATGTTGAAGGCCGTTCCTAAAGGGGCCAACAACTGGGCAGCAAGGGCTCCCCTGAAGGGATCTCGACAACACACACTGTGTCCACTCTTCATTCCTTCTTTTTCCTCTGGAAGGGCTTTGCTACAAAGATGACAGACTCCTTCTCCACCCCCACTACCTTTGCCTTTTCCTGGAGCAGAAGTCTGTCTGTCTGTGTGTAGGAGGTAACTAGAAAGCCTTAGACACAGGAGTGTGTCCTGTGCTGTCAGGGGAGAGCTGCTATTTTGGACCTCAGAAGGCTTCTTAGAGAAGAGACGGAAATAGCCCAGATGTGAGCCGTGCGGCGGGGAGTGAGTGAGAGAAGACTTGGCTTTGCAGTGACTGGACTAGACAATGCCTGAGACACAGCTGTGCACTGGAAGAACCCGGCTTCTAAGTGCTACTGATGGCTCATCCCCACTGAGACACTAGTTTACTGACCACAGGACTCGGTTACCCACTCAGCACATTATTGAGTGCCTATTGTGTGCCCCACAGTGTTCAGTAGAGGAGACAGCATGGACAAAACAGAAGCGAATATTGCTGCTCCTCTCTGAAGATACTTATTAAAGTGGTTTTACCCAGTCTGCAGAATCAGGGGAGTCCCTAAGTGGTGCAGGTGATAAATGCTGCTGAACTGTTAACCGAAAGGTTGGAGGTTCGAGCCCACCCAGTGGCACCTCTGAAGACAGGCCTGGTGATGTCCTTCCAAAAACTCAGCCATGGAAAGGCCCACGGAGCACAGTTGTGCTCTAACACATGAGGTCACCAGGAGTCAGATTCGACTTGATGGCAACCGCTCTGACTGGACATGTGTAGTTCTGTCACTGTGTGTGTATCCCCCTGCACCTGTGGGTGGTTCTGGCTGTTGGCGAGCTGCCAAGAACCTTCATGAACAGGCCTGGGTGTGTGCTCTCCTTGGTTGTGGGTGAGCACCTGGAAGTCTAGACTCTGTATCTGTGGGTAGGTGCATGCTCAGCGATTTTCCAAATGATTCCCATTTCACATTCCCACCACCCTGGTTTGAGATTCTCAGCTGCTCCAAGTACTTGCCAGCACTTAGTACTGTTGTCTTTTTAATGTTACGCATTTTATTCATGTGTCGACTCCGGGGCCATTGGGTAGACTCTTGAGTGCCTCTTAGTGGGACTTGGAGCCATATCTCAATGTGATTTTAGTTTGCATTTCTCTGATGGCTAATGATACAGAGCATCTTTTTATGTGCTTATTAGCCATTTGGATTTCTTCTTTGGTAAAGTATCTGTTCAGATTTCTCCCATTAAAAAAAAAAAAATGGTGTTGGTCTTATGAGTTGTGAAAGTTCTTAGTATGTTCTGAATACAGGTACTTTATCACATACATGTTTTGCTAATGTTTTCTCCCAGTCTGTGGTTTGTCTTCACACTTTCTTAACAATGTCTTTTGAAGAGCAGATGTTTAAAATTTTGATGCATCCCATTGAAGGGGTTTAAAAGCGATGACATTCCATTGACAATGAGCACATCTAGCAGCCAAATCTTAGTTTCTAAGTATTCTTCTCCACCAAAAGGAACCAGGGTTTCTTAGAGAACGGCTGATTCCAGGGGTGGAATGGAGAGAGAGTGTAAGAGAGTCTGGAGCACCTTGTTCCGGAAAGCAAGGAAGTGCTCAAAGAATACTGGGGAGCTGTCCTAAGAACAGCCAAGCCATCCTGAAGGGACGTTCACTGGCCAAATCTGGGACAGTCTGAACATCAAAAGAATAATGATGGTAATGGATTGTAGCCTACTGAGCAAAGTAGGAAACCATGAGTCTGTGCAGGTATCAATAAATAAATGGAAGAAGACAAAAGCCCAGCCTTACAGTTGGTGCCAACTGATAAACAGACAGAATGATGGAAGTAGGAAATCACCACACTTCCTGACAACAAGTTACTCAGTCAAGAATCAACAGGGCTGAAACCAGTGTTTGAAATTTGTTGAGGGACAGGATATTCACATAGTTTCAAAGTACAAAATACATGTTAATTACAAAGGCAAAAAATGGTAACTCTACAATGGAAGAAACATGGAAGATACTTCCTTAACCAACTAATCAAAGTTGACAGCACCAGAAATGGAACAAATCAGCAATGTCTGCCTCCTGACATCATGTACGATGACATGGCTTCTGTGGTGTTCCTGCCAAAAGGGCACAATCTGACTCAAAGCACATGGCAAAATCAGATGACTCCAGACTAACAGACATTCTTCAGAGTAACTGGCCTGTGCTCCTCAAAAATGTCAGGAACACAGGATACAAAGAGTGGAGACAGAATTACTCAGATTAAAGAGATGTGATGCCAAATGTAACGTGGTATTCTGGCTTGGGTCCTGGACCCAGGGAAGAAAGAAACTGTTTCCAGCTGGGAATCAGTGTGCACCGGTTAGCCTCTGAGATGCAGGAGCAACGGATCTTCCGAGAGAGGGAGAGCATGTGTGTTGCTGTATTCTGCAGCGGTGGGATGGCTTTTCACATGTGCATGAACAACTTGCATTTCCTCTGCCATGTCCTTTATTCATTCGGAGATTTCGTTGCAGACACTTCTCAATCTGATTTTCCTTTTGTTTAATTTTTTTTTAATTCTAAAAGTAAAACATTTTTTTAAAACCTTGCTTAAAAAAATAAGTATAAACCACATAAAAGGACATAAAGGAACAAATGGAAGCCCCTCTCATCCCCACGTCCTGTTCTCCAGATGTTCTCTCTCTCTCGGTTCATTTTGTAAAGTTTGCCTCCCACTCCTTTTGCTTCCTTTCCCTCTTTAAAGATTTCTAAATATTTCGGTGAATTACTCACATGGCACAAGCATCTATCTTAATGGACCTGGAAAGCAGAGTCTACAGTGAGAAAAACTCTACGTTAGCTTCTCTAGATGTCATGATAAATGTATGTTTATGTTCCAAACATATGTGTCTGTGTACATTTAAGAATGTTTGAAAGTACAAAGCCTTATGACAAACACATATATAACTGCTGCATAATTAGTAATGGGACTGTAATGACGCAGTGAGCGGGGAGCTTAATTCTGGAACTTGGAAGCCTTTATACAGTCTTTGGTGTTATCCCTTGATTTACAAAAACAGTAAAACAAACCAAATCAAACTTATTGCCGTTGAGTTGGATCCGACTCATAGCGACCCCTGTTTCCATAGTGATACTGTTTCTAAGGCAGTATCACTATGGAAGTAGATTGCCCAACCTTCCTTCTGAGAGGAGTGGCTGGTGGGTTTGAACCGCCCGCCTTCTGGTTAGCAGTCAGATACCTTAGGCACTACGCCACCAGAGCTCCCACAAAAACAATAAAATAGTTATTTCGTTAAACTCTGTGTGCTGTGGGTTGCAGGTAGAGATGAGTCATTTCTCATCAACTAACTGAATCTTTTTATTTATTTAATCCTTCATGGGATAATAGAATTTTAGAACCATAGGGCCACTGGAAATTCTTTTGCAACTTCATTTTTTTTTTTTAATTATTTTGAAAACGTACACACCAAGACATTCACCAGCATGGCAACTTATACATTAACAGGTCAAGGATATTGAAGACATTTTTCATGTAATGCCACCGTTATTGCTGTCTTTTTTTTTAAAAAAAGTTCCACTACCATCACCATAAACTAAATGCCCCACAAAGAAAAGATTCTCCTTTCCCTCTCCCTCCTTCCTACTCCTGGTAACCACTAATACTAATACATATGTATGTAATATGTGTGCGTGTGTGTGTGTGTATTTTTAAACCTGTCTAGGAATTTCCCCTCCCCTCCCCTCCAACCCCTGGTAACCAACGAAGTTTCCTTCCATATATAAACCTTTCTTTGACTTTTTACAACAGTGAACTAATATAATATTTGTCCTTCTGTGATTGATTTATTTCACTTGGCACAATGTCCTCCAAGTTCATCTTTGTTATATGGTGTGTTACTTCTTTTTTTTTAAGATAAGAAACAAGTACCTGGAAAATAGTAGTCATTTGTCTTAGTCTGGGTTTTCTAGGGGAGCAAAATCAGTGGGGGAAAAAAATATGTATATGTATGTATGTATATATACACAAGGGCTGGGGGGGAAATTTACTTCAAGGAAATGGCTCATGCAGTTGTAGGGGCTGGCAAGTTCCAAATCCATGGGTCAGGCAACAGGCTGAAGGCCTCTGCTGGTTCATATGGTGGCAGGGGCTGGTGAACCAAAATCTGCAGATGAAGCAGCAGGTCGGAGGCTTCTACAGGCTTACGTCCCAAGAACTGGAGGTCAGACAATGAGAAGAATGCAGGGTCAAGAAAGAGTGAGCTCTGCCAGAACATCCATTTATATACTGTATGTAGGCCACACCCCTAAGAAAATGCCCCTTTCAACTGATTGGCTCTTCATATCAGATCACAACATGGAAGGTGGTTGATGACTCTCTATCAGCCAAACCACTGAAAATCATAGCTTAGCCAAGCTGACATGTAACATTAGCCATCACACTATTCAATAAGTATTTGAGCTAATAGGTGAGTAAAATCAGGCCCATATAGGTTAAGTGACCTGTTCTCAGCTGTCTGTGAGTAGGTGACACTTCTGCTGTTTAAGTAAAGAAGCTAAATGTTAATAAGAAAGTTTACACTCATTCAGCAGACATTTATTGATGCCTAAGATGTGCCAAGTACAGGTCAAGGGGTTGCTGCTTGATATTTGCTACCCCAGACCCATAAAGGAGGGGTATCATTCAGATCATAAATGATTTCTAATTTGATAGTAGTACATCCTGTGACACAGTGGATACCTGGCCCTTTGGGTTGCCTGCAGGGAAAGACAATTACTTTCACTGTCCTGGAGCCTGGTTACATGACATGTGGGATACAAAGCAGCCCTCCGGGAGCTTGTGATGAACTAAATTTCCTTGTGTGTCTTTTTTTTTTTTTCCAGCTGGAAGAAGAGAGATCTGTGCTTAATAATCAGTTGTTAGAAATGAAAAAGAGGTGAGCTTCCTTTTTTTTTTGTTTATTGGGGTCCATGTGTGTTTTATAAGGAAAATGCCAGACAGAATATGACATGGTCATTGACATAATAGAAAACAAGGGACCTCATATTCAGAAAATTGCACTGTTGTAGTTTGGTGTACTGATAATGGATATATTATGAAAACAGCATTTGGAAAATTTTTACTATCGATTACTAAAAGAACAGTTTGATTTTCAAGCCATGTGCAGTTGCATTTGTTAAGAAGTGTTCTAAGATCAGATTTTCCTCTTGCATTGATGTTATCTTCTAGTTTCAGTAAGTGAAAATACCACAGCTCTACAGAGAGCTTTTGATCCACATATATATATAACTGATGTCAGTTATATACCAATCAACCAGCCAAACCAAATACACTGCCCTCGAGTTGAACCCGACTCATAGCGACCCCTCCTTGGGTTTCTGAGGCAGTATCTCTATGGAATCTTCCTTCTGAGGAGTGGCTGGTGGGTTGTTCAAACCGCCAGCCTTCTGGTTAGCAGTCAAATGCCTTAGGCACTATGCTACCAGAGCTCCTGTGGGTTCTAACACCATTTCAAATATTTCTATATATTTTCTTAAGAAAGACCTTTGTTATTTATTATTCTTTCATAATAGGATTATTCTCACGGAAGTCTGGCATTATTTTTCCAGTACTTTTGAGTAAGGGTGACAGTGGCCCACAGAAATAATCATTTTTGCAGCCTGCTGGCCACTGTCTGCTCTTCTAAATTGTGCAGGTTGCGTCTAGAGAGATTCTGTGCCTTGCACAGCTGCATGCCATACCACGCAGGGGTCGTGTATACTGAGCCTACACAGTGGTTTGTGGTAGACCGCTGAATAGATGCATGTCAGAACAGCAGCATCCTTGCTTTCTTATAAGAAAGAAAAACAAATAAATACAACCTTGAAAAGTAGAATAATCAAGAATTCCTCCATGCTCCTGCTTGTCAGGACACATGAACGTTCTCCCTGACATCCTGACTGCATGCTTTACCTGGCCAGTGTCCCACATGCTAGCCTAGCAGTAGATTAAGAATTTGGGGCTTTATTTAGCCACAAAGATAGTTGAATGCCATAGGCTGCATTCTAAAGGAATTCATATTTAAGACCACACCAGACCCAGCCACAAGTTCTGCAGGTGATCAGAGGTGTGACTGGCCTGTCGTGGCTACACCTGGCTCCTCCATACAGGCACAACTCTGTTCCTTGGCAGGCCCAGGGTATTAATGGAAAAGAATCCCATGTAATCAGTTACCAAGGACAAGTGAAGAAATAAATAGGGCTTGTTCTTCTGGTATCCAGCAAGGAAATACAGGAACGGGCTAGTGTATGCTACTGGCCCAATCCCCTTCCCTCTATGTAGCACTGAATAACTCACAAATTCATCTGATCTCAAAACAACTATGAAATACACAGTGGCCCTGCATTTAAAAACAATGAAACTAAAGCCTAGAATGTTACATACTTGGGCCAAGGACACAGGTCTTCAGCTTTTTATGTGCCTTCTCCTCTCACTTTACTTTCAAGACTTTCAGTTATTTCCTTAATTAACTTTTTGAAGAAAGGTGCTTTGCTTCTTTAGGCCTTACTGTGTGACCTTGATTAAACTGTGTGCCTTTCAAAATGAGATGAAGCATATGGCCTTTTTCATGGCTTGGAAAGATGGGGCCCCTTGGGGTGTGGTGAAGGGCTGTCTCCCAACCACCTCTATGCCCATTTGAAGTCCTGGAAACGTTTGGGTATTTTGACCAGTAAATGTGGATAAAGAGAACTTTCTTTTTTGTGGGGGTGTTCTTTTTCTCAGAATGAAACATTTTAAAACTGCCCAGTTTCTCATATTTAGAGCTGTTTTTTTGCTTGTTTATTCGTGTGTTAAATAACTTCCATGGAAATAATATTTCTGTTTTAGAAATGGGGATGTCACTGTGTTTTAGCTAATAATTTGGCCCTCAAATGCTTTCTGAAATTTGTTAATGGATTTATATATAGGTCTATGTGTGTAATGGTTAAGTAGATTTATCTAGCAGAGAACACTAAAAATAATTCACAGTGTCTTAGTTTAAAAGTCTGAAAAGTGCTTAGGTCAGAAAGGTGTTTGAACTGTTGTTCATGCAAGAACTGAGGGCCGAGTCTGCAGCTGCGCTTGGATGTGACCCACGAACACTCAGCCCGATCCTTCAACCCTGTTGCCGTGCAGTCACTGAACTCAGACGGTCATTATATCAAAGCACAGGTTACCCCATCATTGCCTTTCGTTAACTTACTTGTAGGGCTTCTGACGGTAGGGTGAAACTAGTCATCATTAACAAACTAGTAGCCTCCTCTTGCATTTGCTGTGGCTTTCTGGAAACTGCAGACATGGGGTAGCAAGCCACAGGCAGTGAAGATGTTTTTCTAAGTCTACCAGTGTAATCATTCTTTGGAAAACTGGTCTCCTGAGTTAGGCAGACTTCCTTCAAAACAGGTTCCAAGATGTCTAATAGATAAAGCTCAGTAACCCTTTGAATTGCTGGAGTTGACCGAACTGGAGAGGTTTGTTGCTCATGCCCCTCATGCCTGAAGCAGAGCTGGGGACCTGTCTGGGCCTTCTCCCCCTCCAGGCCTTCCAATGCCAAAGACAGGACCCCATTATCAAAATCTGAGACGTAGAATTTTGGCAGCCAGAGTAAACTCTGTTAGAGGAAATGCCAGAGTTCTGCCAGGAATGAAAGGCTGTTGTCACGACTGTCTCCCTGTTCCGCGGAGGCCACGTGCTAGCTCCGCTCCTGATGCGCACTGTGGGTTGCTGACTGTCTGACTGTCTCCGAGCTCGCGCTACTGATCAATGCTCATTTCACCCCTCTCTTTTCCCTTTCCTACTCTTGCTTCCTTTGCTATATCTGTGTGTCTTTAATGGTAAGACTCAAGAAAGTCTATCCACGTTATAATAAATAAACTTCATATATTTTTAGTAAACCAAATTGTTGTACATATTTTTTGGCTGCCTTTGTCCCTCTGTGTCTTGCTTTTGTTTTGTAAAATAGTCTCAGCAGTACACACACTACACACACACACCCCACACACACACCTTTTTTGTATCTCTACACAGCAAAGAACTTCAGTGCAAATATACCTCTCCTTAATGTATTTGCATTTCTCTTCACGTTTCTAACATTTGGTTTCTGTTATCTTGCATTTTTAAAGCTTGCCCAGTAACACTTTAAGGTATTGATTCCATTACTCGAATTTATTTCTTATTGAAGTAGTAATGAAAGAATCTGGGGGATATGATCCCTTGAGGCTTGGGGTGAGAGAAGGATTTCCTGTCCCTGTAGCCCTTCTTTCCTATCACTCTTCTCTTCCCTTTGATCTTTAAATACTGACAAATCACGACCCAGATCATATAAGGCCATAGGGGTTCTTGTCAGTCTAATTTGTGACTCAAGTGGGATTCAAACCAAACCAAACCCACTGCAGTGGAGTCGATTCCAACTTACAGTGCCCCTAGAAGACAGTGGAACTGACAGACGGTTTCTAAGGCTATTAATCTTTATGGAAGAAGACTGCCTCCTCTTTCTACTGCAAAGCAGCTGGTGGGTTTACACTGCTGACCTTTTGGTTGGAAGCTGAGTGACTTAACCACTGTGCCACCAGAGCTCCTCGATTGTGGCATAACTGGCTTAGTTAGCCCCTCTTGGTGTGCACAAAGGGATTAGGGCTTAGAAGCAGCCTAAGAAGCCAGCAGTAAACGACTGGGCAGCTGCTGAGGTCTATTTGTCATGTCATTGACACACCAGGCAGGTGTCTTTCCGCCGTCATGTTCGAATACCATGTGTAAGAAGCTGCTTGTGTGCCATCTTGTCAGGAAGCAGCTTCGCTTCGAGGCTGTGTGTGTCCAGAATCATGAGCAGACTCTCTGGTTGGTGGCACCAGAAAATGACACCCATCCCCTTTGTCCTCTGCCAATGGGTGGTATGTTTATCCTACCCAAACACACAGAATCTGTGGCAGCCTGCTAAATTGAGTCCAGGGGGTAGGCGAATTGAAATCTGCTGATCAGCCACCAAATCCTGATGTTAAATGACATTTTCCAAAGAAAAGGCGGATTTATAACAAGGGAGGCTATTGAAATATTTTGACAGTTCAGTAAACTGTCAAAGAAGTTGAACAGAAACTTCAGAATCCTGAGATTTATTAAATCTGCAGATAACACCAGATGCTTACTTTTTATAGGTGGCCAGAAGTACCCATCCACTCCTCCCATTTACATTTCTGTTGTGTTTTCACCACCACAACTTCCTGTTTCGTAGTGAGATGTGTGTTACTCAGTAATTTCACAGCACGCTGCCCGCCCCTTTGCAGCAGACATAGAGAGCGTGAAGAGATCCCTGTAAGTGTCAGATTCTTTTCTTACTACTTACCATGCTGACATGTTCACTGTAAGCCACACGATGAGAGAGACACAACACTCAGCTTTTCATCTTTGTGTAGAATTCACCATAAACCATGAGAATTCTGTAATTCGTGTGCCGGATATCTTGGGTCTCACTAACCAGACATACGTGCTGCCATTTCTAACCTGGGCCTCAGTTTCCTCTTCCTCCACTTGGTTTTGAAGTGGATGGAACCAGTACATACTCCACTGTCAGCCAGTCACTTCCACTAGAACCAGGAGCAACTGCTTTGCTGTCATTAAGTGACCAGCTGTTTGTGTTAATGCCCTGTCGGAGGTGGTAGGGGAGTAAAGACAGTATGGCCGGAGGGCTAGCTAAGACATTTTTTTTCTATTTTTGTGACACAAGGTCTTTTTTCTCTCATGTTTCATACTGTGTGTAATTTTTAAAACACCTTTTTTATTTTGAAATGATTCTTGATTTACAGAAGAGTTGAAACTTAGCACAGAATCCCATTGTACCCCTCACCCAGTTCCCTGAAGGTTAGCGTCCTACATGATCGAGGTGCCTTTGAAATGAACACTGGGATGTCACTACACTTTAGGCTTGATGTGGATTCCCCAGTTGTGCCATTGGAGTCGTTTTTCTCTTCTAGGGTCCAATCCAGAAAGCCACGGGCCTTGAGTGGCTGGAGCTCCTTAGTCTCCTCCAGTCTGTCTTAGTTCCTCTGTCTATCTTATCTTTCTGTCCCAGACACTTCGGACTAGAAACAGAGAAATGCACACTAGCCTGCCCTTTTGGGTTGAGTCTGTGTCTTGGCCCCCTCCCCTTCTTCTCCTTCCCCTTGGCTGGCTTCCCCACTCCCTGCCTAGGATCCTAGGTAAAGGTTTCCCTCTCATTAAAACCCCCCTCCCCATTACACTGATAGCCAGTGCTGAAGGGATGCCCCTCAGCCCAGGCCCCAGCTCGCTCCCTCCAGGCTCCCATGCTTGCCTTCTGTACCTGGAACCATTTCAGCGTTTTCTGTCTAGCCTTTAAGGAATATCTTTAATTTCCTGAGCAACTTAATGTCCTCTTTAGATTCTAGGGTTGAAGAGCAGGAATCCTTCACTTTGAGTCGTAGTGGTGATCTTTGCTTCTGTTTCGGCCCATACTATCTCAAACCACATTCTTGGAACTTGCTGAAAAGTTACTGAAATTAGTGAGAGCCAATGGATACTTCCAGCATAAAACTGCTCTGCATGACATCATAAATTGCTTTGCATGTGTGTATTTCTTTAATTGTTGTAATTGCTTGGTAATAATTTATTCAAGAAGTAGGAGGATTCAACTTGGGGTTAGATTTTAGTGGGATTTTTTGGGGGAGGGTTTGCAAAAGTTTTATTTAAAAAAAAAATTCTAAAGCTTCCAAATTAATGACTTGTTTCTTTAAATTTGAATGGATACAATGATATGCAGATTCTGGCATGTCTATCATAGGTACACATTGCTCCCCTCACAGTAAGTAAAATTTTGTAAGCATAATAGTCGCACCCCCATAAAACTTCCCTGTTACACTTTTTTTTTCTTTTTTTACATTAACTAAAGTTAATAGTGTGATTTTTTTTCTGTTTTTAAAGCACAGTAGTACGCTGACCGCTCTTGTGGTTGATTTCTGGAACTCTTAACTCTTTGGTCTTTTAGAGAATCCAAGTACATAAAAGACACAGATGAAGAAAGAGCTTCTCTGCAGAAATCCATCAGTGTCACCAGCGCCTTACTCACGGAGAAGGACGCGGAGCTGGAGAAACTGAGAAATGAGGTAGGGTGCCACGTGGGGCATGATCCCACCTGCCTTGGATAAGTGCTGTGCTCAAGCCCACACCTGTGTTTCAGGTCACAGTGCTCAGGGGAGAAAACGCGTCTGCCAAGTCATTGCACTCAGTGGTCCAGTCTCTGGAGTCTGACAAGGTGCAGCTTGAGCTGAAGGTGAAGAACCTGGAGCTGCAACTCCAGGAGAACAAGAGGCAGCTCAGCTCCTCCTCAGGTAAAGCGCCTGCTGCGAGTGGACGCTGCCCTGCGTAGGAGCAGTTCCCAGAGGGGCCAGCTGTCAGAGGCTGGGGGCTGCTTCTGACCTGCACCAGCTGTCAGAGGCTTGCCAGCGTTACATCAAATGAGGGCCAGTCACGAGCCAGGCCCCACTCACACGGGGAGCCTGGCATGCACCCTGGACATCCCTGGGCTCTGCTGAGCATCGTCACCAGCATAAGTTGGTGGGCGACAGTTGCCATCACAGCAGCGATCATGGGCCTAGCAGTGCATGAGGTGGAGAGGAACAGAGATGGTCCCTTTGTTCTTTTGAATTCCCAGAGTGCGGTGTGCACTCCTACCCAGTAGTCGGCCAGCCGGCAGAGAGACCACCCGAGGGGACAGGGGCAGCACCTCAAACCCCTCAGGGTCCAGCTCAGGGACAGGAGCTCAGCACTGTGCTCTTTAAGAGACACCTGGGAAAGTCCACACGAGAATTTGTTTCTGACAGTGCCTCTTGAGCTGCAATAAGGAAGAAAAGACTGTCGTTCATTTTCTCACCCCCCATCTAATTGTTGTTTGTTTAATTCACATAAGGTAACACTGACACTCAGGCAGAAGAGGAGGAGCGAGCCCAGGAGAGCCAGGTGAGGGGCCTGCCTGTTGCTTTGCTTCTTGCAGTTGTAAAAAGTAACTTAACCTTTTAAAATGGTAATCCATTCATATAGTCCAAACGTTAGACTGTATAAAAAATACATACAGGAAAAAGTCTTCCTCCAAACTCCTTCTCTTCCCAGTTCCCACCCCCCCAAGCAGGAAATCACTGTTACTAGTATCTTTAGCCTTCCAGAGATTATAAATAAAAAAGTTTCTGTAAGCCATTGCTAAAGTGCCTTTTCCACCTAACAGTGGCACACTACATAAGCTACTCTGTGTTTGTTCTTTTGTACAGCTGTATAGTATTCCATTATATGGATGTACTGTAATTGTTCATTAAGCCTCCTGTTGGTAGACATGATATTTGGGATATTTCTGTTCTTTTGGGTCTGTTATAAACAATGCTACAGTGAATAACCTGGGACATCTTCATTTCACATTTACTAGTTTTTCTGCAGGATAAACTCCTAGGAGTAGAATTGTTATGTCAGAGGGTTCCATGTTCATCTTTACCTTAAAAAGACAGGTGCTTAAAAGCTCAGCTTCTTAAAACCAGGATTAACCAAACTTATAAAGCTGGGATCTTATGAAGGCAAGTTACTCGATGTTTGGGATGTAACTGCACACGAGCAGCAAACACCATTTTCTAAAACTGCCTCCGATTTATGGTGGGGTTTCAGAACTTAACGGCACAAACACCATCTTTTAGTTTGAAATGAAAGGAAAACTTGAGTAAATATGAGAGTAGTTTTAGTTCTCTTGAAGACTTTTTTGAGAGGATTCAACAAAGGTATTAACTCACCTTGGAATTTAGCCTTATTTGCTTAGTTTGTGTGTCAAGTAGACATAGCATTTCACTAACAGTGTTTCCTCTCCCCCCTTTTCTTTCTGCTTCCATTTGTGTCTGCTGCTGACAACACTTTTCTTCCATCAGCAAATGGTTGGTTTTATGTTTCTTAACTTGTGTGTGTATGTGTGTATGTGGTTTCCCATTCTGTTTATGTCCATTCCGTGGCTGCTGCTTTCTGGAATGGAGCTGTCAATAGGACAGTGACTTATAAATATCTAAAATACAGTTTGAGAAGTGAAAATAGAGCCCGTGGCTCTGCCTTCAAAGCTGGCCTCATTCAGAGTGGGAGAGGGTCCTCTGAAGGCAGAGGCCGCGGTGACCATGAGCTTTGTCTCATTACCTGCCCCAGCAGAAGGAAGAAAAAGCCAAATACATAGTTCTTTAGAAAGTGAATGTGTGTGTGTGTGTG
>NW_006921635.1:3169597-3175968 GCF_000298275.1 Orycteropus afer afer
CTGTTGCCCAGTGACTCCTGGCACAGGGCTCTTCCTCGTCTGTGTGGCATTCTGCGCCCAGCCTCAGAGCGGGTGCCACGTGGCTCTCCTTGGGTGAAAGGGAACTCGGCCTGCTCATGAACGTTGCACTTTCCCTGAAGGCATCACTTGTCTCCCCACACACACTAAGGAGCTCCCAGCAGGTGCTCAGTGGCGGTCTGATGGGAATCGCCATGCCACTTTTTCAAACCCACAGAACAGCAAAGGTCTCCATTGGTTCTGAAGTTCAGGGGGACAACTAACTGGTTATGCTTTTTTGTAAAAAAAAAAAAAAAAGTATTTTTTTATGTGGTAGAAGGAAAAAACAGTTTTGGCTTACAGCATGCCATGTACCCAGACATATAAAATTAGGACTTTAGGAGAATTCAAGGTATTTCTGTTTTTTTTTTTTTTTTCCTTCCCTACTGAAAGAAATAAATGTTCCTTGCCATTTTCCATGAGTCAGTAGCACTCCAGCAGACCACAAGTTGGAGAATAAAGCATAATCCCACTAGCCTCAACTCAATAACAGACAAAGCTTCTCCACTGATGCTTACAAACACCTGATGTTTTTAAACATTTGTAAAATGTTTTTGAAATAAAAATAGCACCTAGTCCATGAAGGAAATTTGAAGCATCTTAAAGGATAGGAAAGCCAGGGAAGAAGACAACTCCGTAGTCCCATCACCTAGATGTGGCTCTAGATCTTCAATCTCAACACAACTGTTCCCTGGGAAGCTGGCAACATGCTTCAGTAATGGCTGTCATCGGCCCCTGTTGGGATGTCTCCGCTCTTTTAGCCACAGTGCCAGAGTAGGCTCCCATGACTGCATATGTGTGCCTTAAACATTTTACAAAGCTCATTGCTTTTTTTCTCTTTTTTCACAAATAGATTGATTTCCTAAATTCAGTCATAGTGGATCTTCAAAGGAAGAATCAAGACCTTAAGATGAAGGTGGAGATGATGTCAGAAGCAGCCCTCAATGGCAATGGAGAAGACCTGAACAATTACGACAGGTATTTTATACTAAGTGATACTGATTGGGACTTTAGTGCTGTAAAAAAAAAAAAAAAAAGGCACCCAATCGCTTTATGGTTACTTGGCCGTAAATGTTGTAGTTGTTGTTCTCTGCTGCCTTCAACACGGCTCCCTATGCCCAGCAGAACGAAACATTGCCCTGTCCTGTGCCGTCCCCGTGATCTGTCGTGGATCATATGGTTGTGATTGTAGGGTCATCAGTGGCTGATCCTCAGAAGTACAGGGCCAGGCCTGGCTCCTAGTCTGTCTTACTCTGGACGCTCTGCTGTAACCTCTTCAGCATCCGAGCAGTGCACATCCTCCCCTGACAGACGGGTGGGGACTACCCATGAGGAGTGTTGGCCATCAGTAAATTTCCATACATCTCACAAGAGAGTGACAGACTACAAATGTTTAGACAGGAAAATGAAAATGGATACTTAATACTTGAAGGTCATACTTGACTTGGCCCTAATTTGTTCTTGCTAATATTTTTACTCTTTGCAAGTGTTACTGTGTCTTGGAATTTTCTTCTGGTAGAGATGAGTTTCTGATTATGCATGTTAACATTCGTAGTGATGACCAAGAGAAACAGTCCAAGAAGAAACCACGCCTCTTTTGTGACATCTGTGACTGCTTTGATCTCCACGACACAGAGGACTGTCCTACCCAGGCCCAGATGTCTGAGGACCCTCCCCATTCCACGCACCACGGCCGTCGGAGTGAGGAGCGGCCGTACTGTGAGATCTGTGAGATGTTTGGGCACTGGGCGACCAACTGCAATGATGACGAGACCTTCTGATGAAGCCCCCGCTGCGAGCTGGGCACTCCCAAATGCACGGACCTTCGTGCTACAAGCGCAGCCTCGTGTGTGCAGACTTCAGGAGAACTTGTGTTATTTTTGACCCCCATCAGCAAATTCAAGAAGGTATTTTGATCTTCCACAAATGGCCCTGTCAGTCTCCCCTTCTCATATGTTAGAATAATAAATACATACTTAGCAGGTGAGTTCTCCCTTCTAATTTTGTCACCTTGATTTTTAAAAGTTTGAACAAGACATTGCACCAGATGCCGTTACATTTATCATCCCTCACAGAACAATCCTGACCCTTAGATACTTTATTTAAGAAACTTTAAGTTATGCTATTACTTTTCATGTTTGCACTAAAATACTTCCAGGCTACATTTGTATATTTAGATTTTTTTTTTTTTTTTTTTTTGTAAAGCTTTGACACTGGAATGAGTTGAAAAAAATGTGCCATTTTGCATTTACATCTACTCATTTAAAGTATTTTATTCCTTATCAAAGAAATATCTGAGCTCTTTGCACTACCTGAGGTCTGTAGTGCCTTTATCTTTGGCTTGGTGACACCTAAGTGTGATTATAGTATCATGAAGTAGATCAAGGGAGAGGGAGCCCCCAAACTGCTGTGGGCACATTTTATAATCTATATGCTGCACCTACTTACTCTACTGTGGTGTTTTGTTTATTGGTTTTGCATAATTCAGCTTCTATATATTATATGTATATATTTTTTAAAAATCTATATTTTGAGGAAAAAAAAAACATATACAATGTGTCTTTCTTTCAGATTTTTACCTAATGGGGGAAAAAAGTAACAAAACATTTAAAATGTTCATTAAGACATAATGTGGCTTTGCAACTATTTTCTGTTTGTTTTCATTTTGTTTCTTTACCAGATTTAAATAACTGGGAGAAAGGTCTCCATTTTTTTTTCTTCCCTCCTTCTCTAACAAATATCCCCAGCAGTCAACTTATTAGATAATAAGCCACTATAAAACATCCAAATTAACCAACATATACTGTCTTCCTTTTTAAGTATTTATTTACTGTGTTTTTAGATGAATGTATGATGAGAAATTCAACATTAATAATTTTGGATTTTCTTATCACAAAAAATAAAATGAAGGACCTCAACAGCCAGAACAGGTTACAACCAATTAGAGTCGATTGGTCTTCATTTGAATGTCTTCTAGAACATGTAAAAAGTAATAAATAAAATGTGTCTTCCTTGCTTCATGTATAGTAAGAACGTCTATGACTGTACATATTCCTCTGATGTATTTTTCCCTCAAGATGATCAACTGTGTATTTGACAAGGAGTATTAAATAAATCTGTAATCACTTGAAATTTTCAGTTATAAACATAATAGGAATTGTTTCACAAACAGAAAACATGTAAAGCAGTATTAAAATTTAAGCAAACAAATGTTCTGTGTCTACTTTAATAAATACTCTTTTTTGCCAGTGGTACTAAATTGATACTCTTCTGGGGTTTATTTGTCATAATGGCTTTTCCTCAAACCAGCAAGCACTATATACCCAAATAGCAACTTCTTGGACAGTGCTAAACAAACAGCTTTTAAGAAATTGGTATGTGCTTCTTATCTCCAAATGTTCTGCAAAGGCATTTAGGATAAATTAAATCTCTAAGGTGGTTACTCATGGCTGTGTCATAGAGCAGCGATGTTGTATGGAAACAAGGTCCTTACCTCCTTTTGCAAAAAGCCAGTGATCACAACTGGTTAAAGAGGGAAAGCAAAAGGTTTATTCAACAGGATTCTGTGAGGAGATGGGAAGGGGGCTGAAGATGCCTTGGAGGGCCAGGAGTGCCTTTGTTCTCCACTTCCCTGGTTACTCCACACTCAGTGTCCCTCTTGCCAGGGTCGTCTTGTGTCATAGGCTATGGTTCTCAGCCAAAACTGGTCGTTGGAGAGGATTATGCTTAGAAGAATATATAATTGAAAATGGCAAATCTAAAGAACTCAGCATCTGTAAAAAGTTTGGGTATTCTGTTTACTTAGAAGAAAACAAAAACAACCAAAGTCATTGCCGTCTAGTTGGATCCGACCCACAGCAACCCCTCCTTGGGTTTCCAAGGCGGTATCACTACAGAAGTAGATTGCCTAACCTTCCTTCCAAGGAAAAGCAAAAGGGAGGGGAAAATAGCAAGTTAGTCACTATGATTAATGTCCACTTTAATCATGCCTGCTAGCCTGTGACAGTTTTACAGTTAGTTTTCAGTGAGGAGCGCTTTAGCCTTCCGTTTCAGCCTTCCACAGTAGCACGGAATCTGCTAAAGTAAAAGTTTACTGAGGGTAACGACAGCCTCAACCAGAAAGATGTCCACATTCAAAGTGAAAATGGCCGTTCTGCCATCCAGTGAGGAAGAAGATGTCTCTGTATAGTTGGAGCAGTAATTGAAAGTCACAAAATCATAACTGACTGAAAGACCATCAGGGGAGTCAAACGTGCAATAACTAGGAGTAGGGATTTTGCAGGGATAGGTGGATAACACGGGATGACATGATTGGTTAAGGGGACATAATTGCGAGCAAATGTGCTCTTCAGTTTATGATGGGGTGGTCACAGGATGATAACAGGTCAGGTTTTTTGGGTAAGCTACTCTGTTAGGCTGGGTTCTCTATAGAAGCAAAACCAGTAAGTTTATATGTAGAGAGAAAGAGAAATTTATCTTAGGAAAATGGCTCACACACTTAGAGAAGCTGGCAAGTCCCAAGTTCTTGGATCAAACGTCAAGCTGGAGGCTTTTCCCGACTCACAGCTGCAGGGGCTGAGGAGCTCAAGGCTGGCAAGCAGTACACCAGCTGTTGACTCAATGAATGACAAATCCAAGATCTCCAGGCTGAATGGTGGATTGTTCGCTCATGGACATTGGAGGCAGCACAACAGGATCCCAATCCACAGAAGAGTGTCTCTTGTCCCAGGATGTCCATAAATATATCGGAAGCAGGCTACACCCCTAGGGGAACTCCCTTTCAACAGGTTGGCTGCTCAAAACATACATCTGATCTCATGGGAATAACCCACATCACAACTGCTTAAAACACTCAGAATTCTGGTCCAGCCAAGTTGACACACAACTCCAACTATCACAACCACTATAAAAATTGTTTTTTCTATCATGTCTGTTCTGGAGGTCCATTGTAAAGATTGATTGACAATATTGTGAATCCAGACCCGTGGGCATCACCTATCCCATCCTGCATCTGTTTGGAAAGACCCTCTGGGAAAAGACTGAAATCCTGCACCTGCCAGACCTTGGAGAAAAAGAATGTCTCCTTTAGGGTATATAGTCACCATTGAGGTTAGAGGAACTGCAGTTATAGAGGCAGCTTTAAAATTCAACATGGATCTAGACTTGTGTCAAGACTTGAAAGTGGAGTGAAGGCTCCCCTTGCAGACTGCTGTATTTACCCACACCAAGTGCCTCTGACTTCAAGCTCTCCCACAGCAATATCACACCATATATTACCTACAAAAATACAAGTGGCACCATGGAGAACCACAAAGTTGCTGTGATATTTACCAAAAGGATTACTGAACCAATTGTGGGCTAGGTTTTTGAATATCTGTTTTTAGAGTACAGACTTACACAGGTCGATATCTCCAAAGCTGAGTTACTAGTCAAGCTAAACAAATTGCTTTTACCTGAGTAATACCCTGTGACAGTACTTCTCGAGTGTGGCATTGACCTTGGGGATGAAGAAGCTGAACAAGTGTGCAGAATTGATGAGGCAGCTACAGCTACAGGCGACGTCTGCCTGATTTCTGAAAGCACCCATGTTTCTTGAGCACCTGCTGGCCGCCTGGTGCTATTGGAGGAGGGTGTATCATCCTGGTCAGGCTTACATTCATACTTGCAATTTCAGTAGCTTTAAGCATTTTGCCTCCATCCTAGAGCTCAAATATCACGACTGTGACACCAAATATGTTGTGGAGCTAAATCACACAATCTTTTTAGAAGTAAGAAGGTTTTTACTGAGCATGAAGAACAGTCCTGGCCATAGAGCAGCCATAGGAGGGGACACACCAGGCAAGGTGCTAAATGCTCCCTGCTGAGTGCTCCCAAGGGACAGGGTTTTTATAGTGCCCTTTATACTGGTGGCTTGGCATTAAGAAAACACAGAATATGATTATTGTAAAATGGTTGCAGGATGATGACGAGTCCTGGTCATAAGACATTCACATATGATTACTCAAAGATTTGCAGGTTCAGTTCCAGACCACTGCGATAAAGCAATTATCACAGTGTGTTAGACTGGGTTCTCTAGAGAAACAAAAAACAGTAAAGCTTATATGTGTATATATATAGAGAGAGAGAGAGAGAGAGAGAGAAATTAGGAAAATGACTCACACACTTATAGAAGCTGGCAAGTCCAAAGTTCTGGATCAAACGTCAAGCTGGAGGCTTTTCCTGGCTCTTGCAACCGCAGGGGCTGAGGAGCTCAAGGCTGGCAGCAGTACACCGGCTGTTGACTCCAATGAATGACGAATCCAAGATCTCCAGGC
>NW_006921635.1:3176223-3178247 GCF_000298275.1 Orycteropus afer afer
TATCACACACAGTAAATCCAGTCACAAATTTTTTTGGTTTTCCAGTGCATATAACAGCTATGCTTTACACTGTAGTCCATTAAGTGTGCAATAAACCAAAAACTAAACTCACTGCCGTCAGGTCGGATCCGACTCATAGCGACTCCTCCTTGGTTTTCTGAGGTGGTAAATCTTTATGGAAGTAGAGTGCCCAGTCTTCCTTCTGAGGAGTGGCTGGTGGGTTTGAACCACCAGCCTTAGGCACTAAGCCACCAGAGCTCCTCAAGTGTGCAATAACATTATGAAAAACTTTCAAATATTGGGGATGGAAAATTTGGAAAATTACCAAGATACTACACAGAGCCATAGAGCGAGCACGTGCTGTTGGAAAAACGGTGCTGACAGACTTACTCCACACAGGGTTGCCACAGACTTTCAATTTGTGAAAAAGTATGGACACAGCTTCCGTGGGTGGCCTTAGCACACACACACTAAAGCAAAACATGGTTTTATATACTTCCAGAAAACAAAAACAATCTTAAGCAAAACATATCATACATCCCTGGAATATACACATTTCCTCCTTGCTTAAACATAATCATATTCTCGCCACCCTCCTTCTGTGAAGTGTGAAACCAGTAGAGGTTAACTTTAAATAAAGTAAAAAGAGGATCAGAAATACCATGGTTTGGGCCTATTCCTTTGTCAGTCCCTTCTGTAATGCTAAGCATCTTAAAATTTTGACCTCTGGCCATCTTGATGCAACGATGGGTCTCTCATCATCCAGAGCAAAGAAGAATGAAGAAAACCAAAGATTCATGGAAACAGTCCAAGGGACTGTTACACCATGTGATCCTCAGCCTATACGACTGAGACCAGAAGAACTAGATGGTGCCCAACTATCACTGTCAACCACTTGGAGGGGGGAAATCTATGTAGAGATCCTAGATAGAGTGGGAGAACAATATGGAACAAAACTCAAAATCATCCAAAAAAAAAAAAAAAAAGATACCAGGTTTGCTGGCCTGATAGAGCCTGGTGGAACCCCTGAGACTATGGCCCCTAGCTGCCCTTCAAGTCTGCAGTTGAATCCACTGCTGTGGCTTCCAGTCAACAAAAGACAGGCATATGAGCTGGGCATTTACATTAGGTAGATAACACTTCTTGGAGAGGAGCTCTGGTGACATAGTGCCTAAGGCACTTGACTGCTAACCAGAAGCCTGGCGGTTCAAACCCACCAGCCACTCCTTGGAAGAAAGGTTGGATTATCTAATTCTGTAGTGATACCCGCCTGGGAAACCCAAGGAGGGGTTGCTATGAGTCGGGTCCAACTCAATGGCAGTGAGTTTGGTTTGGTTTTGGTACTCCTTGGAGAACTCAATCATGGGAGAACAGAAGGGCTGTGTATGCACAAGGAGACAGCTTGGGGGGCAGGAGTGCATGGAGGGAGGGACACAGAAGAGGTAACTATGGGGAGGAAGTGGGAAGAGCTGTTGCATTGTGGGAAATTGTAGTCAACGTCATGAGACAAAGTGTATGTGAACTGCTGTATGGAAAATGAATTTGCTCTGTAAACTCACCCAAATCACAATAAATATTTTAAAAAATTAAAAAAAATTGAGCTCTGTCACGTCTTACAATAAACAATCTCATAATACACAACAAGGCCTGCTGTGCTCAACATTGATTCTCACAGATGGTGCTAAAATAATACACATTATATCAGCTTAACAAGCCCCCCGACACACACACTACATCTGAGAAGTTTGATACAGATTGGGAACTGTGAAAACTAGGGCATAGAACTAGTGTACATGTGTGACAGTAAGTCATTTTAAAATCTAAATGTCTCTGATAGGATCAAAAGATTAAGAGTGAAAGTATGTATGTAAGTAGATATTTTAAAGACGTTTTAATACTTTTCATATACATTTTTATTGTTTTGCTACATCATAGCATAGTGCCTAAGGCACTTGACTGCTAACTAGAAGGCTGGCGGTTCAAACCCACCAGCCACTCCTCGGAAGGAAGATGGGGCAATCTAC
>NW_006921635.1:3178777-3197442 GCF_000298275.1 Orycteropus afer afer
CCCCATAGTTATGTCTTCCCTGTGTTCTTCCTTCCCATGCAGTCCTGCTCCCCAAGCTGCCTCTTCATGCATACACAGCTCTTCTATTCTCCCATGGTTGATCTCTGCAAGCAATGTATCTACCTAATGTAAATGTTCAGCTCATATGCCTGTCTTTTGTTTGGCTAGATGCCACAGGAGTGGCAATTCCAGACCTGAAGGACAGCTAGGGGCCATAGTCTCAGTGGTTCCATCAAGCTCTATCAGACCAGCAAACATGGTCCCTTTTTTTTTTTTTAATGATTTTGAGTTTTGTTCCATATTGTTCTCCCACTCTCCAGGATCTCCTACATAGATCCCCCTCCAAGTGGTTGACAGTGGTAGTCG
Organism: Orycteropus afer afer; assembly: GCF_000298275.1. NCBI lineage: Eukaryota > Metazoa > Chordata > Mammalia > Tubulidentata > Orycteropodidae > Orycteropus > Orycteropus afer. The sequence continues at coordinate 3,179,144 of NW_006921635.1, forward strand.
GTCACCATCTAGTTCTGGTCTCATAGTCATATAGGCTGAGGACACATGGTGTACCAGTCCCTTGGACTAATTGTTTCCATGCATCTTTGGTTTTCTTCTTTCTTCTTTGTTCCAGACGAGGAGAGACCCATCATTGCGTCTAGATGTCTGCTTGCAAGCTTTTAAGATCCCAGTCACTACTGGCCAAAGTAGGATGTGAAACATGTTTGTGTAGTATGTTATGCCAACTGAGCTTGATGTCCTCTGTGACTACGGTCCCGAGCCCACAGGTCCAGCTACTCGCTCCCTCTGGGTATCTGGCTGTGGCCAAGAAGTGACTACAACCTTGTCCCTTGTTAGTAACAGGCCATTCTTGAGGTGTCTTCTAGCCTACTACCAGTAGTCAGAAGGAGCTCTGGTGGCTCAGTGCCTAAGGCATTTGACTGCTAACTAGAAGGTTGGCAGTTCCAACCCACTAGCCACTCAGCAGAACGAAGACCAGGCAATCTACTTCTGTAAACATTTCCTGCCTCAGAAACCCAATGGGGGTTGCTGTGAGTTGGAATCAACTGAATAGCAGTTTGGTTTTTTTTAACCCATAGTCAGTGTTAACCAGTTTTGGAGCCTGTACTCCCCTGTCCTTCTTTACTGCATGATGAACTAAGATGGTCCATCTAAGATGAAAGCAAGACTCAAGCCAAGGGCAAACAGCAGAATACACCTGCGCATTCATTTTGAAACACACACACTCCATCTTACAAAGAGACTGTACGTGCATCTGGCCTGAAGGAAATTGAGGCTTATCATTAAGAATTCATCACAGCCTTGTTACGCTTCCTGACTTTTGCAAAAGGGTCACGATTTTATGAGTATTCTGCTTGCATAAGGTCTTTTGAAATCATATACCCCACGACCTTAAAACTATGATAAAATCCCTAGCCTATGAGGGTCGGGTAGACACACATGGCTTTGCCTCTGGCCCCATGTGTCTGCACCTTTCAAGGTTACTATTTTCTTATTAAATTTCTCTCTGAGCTACAGCTGACTTTCTAGTCATTATTTCGGAACTCAACCTACAACAGTCCCCCAAATTCCATTCTGCACTTCCTCAGACTCCCAAGTAATTGATTAGCAAGTACTTTCTTCATAATAAACACATAAAGGATAGTGAAGGCAGTGATACACTCACCATATACTCTTATCAGCCTAAGGACCATCCTCACATTTAGTGAGCTCTTCCTAGCTCTGGTGGTACAATGCCTAAGGCATTTGGTTGCTAACCAGAAGGTTGATGGTTCAAACCCACAAGCTGCTCTGTGGAAGGAAGATGGGGCAATCTACTTTCATAAGGATTTACCGCCCCAGAATCCCAATAGGGGTCACTATGAGTCGGAGCGACGATAGCAGTGAGTTTTGTTTTTTGTTTTTTTCAAGTGCCAGATACCCTCATAGACCTTTTAAGTGAATTACATGAAATAATTTGTATCCCCTTTGCTCCTCACAACAACCTATGAGGTAACATGCATGTTTTTTGATGAAGCCAGCAGTGGGAGCTTGAATTCCGGCCAGGACAGTCCAGTGTGAATGCCCCAAAGTTAAAGCGGAAAAGCCATGCAAGATTCCTTCAGTCTCTGAACATTTCGCAAAATCGTAGCCCACATACCAAAAACGTCTTCATTAATGCAACGTAGAGGAGCTTTTTATTGCTAAAATGTAAGAGATTTCCATTCTTTTATGTATATGTACATATATATATATATGGAGATATATGTATGTAAAAAAAAAATTACGTATTTTTAATCTTGGCCTCAGATTACCATTTTACAGCGAGTATCCCTGCTGCTAAGAAGGAAGTTGCGGTTTTTAAACGCAACGAGAGATAGCTAGTCTCCATCTTTAAACTTAATCCTCAGCGCCCGATTACTCCTGGGTTGAAGCAGCATCGGGCTCCCTTGGCTTGACACAGAAGCCGGGAGGTAGAACAAAAGGCCAGAAGAGGGATGAATACAAGCCGACCACTCCCTGTTTCCGGGTTTGGAACGCCCGCAGCAGCACTGATCACGTGGAAGGGTCGTCACGTGACTGCCTCCGCGGGTCTCGCGTAAAGATAAAGCGGACTCAGTTCGAAGAGGCAAAGGGGCGCTGGGGGAAGATGGCGGCTCACCTGTCCTACGGGCGGGTGAACCTGAATGTTCTGCGCGAGGCGGTGCGTCGCGAGCTGCGCGAGTTCCTGGACAAGTGCGCGGGAAGCAAGGTGAGGGGTGGCCGGCGGCGGTGCCGCCCTCACAGCCCGTGGTCCTACCTAAACGGCGGGTGTACGAGGTCCTCCCGGTGTCTCAGGAGGCAGGCTTCACGGCCTTTCCACCCTGGTCTCTGGGAAGGCGGCAGCGATGAGGCGGCGAGTGGGCTCGCTCGTGGGGTCTGGGGCTTACAGCTCGTGGCTGGCGCGGCATTGCGATGGTTTTGTGGCAGCGGAAGAAACCATTGTGAGATCCCAGGTCTTCGTGAGAGAAGTTACGACAGGCGCGCTCCGGGTGCAGCGGGACAGAGCTGGTTGAGGGATGGATCAGATGGGCGGGCCCGGCCCAAGGATGTAGGTGTATTGTCCATTCATTATAACGATCGTACGTGTCATTACAAACCGCACCTCCGAAATCTCTGACGCACCACCATTTGACGACCTACTGTTCAGATTATGACGCAAGTGGTAGTTGTTTGGGAATTTGCCCTGGCTTTGCTAAAATGGTGTTTCTCTTGTTAGACTTTGACTAGAACCCAGCTCACAACGGCGTCAGAAGCTGTAGACCAGGAACCTTACCGTGATTTATTCAACCATTGTTACCCCTTCTCGATCTTGGGATTCATGGAGAGTTGGGAAAGAGTCGGAAACCAGTCTTAGGAAGAATAGAACCCCAGAGTGGTAGAGTGGGTGCCATCTGCCATTGAGAGAAGAAGGCACCTTGGAGCCCCGTTCAGGCCAAGAAATGATGCAGAAATTGTGGTTAGGTCATGGGGTTGCGTCAGTGTCAGAGTTCTTGTTGTGATACCGTACCCTAAAGAAAAAACCATTGCCATCCAGTAAATTACAACTCAGCGACCCTTCAGGGAAGAGGAGAACTGCCCCAAAGAGTTTCCAGGACTGTGACTCTTCACTGAAGCAGACGGCCTCATCTTTCTCCCTGGAAGCAGCTGGTGGCTTGGAACTGCTGACCTTTTGGTTAGCAGCCAAATGTGTTAACTCTTGCACCACCAGAGCTACTGTATTGTAACCCACTGCCATCAAGATTCCAACTCATAGTGACCCGCATTAGGTTTCCAAGGCTGTATATATTTACTGAAGTAGACTGCCCAGTCTTCCTTTTGTGGAGCAGCTGGTGGGTTTGAACTGCCAACCTTCTGGTTAGCAGTCAGATGCCTTAGGCACCAGGCCACCAAAGCAGAGTTCAGAGTTCCTTACCATACTATAGCTCTTCAAAATGTTACATTGGTGGAAACTGGGCAAAGTATGCAAAGATCTCTCTATTATTTCTTTTTCTTATTGTGGTCAAAATATACATAAAACATTTGCCAATTCAGCAGTTTCCACATGAACAATTCCATGGCATTGATTACATTCTGTATGTTGCACCAGCTTTATTACTGTCCATTTCCAAATTATTCCACCACTTTTAACATAAACTCTGTGCTCCCTAAAAAATACTCTCTGTGGTGTTAAGGTTGTATGTCAACTTGAGTGGCTGGGCACCTGGATGTAGTCATTCCCCATGATGAGACTGGTCATCAACTCCGTGATGGAGTCTACTAGGGCAGCTGAGTAGTTGCCTTAGGGATGTGGTCTGCTTCTAGTACATTTAAAAAAAAAAACAAAAAACAAAAACCCAGCTTTAATAAAGGTCTCTGAGCTGTTTGGCAGCGTGGACCCTGCATGTAGCTGAGTCTTCATCATGATGGCCTGCCACGTTGTCTGTTAATCTTGGAACTATTAACGGACTTGAATTAGTGGCCTGTTGTGTTGCTTGATAATCTTGGGACTGTGCCATTGTACTTGTCAACTTAAGGTTTGTCAGCCTTAGCAACCAGCAGCTGCTTGAGCTAAGAGATACCTCAGTGGGCCGGGAGCAAAAGCCAGAGCTGAAGCCCTCAAGGGCTTTCCTCCAGCCTCTAGAGCTGACACTTTGAACTCAGACTTCTAGCCTCCTAAACTCTAAGAGAATAAATCCTCGTTTGTTAAAGCCTACATTTCTGGTATTTTCTGTTAGAGCAGCACTGGAGAACCAAACACTCCCCCTTTTTCCCTCCATCCCACCCCTAGCAACCACTAATAAACTTTGGTTTCTATATATTTGCTTATTTCTTATAAGGGAGATCATACAGTATCTGTCCTTTTGTGACTGACTGACTTCACTCACCATAATGTTTTCAAGGGTCATTCATGTTACATCATGCATCAGGACTTCACTTTTCCTTATGGCTGAATAGTATTTCACATTATGTGTATCCATTCATCTGTTGATGGACGTTTTGGTTGTTTCCACTTTTTGACTATTATAAAAAGGGCTGCAATGAACATTGGTGGACAGGTTTCCTTCTGCTTTCACTACCTCTGGCTATATACCTAGCATTCAGATGACTGGCCTCCTGACTCCCTTCCACACCTGCAGTGTGGTCCTGGATGTAGTGACAATTCCAAGCCATCTCGTCACCTCTTCCATGCTAACCCAAAGGTTAGTGGCTTGAGTCCATCCATAGTCACCTCAGAAGAAAGGCTGGTGATCTGCTTCCAAAAAATCAGCCATGGAAACCTGATGGGTTCTCCCCGTCTAGACCAAGGAAGAGTGAAGAAAATCAGAGACTTAAAGCCACAATCTAAAAGGCTTGTGGACCAGGTGAACCCCAGCCTTCATGACCCTAAGACCAGAAGAACTAGGTAGTGCCCACCAACTACTAACTGTGCTGAAAGGGATCACAATAGGAGAGTGGCGGAAAAATGTGGAACAAAACTCAAAATCATGTAAAAAGACTAGGTGTGACAGTGCCTGGTAGAACCCCAAGACTATAGCCCTTAGTCACTCTTCAAACTGAACTCACTCCTGTGGCTCCACTTCCAGCCAAACAACAGACAGGACTTCGAGGTGAATAGTTACACCAGGAAGGTATTTGCTCCTCAGAACAAACAACCATAAGAGATCGAAAGGGCAGCATTTGCCCAGGGACAAAGCTCAGAACACAGGAAGGGATGGGAAAGAAGGAAGAACGGAAATGGAAAACGGGAGAAATGGGAAGAGCGCTGTTCCTTTGTGGGGACTGTAGTCAATATCACGAAACAAAATGTGCGTGAGTCATTGAATGGAAAACCAATTTGCTCTGTAAACTTTCTCCCAAATCACAATAAAGAACAAACAAACAAAACAGCCCTATGACTGCCATTCTGTTCATACGCACGCTGATGGCCGTAAGTCAGAGTCAATTCAGTGGCAGCTGGAGGTTTTGTCAGAACAAGATTGTGATACCTCTGTCACAGGTTCTAATGTTATGTTATCAGATTATACGATACTTACGTACATACAACACTTGTTTGAACCATACGGAAATTGCCATGGTGTTTCATATGGATCAGTCTACTACTTAACACTATGACATAGATACATAATCGTCTATAGTTTCATGGTTCTGTCTTTTTTCTCCCCCTAACTTTCCTGTGATCTACAATGTCATCACTTACCCCGATGTTATTTTTCTTTAGCCCTGTACAATATTAACATGGTCACAGAGCCAATTAAAACTTTGGTCAGTTCAGAGTTTGAAGCGACTGTTTGTACTGTACTTTTTTGCTGATATTGTTGAGATTCCTGATACTAACTGTAACAAGAAAATGTTTCTGTCTTCTAGGCCATAGTTTGGGATGAGTACCTAACAGGACCTTTTGGGCTAATTGCACAGTACTCGCTACTGAAGGTAAACAAGCTGCCTGGGCTTTGTTTGGGGAGTAATTATTCTGTGTTTTAGCGATGATAATAGTATTTTGCACATCCTCCAGGTTATTGCCTTGCAGGGAAAGTGGCTGTCTGTTCTTTATAAACACTGATACCGATGTGTTATTAGCACTTGGCGTATGATTCTGTGCTGAGCCTAATTCTAGGGGAATTGCTGTCATTGTATGTGTGATGATTGCCCAGTGTCTGTGATAGCTCATCCCAAGAGCCCTTTGAATTTGGCTGCAAAGCAGTGGCTTTCTCCTGATACATGGTCCTTTACACATTAGGCTGCCGAAAACCCCTTGCCTTCGACTTGATTCCAACTCATAGCGACCCTGTATGAGAGGCAGAGTAGAACACCACCATAAGGTGTCCAAGGCTGTATGTAAATCTGTGTGGAAGCAAACAGCCGTATCTTTTTCCCCACAGAGAGGCTGATGGTTGTGAACTGCTGACCTTTTGGTTAGCAGCCGAATGCTTTAACTACTGTGCCGCTGGGGCTCCTTGTTTGGCTACCAAATCTGGGGATCTGATTTGATTATAAAGCATTGATGCACATTGGTTTGTTTGGGAGTCTTTGTGACTCGGTCTGGACGTGAAGGTGAATTCCAGGCTGTCCACCTGTTGTGTCTGTGTTTCCCTAGGAACATGAAGTGGAAAAAATGTTCACACTTAAAGGAAGCCGTTTGCCGGCAGCTGATGTCAAGAACATCATTTTTTTTGTCAGACCTCGGCTGGAATTGATGGATATAATCGCAGAAAATGTGCTCAGGTATCTTGGAGATTCTGTTTGGTCCCAAAACGATGTGGCCTGTGACTGCAAACCTCTTCCGTGTCCCAGGGCATTGGGAGGGGACCTTCAGGAAAACTGGGTTTTCAAAAAAACCCACTGCTGTCGAGTTGATTCTGACCCGACAGGACAGTAGAACTGCCCTGTAGAATTCCGAGGGTTGTAAATCTCAGTGGAAGCAGATGGACTCGTCTCTCCCCCATGGGGTGGCTGGTGGGTTCAAACCCCAACCCTTTGATTGGCAGCCAAGTGCTTTAAGCACTGTACCACAGTTGCACTGAAATTGGGATGGGATGGAATTGTGTAAGAGGAGAGATGGGAGACCTGAGGAGCTGTTCCGGTAGTTGGAGAGGAATCGTCATATTACCCCATTTTTTCAGAACAGCTAGAAGGGAGCTCTGGTGGTGTACTGGCTAAGGCATCTGACTGCTAACCATATGGCTGGCGGTTCAGACCCACCAGCCACTCCTCGGAAGGAAGACTGGGCAATCTACTTCCGTAGAGATACCTCCTTGGAAACCCGAGGAGGGGTCACTGTGAGTTGAAATACTTGAGGGCAGTGAGTTTGGTGGGGTGTCTTTTTTGTTTGGCTAGAAGTGACTTGTTTAAGTGGAGACCAGTTACCCGAGTTGACCGACTCATGGTGACTCATGGGTGTCAGAGTAGAAGTGCACTCCAAGGGGCTTTCATGGCTGTGCCCTTTCACAAGCAGATTGCCTGGTCTTTTTTCCAAGGCACCTCTGAGTGGGTTTGAACCACCAACTTCCTGGTTGGTAGCTGAGCACTTACCCATTTGCACCACCTAGGTCCTCCAACAACAGAAAAGACCCTGGTTGAAAATAGGCACACAGACAAATGCCTCTAATGCCTGTTTTTCAGTACGTCAGATATAGTGTGCTTGAATTTCATAAGCAAATAAGTGAGGATGAATTAAAATTTGGTAAGCATTCAACCTGTAGAGGAAGTACTAGCAGCCTAGTCTGCACTCTGGTGTCCTATTGATCTGGCCCCTGAAACCTTACAGGCCTGTGCAGGCTGTTTGGGGAAGTCTACTGGCAAGGCGAGGAGGGACAGAAGTGCAGGTGATCTTTCATTTTAAAGTCAGGCTCCGGGAGGCTGCCCTGCTTTGGCCCAAGACCATTGATTGTCAACAGGACACAGATCTCCTGCCTCAGTGACCCTGAGAGCTTCAACAGGTCATAAATAGTCGAAGAGAAAGCCAGACGGTGCATCATGAATGAGTGCTGCTTTCCTGCCTGGAAGGAAAAAAAAAAAAAACAAGCATGAGAACAGCTGGAACCATTTGGGCCTGACAGTTGGCATGTGTGTGCACACCTGACCATCACTCATGTGGTGCCCGCAGTGTGCCAGGCAGTGGGCGAGGCCTGGGCAGAGAAGGGGCGCAGCGTCTCTGACTCTAAAGAAGCTCGTAGGCTAAGAAACGTTCCTTGCTTTGCAGTGAAGACAGACGCGGCCCCGCGAGAGACTTCCACATTTTGTTTGTGCCGCGCCGCAGCTTGCTGTGCGAACAGCGCCTGAAGGATCTGGGTGTCCTGGGGTCCTTTATCCACAGGGAGGAGTACAGCCTCGACCTCATCCCCTTTGACGGGGATCTCTTGTCCATGGAATCAGAAAGCGCATTCAAAGTAAGTGTGGCGTTTTCTTTCCATCGTCAGACTAATTTTTGCGAAATCTCTGAGTGTGAAATAGTGTCACCATATTGTTGGAATTGGCGCCGCCATAATTCCGAGTGAAGTTCCTATGTTTACTGATGGATGTGTAAGATTTCCTCCTCTTCAGCAAACTGATGTTCATTTTCCTTGCCTGATTTTTTCTTTCTTCTTTTTTTTTTTGTTTTTCGCTATTAGAGGAATTCTTTTTATGTTCTGGGTGTTGTTGGGTGCTGTGGTATTGATTTTAATTCATAGTGACTCCATGTGACAAAATAGAGTTGTTCCATACCTTTTTCTAGGCTGCAGTCTTTGTGGTAACAGATCAGATACAGATCCAGGAACAGACAGGCTTTGCAAGTATTTTTCCCTGTTCTGTTCGTCGTCTCTTTCTTTCTTTATTTTCTCATAGTTCTTGATAGCATACTATGGAACACGAACGTTTTTAATTTTGTCGAATCCCAATTTGTATAATTTCTCTATTTTTGTCTTTTATTGATTGTGCTTTTGTTGAGAAATGAGGGCCTAATCCAAGGTTGCAAAAATTTACTCCTATGTTTTCTTCTAAAAGTTTGATAGTTTTAACTCTTCTATTTAAAAGATCCCGTAATTAACATTTTGGGATCTTTGCTTTATCCCATGTCTTTTTTTGCTGGTGCACTTTTATATAACTAATTCATATCTGCATAATTAGTGTGAATTGGTAGTGGCAGAGGAAAATGTATTGTGGCCAAACCAGTGCAGAGGAGAGGGATCTCTGTTCATCTCACTGATCATTTGCAGAGAAATACAGAATGATTATCTAAGGATTTCATACCCTTGGCTTTGTACATTTGCTTAAGATTAAATTTAGAAATCAAGGCTTTGGCCTGAAGGCCGAAGCAAAGAGCTCTGACCTGAGGTTATTGCAGCCCCAGTTTCTGGTGGAGTTGAGGTGATTTTAGGTCTTCATATTATTTTATTATTTTGGAGAAAATACACCCGACAATGCATAACAGCACTTCAGCAGTTTCTGCATGTACATTCAGTGGCGTTGCTTACGTTTTCAGGTTGTGCCACCTCTCTAGACAGCCTTTCCCAAGCGCTGTCACCATCACTAACACAAACCCAGTGTCCTCTGAACTGCTTGTCCGGCCTTTCGAGTTGCAGGTGCTGGCTTGACCGCACGGAGAATTCTCTAGAAGGATAGAGTGCTTACTGCAGACATTTCTTTCCAGTGAACCTATACCATTACTTGGCTCAAAGATGACTTCAGGGGATCATTGAGGTTCAAGGTTTAAAGATTTGCTCAGTGTAGGGGGTGGTCTTTTTTTTTTTTTCCTTTAATTTTTCTTAATTTTTAATTGTGATTTTGGTGAAAGTTTACAGAGCAAATTTATTTTCATACAGCAGTTCACATACACTTTGTCTTATGACATTGACTACAATCTCCCACAATGCAACAGCTCCCCTCCCACTTCCTCCCAATAGTTACCTCTTCCCTGTGTCCTTCCCTCCCTGCACTCCTGTCCCCTGAGCTGTCTCCCTACGCATATACAGCCCTTGTGTTCTCCCATGATTGACCTTTCCAAGAAGTATATCTGCCTAATGTAAATGTTAAGCTCATGTGCCTGTCTTTTGTTTGGCTGGAACACAGGAGTGGGTTCAATTCCAGACCTGAAGGGCTACTAGGGGCCATAGTCTCAGGAGTTCCACCAGGCTCTATGAAACCTGCCCCCCCCCTTTTTTTATGATTTTGAGTTTTGTTGTTCTTTGTGTGTTTTTAATGACGAGCCTGTTTAGGGTTTATTGGCATCCGGAGGTATCGCGCTGTCGTGCTGGCCTTCGGGCCCTGAGTGTGAGCCCCTCCAGCGTCTCACTGTACACACTGTGGGTGGGAGTCAGGCTTCTGCTCGGTTCGTGTTCAGTAGCACTGTTGGCATTTTGGGGGCCTCACTTGTATATGCAGAACTCAGCACCTGTGGAGTCTACCTCTTTGTACACACTGCAAAGTCTGCTATTGTGTGGTCAAGGGATACGTCGGGGTCCTGAAATAAGTGCATTTCTGTGTCAGTGGGAATTAGCATCTGGGCTTCCCAAGGTGCCCTGCCCAAGTTCATACTCAGCGTCATGAATTAGAGAGCCCACTCCCCAGTGTAAGTCTTTATTAATCCGTAGTTCAGTTAAGAGCTGATGAACTGAGCTGGCATGATAGGTGAACACTTTCCCCTCAGGGGTCCCCAGCTGTCCCCTGGCAGAGTCGGTAGCTCCCACCGCTGTCCCCAAATACCTAGCTGTGTCTTCGTGGCCTAGACAGACAGCTGTGCAAATGGACTGGAGGCCCAGCTTCACACCTTCCAGGGCCAGGAGCTGAGGCGGGCCCCCCACAGGCACTGGCGCGATGGCTCTCACCAGCCTGCAGGTCACCAGCCTGTGGGTAACTAGCCTTTCCTCCTGCAGGAGTGCTACCTGGAGAGTGACCAGACAAGCCTGTACCACGCAGCAAAGGGGCTGATGACCCTGCAGGCTCTGTATGGCACCATCCCCCAGATCTTCGGGAAAGGGGAGTGCGCACGGGTGAGGAGGGACATCTTCAGAAGTGGGGAGGAGTGGGAGACCGTCCAGAAGTTGACGTCTGACGTCCTGGCTTGGGGTCGTGCTGGTGCCCTTGGCTGGTGGCCGTGTCGGGATGGGTGACAGCGGCAGGTGCTTCTCCCACTTGCTGCTCCCTGGCACTGTGCCTTTCCACAGCTCTTCTCCTTTTCTCACTTTTTTGATTGTCTCTGTTTTTAGCTGAATTTTTTAGTCTGCCACCTCCCAGCAGGGCCCCTCTTGACCCAGTGTTTCTGTTTCCAGCAAGTGGCCAACATGATGATCAGGATGAAGAGAGAGTTTACAGGAAGCCAGAACTCAATATTTCCTGTGTTTGATAACCTCTTGTTGCTGGATCGAAATGTAGACTTACTAACGCCTCTAGCTACTCAGCTTACGTACGAAGGGCTCATTGATGAGATTTATGGCATTCAGAACAGTAAGTAAAGTGATACTTGTTTTTCCTAACAGTTTGATCTCTGGTAGCATAGTGCCTAAGGCACTTGACTGCTCACCAGAAGGCTGGCGGTTCAAACCCACCAGCCACTCCTCGGAAGGAAGGTTGGGCAATCTACTTCCATAGTGATACTGCCTCGGAAACCCAAGGAGGGGTCGCTATGAGTCGGGGCTGACTCGATGGCAAACAACAACAACAACAACAACAGTTTGATAAGAAGACCCTTTAATTTTTCTTTTTAAATTTTTATTGTGATTTGGGTGAAAATTCACAGAGCAATTCATTTTCCATGCAGCAGTTCATACATATTTTGTTTCCTGACATTGACTGCAATTCCCACAATGTAACAGCTCTCTTCCCATTTCCTCCCTGTGTCGTCTTCCCTGTGTCCTTCCCTGTCATGCACTGCCCCCCACCAGCTGTCTCCCTGTGCAAACACTGCCCTTCTATTGTCCCATGATTGATCCCTCCAAGGAGTGTATCTACCTGATGTAAATGTATATGTCTGTCTGTTGTTCGGCTAGAAACCGCAGGAGTGGGTTCAATTCCAGGCCTGAAGGGCAGCTAGGGGCCATAGTCTTGGGTCTCACCAGACTCTATCAGACCTGTAAACCTGGTCTTTTTTATGATTTTGAATTTTGTTCCACATTGTTCTCCCACTCTGTCCAGGATCTTCTATCCCCCTCCGAGGGGCTGACAGTGGTAGCCGGGCACATCTAGTTCTTCTGGAGAAGACCCTTTCCTTTGGAGGCTACCCTTTTCATGTTGTGTACTTAGGCATTACTTAGAGTTAAAAGGTTCCATTTCTACTGTTGATTTCAAAGTGGAGATTAGTATAAACTCTTTGAAGAACAATTTGGCAACATGGAGAACTTTTCTAACTCTTATCCCAAGAGAATCCAAAGCCTGAGAACGTACCTTGAGGAGTAATTCCAAAAGCAGGGAGTGTTGTGTAAAAATCTGTATTGCTGTTTATTTACCCAAATTTTCTAAACGATCCAAATGATAGAACTATAAAATATAATGCAACCATGACAATAATGATGGTGGGACATGAAAAAATGTGTATCTGTAGTTCTTCCAACTGTAAATTGTATGTACATGTGCATATGTATATGTTCGAGTATGTGTGTGGGGGTGTCTGTCTGTGTAATGACTAGATTTGTTGTCAGCTGCTGTCAGGTCAGCCCCCAACCCAGGGTGACCCCAGGCACAGGGGAGTGAAACTGCCCAGTCCTGCACCAGAGCCAGGGTCATTTGCAGATCAGACCACGGTGATCCATAATGTTGTCAGTGGCTGATTTGGGGGTCCAGGCATCAAAAAGGAAAGTAACAGGAGGAGAGGGACTAATCAGACCGTGCCTCCAAAGGGCTGTTTTTTAGAAGGTACATTCATTTCTATACAAATCAGAGAACAATGGAAAAAATAAAATTACTGACTGTAGACTTTAGACATGGTAAGACGATCCTAGCTTAGCTGAGCTACTGAGTGAATGGCTTGTCAGTCCCACAGAGTTGGCCAGCTTCTTTGTGCACAGGGCCGAGCGTATGGCCTGGGGCAGAGGCCCAGGCTTTAAATGCCAACACATTGCCCTATGGGGCATGAAGATCATTGTGGTGACCCGTAATTCAGGTGGTTCAAGAAGCTTGTGGGAAGAGGTGGCCCTTGTACTGGGCTTTGAAAGAAGGATAGAGTTTAGATGAGTGCTGGTGAGGGAAGGGCAGCATAAAATGTGTGGGACCACCCATGTGCTGAAGCAGGGAGCACAGTTGGGGAAACAAGGCCGACTCACAGGCTAAAGTCACTAGATGGAGGCCTGCTGGGGTAGAAAGTCAGAGGTCAGGTGGTTTTTGGTTTTGTTTAATTGGCCTTCATGATTTTTTTAAATTGATTATTTGCCAGCATTTAAAATTTGGGAAACTGTATGTAATAAACTTGATTTCTGGCATATCTGAAGTTCTGGCAGCAAGCAACTTTTGCCACACATCCAGCACCCCGTGGCACACCACAGATACCCCACTCCCTCCATCTCCACCAGCCGCCACCTCTCATTTACCTCAGCCCCGGCCCCGCCACCATCCCTGAATTACATCAGAGGAAACCAAGGAATGGCCTGAGGAGGGAGGTATTTAGGTGAGGTGGGCTGAAGCGGTCCTGGCTGGCACAGACAGTTAAGCACTTGACTGCTAACCAAAAGGTTGGAAGTTTGACTCCACTCAGGCACCTTGGAAGAAAGGCCTGGCAAGCTACTTCTGAAAGGTCACAGCCATTAAATTAAAAAAAGAAAAGTAGAGCTGGCAGACCAAGGGCACGGGTGGCTGAGGGGAGTCAGGAACCAGGGAAGCCATCAGGAGCCTTGGCAGGGGCCCGGACACAGGGATGGGGTTTCTCACCAGCATTGGAAACGATGGAGTAGAGATGAAGTAGTAGTTGTTGTTGAAGATGTGTCCCAATAAAACTTTATTTACAAGAGGGGCTGGGCTGAATTTGGCCCTCAGGCCACAGTTTTCCGATCCCTGCTCTAAAGTAACTTTCAAACTCTTGTGATCTGCAGCCCACAGTAAGAAATACCTTTTCTATCATGACCCAGTACATGCACATACAAATGTGTGTGAGAGACTGAAACAGACTTTCTTTTACGTGTTTTTCAGTATCTCCTTGTGTTTTAGGTGAAAGTTTACAAAGCAAATTAGCTAAGAGCTCTGGTGGCATAGTGCCTAAGGCATTTGACTGCTAACCAGAAGGTTGGCGGTTTACACTCACCAGCCACTCTGAAGGGAAGACTGGGCAGTCTACTTCTATAAAGATTTACTGCCCAGTAACCCAAAAGGGATCACTATGAGATGGAATCGACTAGATGGCAGTGAGTTGGTTTTTTTTTTTTTTTGGTTTGTAACAATTTTTATACATGTTGTTGTTATTTGCCTTCCAGTAGGCCCAACTCCTAGCGACCCCTCCTTGGGTTTCCGAGGCAGTATCACTACGGAAGTAGGATTGCCCAACCTTCCTTCCAAGGAGTGGCTGGTGGGTTTGAACCGCCAGCCTTCTGCTTAGCAGTCAAGTGCCTTAGGCATAGTTCTGGACCATTAGTTACAGTTTTTACAGTGTGTCAGCATTCAGGTTAATTTCCACTCTGTTCTGTTTCCATTGATCTAGCTTCCCTGGCCCTCCTTGCCTTCTCGTCTGCTTCCCTGGCCCTCCTTGCCTTCTCGTCTGCTTTTGGGGAAATATTGACTGTTTGGTCTCATGTGATTGATGAATGGAACACGCTACCCACTAGTGAGGCTGCACCATTTCACAGTTCACCAGGAATGCAAGAGATTTGCATTTATCTAATAACTAATCGTGTTGCATATTGTTTCATGAACTTACTGGCTTATTGCCCATTTGTGTATCTTTGGAGAAGTGTCTGTTCAGGTCTTTTGCCCATTATGAATTGGGTTGTTTTTTTTTTTTTTTTTTTTTACTATTGTGTTGTAATAGTTTGTTTATTTATATATATATATATATATTTTTTTTTTTTTTTCCTGCTTGTGAGACCCTTATGAGATAATTGATTTGCAAATATTTTCTCCCATTCTGTGAATTGTCTTTTTCACTTTCTTGAGCATATCCTTTGAAGCATAGAAGTTTTGAATTTTGATGTATCCATTGTACCTGTTTGTTCTTTTGTTGAAACAAAAGTTTTACTAAAACATTAACACCCACTCAGATGTCATGTGATGTGCTTTGATATCTTCCATCCTGTTTCTACTGTTATTGTTTTATTTTGCTCCATTTTCAATGCTGGTTGCAGCTCACTAAGTTGATTTTGTGATCCACTAACAGAACATGGCCTTCCATTTGAAAAACACTAGAAAGTGATGGGGGAACCGTGGTAGTTCTTTGAGTGGAAAAGTAACATAACCCTTGAATAAGTTTAAGAATTGGACACTGCTGTAGTGATCTGTAAAGAGCCCTTGGTGGTACAGTGGTTAAAGCATTGGGCTGCTAACCAAAAGGTCTGTGGTTTGAACCCACCAGCCGCTCTGCCAGAGAAAGATGAGGCAGTCTCCTTTTGTAAAGTTTCACAGCTTGGAAACCCCCTGGGGCAGTTCTACTCTGTCCTGCAGGGGCACCGAGTCAACCAACTCGATGGCAGTGGGTTTGGTTTGGTAGTGACCGTGTCGGTGCCCCATAAGAAAATTGTTGTTTTTGTTGTTGTTAGCTGCTGTCGAGTGTGCCTCCGGCCTCACGCACAGAATTCAATGCTGTGCAGACCTCCATAGTCCCCGTGATCAGCTGCAGATTGGACCTGGACCCTGGTAATCCCTAGGGTTTTCATTAGCTGGTTTCTTAGACAGCCAGGTCTCTCTTCCAACATTCAGAAAATTAGAACAGTGATATTAATATCAACAGGCACTACATTCTGCCCTTTGGCTGTGGGAGAATCAAGAGCTCAGTGCTGGACAGAGCATTTTGTTTTGCTTTTAACCCGTCTGCGATTCTGTCCTGAGTTGGGCAGTTCTGCTTCATGTCTGGGCCCTTGGCTGGTTCTCCCGGTGATCAGGGACCGCTTTTCCTCCCTCTGGTGTGCAGGTTACGTGAAGCTTCCGCCAGAGAAGTTCACACCTAAGAAGCAGGGCGATGGCGGGAAGGATCTTCCCACGGAAGCCAAGAAGCTCCAGCTGAATTCCGCAGAGGAGCTCTACGCCGAGATCCGAGATAAGAACTTCAACGCGGTGGGCTCCGTGCTCAGCAAGAGAGCAAAGGTCATCTCGGCAGCCTTTGAGGTGGGACACGTGGCCGTCACAGGCTAGACTGCCCTGCCCACAAGGAGACCCCACCACGTGCAGGCCGTACCTGGGCCTTGAGCATCTTACCAAACCAAACCGCTGCGGTTGCCCTCCGCTCACTGACGGCGACCCCAGGTGGGTCAGAGTAGAACTTAGCTCCAGAGGGTTTTCAATGGCTGTGACCTTTATGGAGGCAAATCACCAGGCCCTTCTTCCGTGGGTTTGAAATGCCAACTCTAGGTTGGTAGTCAAGTGCAAACCGTTTGCATCAGCCAAGGATGTTTGTCATCCTATTGTTGTGTCCTTGAGTCGATCCTGACTCACTGCTCCCTAGAGGATAGACTGGAACTATGCCATAGGCTCTCCAGTAGATCAGCAGGTCTTTTCTGCTGTGGAGCAGCTAGTGGGTTTAAACCACTGACCTTGCAGTTAGCAGTTGAGTTTAACATGCCACCACCAGAGCCCCTTTTTTCATCCTGAGTAATTGCAGATTCAATTCTGGTAGGCCCCAAGGTTTTCTTTTCCAGCTTTACTTCCCAGGCCCATGACAAAAAAGGGTGTGTGAAGTTCTTCTCCTTATTTATTACCTTTTGTGGGTATTTGTAGTTAACAGGCTCTCGTCATAAATTTTTGGTTTGCCTTCTTTTAAGCTGTTTCCTACCTCACTGGAGAGAGGCCAGCTGTGCCATAAATACCATGTTCTCTCTAATCCCCCTTGCAGTTGGTGTGAAAGCTCCAAGTTTAGACAGCGTGGCAGTGGCCGGGGAGTCTGCGGCAGCAGCAGGTGATAATGAGGTTGGAATCCTCAGGGGGTGGTGCTTTCCACCAGTGTCCTCATTGTCGGCCCTGCCTCCTCGTGCCCATTCAGCTAGTGTGTTCCTGGGTAAGAGTGTGTCTGAAACCTGGGAATTCAGTGTGACAATGAGCTGGGAATGTTTCGTCTTTGGGAACCCACAGAGTGAGGTTTGGAAAGCAGACTCGGTTTGGAAAGCAGACTCTCAGCTGAGTCGGGGCCTGACAATTTTTTCTTTCTGAGGAGTCATGGCCGTGAGTTGACGTCCGTATTTCTGAAGTTTTTTTTTGGCTGCAGTCATCAGATTTTGTGTGCGCACACACAAATGTTTTCCCATCACTGAGCACAGTTCACTTTTGGACAGTACTTAACGCTTTAGACACAGCAGCGAGAATGGACTTCTTTCTGTTATAGAGGAAAAAAACTGTGCCTGGTTTCCTCCTTACAATAGTCGTTCTTTCCAACTTTTTTGTTCCAAATTTTTCTTTATCTACTGCTTTCCTCTACAAAAGGAGAGCCCTGGTGGCACAGCGATTAAGTGCTCACCTGCCAACCAAAAAGGTCAGTGGTTTGAGCCCATCAGCTGCTCTGTGGGAGAAATCTGAGGCCGTCTGCTTCCTTAAAGATTTACAGCCTTGAAAACTCTACAGGGCAGTTCTGCTCTGTCCAGCAGTGTCACTGTTAGTCAGAGGTGACCGGATGGCAGTGGGCTTGATTTTGGGTCATCCGCCACAAGCGCTCAGATGGTCTCAGATGCTGATGACAGGCTCTGAGCTGGTGGCAGGAAGGTTGGCCTCAGGCTTTGCTCTCTGAAGAAGTACAGTGCAGTAAACCGACTCACACTCTGTATTCTCAGGGATCGGCTTTTCTCTTTCTCTGTGTAATGTCAGCCCTGGGTTTGACCTGAGGTATTTGTGTTCCAGTCTTCCTTTCACATAACATACGTTGTGTGTGCACATCCTCTGAATGATACAAATAACGGGGCACTAGAAAATAGCACTCTTCCCTACTCAACGGTTCTGTTGTCCATTTCAGGAGAGGCACAATGCGAAAACGGTTGGGGAGATTAAGCAGTTCGTTTCCCAGCTGCCCCACATGCAGGCAGCAAGAGGCTCCCTCGCAAACCACACCTCGATCGCAGAGTTAATCAAAGATGTGACCAGTGAGTATTATCTGCAGTAATTGTCTCCATCCGGGTTGGACGTGCATGGGGTCCAACACCTCAGTCACTGGCACCATGATACCTCCTTGAAAAGTCATTTCTGTCTTCAGACAGATGTCGTCCCCC
>NW_006921635.1:3197654-3209765 GCF_000298275.1 Orycteropus afer afer
AAAGCAGGAATGACATGATAAATGCACAGCCTACATAAACCAGAAATATGTACATACAGTGGTGTTTCCGGGAAGGAGCTGGGAGATCCCACTCACTGCGGGGGTTGCTCACTGCCACTGTAACGGCTTTGCTGCAAAACAGATGCCGAATGCCAGTTTCGCTTTAGCGTTTTTTTCCTACAAGCGAAAATGTTCTTCATGTTGCTTGTGGTTAGCAAAACAGGTCCTGTTACAGGTCTTTTGTAAAAGTGAGGTGGCATAAGGTGAACTTTCAAAGAGGAGGGAATACCTGTGATGTGTATGATTTTCAGCGGTCACGAGGTGTGTCTGTGAGTAGTTGAAAATAGTCCATATTTGGTTAACTCAGTGTGTTTCATTATCGAAATAATTTAACCATATGACAAAATATTTAGAATATAGAAAGAGGAAAGCTCATCCGTAAGTCTGCCACCACAGTAGAGTGGGGTAAGGTAATTTATTCTAGCTTTTATTTTTAGTTGTTGAAGCTAGTTGCTGTGGTGTTCACTCTGACTCATACGGCCCCTGTGTGTCAGCATTAACTCTGTTCCGTAGGATTTTCAGTGGCTGGTTTTTCTAAAGCAGACTGATTGCCAGGCCTTACTTCCGAGGTGCCTTGGGTGGACTTGAACCTGCACCCTTTGTTTAGCAGCCGACATGTTAACCATTTACACCACCCAGGGAGCAGGGTGATGTTTCTAGGCTGTCTGGATTTTTTTCTCCTTGATAACTTCCCATGGAATTGATACAGAGAGCATCTGGAGAGTATTTTGAAAGGGCTCGGAAAGTGTGTATCAGTCCAGGTGCCAGTTCATGCATTCAGACCCAGGGCTGTCAGAGCAGAGTGGGAGATTGTCTGATGCCCCATTTCATGAAGTAACTTTGAGATGAAAGTGTCGGGAAGTCAGGTCTCTCGTTTCTTGTGAGAAGAAGGAGAAACGAGTAGAAACTAGACTGAATCTGATGGCAGAAAGGAAATGTTCCTGGGAAATTAGCCTCTGCCGCTACCAAGGCTTACTCTGCCAAATTCTGAGATCCGTATTTGTATCCTGGGTACCACAAAGGGGCACTGCCGTCAGCCATATCTAAATATAGGTCAGGAGTTCAAGGCTTAAAGGGTTTTCGTGTTTCCTGGAAGATTTTTTTGCAGGTTGTGGTTTTAACTTCTGCTTGCTCGTCTCGTTTCTGTTTTGCATGTCTTGTCTCTGAATTACGCTGTGCGTTTAAAAGCATACAAATAAGCCCACTGTGCGGGTAAAAACCCACGTTTCACTTAATGTCTAAGTTGCACATTTGCTACTTGTATTTTAGCTTCGGAAGACTTCTTTGATAAGTTAACAGTGGAGCAAGAGTTTATGTCTGGAATAGACACTGATAAGGTACGTGGCCAGTAGACCTGTTCTGACAAATAATTGATAGTTTAGCAAACATAAGATTGGACCTCAAAGCCGATAATGTGACAGGGCAGCTGGTGTCCCCCCAGGCCTCCCTGACCACAGCCCCCAGCACAACCAAAGCTACGAGGAAGAAAATGAAGACAGAAAGTGTGGCCTGTCTCTCAGAAGAGCATCAGGAAGAAGGGACAGTGCTGGTGGGATCTCCCCTGGCTCTCAGACCTCTCACCTGTGGCAGGAGCCCCTTCCCAGTAAAGTGTCGCTGGGCCTTGGGCAAAAAGAAGCAGTGGCTTTGATCCCAGTACCTTGCTTAAATGTTTTTCAGAGCAAATTTGAAAATACAGACTTTCATCAAGTGACAAGCATTTCATATTCTGTGAGGCACTCTCTGGGATACACAGGGAGAGATGGGCACCAGCCCTAAGATCAGCAGTCTTTAACAGTTATAACAGATAGATTGAGATATTTGCCTGTCAAGAGAATTTGTCCTGTAACCCCTTGCAATGTTTAAAATTAGTAAATTTATGAAAATTCCCAACATTTTTGGGAAAAAATCCTATTAATCTATGTTAGGTGAACTGCTGATATTACTGAAATCTGCTGGGTCACTCTAGCCCCAAACATTTGGCTGAGGTTGAGGACGTCCAGGGTGGTATTGCCTTAGACAAGCCGCAAATGTTTGGGAGCCACTCGGGGTCCCGTAGAGACAGACATACCAGGGCAGTCATTTGGCTTGCTGCTGATGTCCTTGTGAGCCTTAGGCTCCTGTGACCTGGCCTGACTACTGGTGTGTCTGTGTGGAGGTTTGGGGGGATGGGGTAGGGCTGGAGGGCTCTTTGTTCAGGGAGGGGTCGTTGTTGGGTGCCATCAAGGCAGTGCTGACTCACTGAGACCCCATATGTGACGGAGTATAACTGTCCCATAGTATTTCTTAGGCTGTAATTTTAGGGAGTAGACCACTGAATCTTTCTCCTGCAGGGCTGCTGGATGGTTTTGAACCGCCAGCCTTTCAGTTAGCCGAGCGCTTAACTGTTACGCCCCCAAGGTTCGGAAGATGAAGAAGAATGAGCTGTTTTCCCACATGTGACCTTCATTTGACTTTGAAGGATAATAGTAGCCGTGACGTGTTGCCCATCAGTTCCCAAACCAGATCCTTCGTTTCTGACACTCTTTGTTTCTAGGTCAACAATTACATTGAGGACTGTATAGCCCAAAAGCATCCCTTGATCAAGGTGTTAAGACTCGTCTGCCTCCAGTCCGTGTGTAACAGTGGACTCAAACCAAAAGTGTTGGATTATTACAAGAGAGAAATTCTCCAGGTCAGTATCGTTACAAGTGCCTCATCTGCCAGGGAGGACAATATCTGTTGTCTTGTTTTCGTTTTCTAATGCCCCCTGATTCCCTCTCCCTGCCACCCCAGGTAACCCTACTCCTCATCCAGGTGACCAGTAATGGACTCTGGTCTCTCTGCATTTGCCTGTTCTGAACATTTTCCTGTAAGGGAGATCATTCAGTGTGTTATTGTTACCACCATCTTCTTGGGTTTTTAACACCCAGAGGAATTGTTCTGGCATTTGTCCGTGTTGATTGTGACTCATACGATGTGTGTCCTTCTGTGTCTGACTTCTTTCCCTCAGCGTGATGTTTTCAAGGCTCATCCACATCAACAGGCATCAGAACCTCATTTCTCTTATGACTGAGCGATGTTCTCTCATGGATATACTGCATTTTGTGGGCCCATTTATCTGTTCACGGACGTTTAGGTTGTTTTGGCTATTGTGAATAGTACTGCCACAGAAGACATCTTTCTTTCTTTCTTTCTTTTTTTTTTTAAAAAAAACCTTTTTATTGTGACTTGGGTGAAAGTTTACAGAGCAAATCAGTTTTCCATTCAGCATTTCACACACATTTTATTTCATGTCATTGATTGCAATCCCCTCAATGAACATCACTCCTCCCACTTTCTCCTTGTGTCTCTCATTTCCCTTCCTTCTTCTCTCCTAACCCTTCTTGCCTTCTGAACATTGCCCTTGGGCAAATGCTGCCCTTTTTATCTTGAAATGGTTGATTGTTCTAAGGAGTGTGTACCTTCCTGGAGCTATTGTTCACCCTGTAGAACTTTCTGTTGTTTGACTGAAAATTGAACCACAGGAGTGAGTTCATTCTAGGTCCAAAAGATTGACCAAGGGTCACAGTCTTGGGAGCTCTACCAAGGACATCTTTCTTAAAAGTACTGCACAAAGCTACTGTTTTGTTTCCATCCTTTCAGTTTTTTAACATTTGGAGGAATTATCCTTGGATGTATCCATTGTGACTGTGTCTCCCATTCTATGTAATAGCAATAGCTAACGGAGGCATTGTCCCTGGAGTGTATCCCTGTTGATGGCATCTCCCACCCTGTGTAAGGACGTAGCTAACGGAGGCATTGTCCCTGGAATGTATCCCTGTTGATGGTGTCTCCCATTCTGTGTAATGACAATAGCTAACAGAGGCATTATCCTTGGAATGTATCCCTGTTGAATGCGTCTTCCATCCTGTGTAATGACAGTGGTTAACAGAGGCACTGTTCCTGGAATGTATACATGTTGACAGGGTCTCCCATCCTGTATAATGACAGTGGTTAACAGAGGCACTGTCCCTGGAATGTATCTGTGTTGATGGTGTCCCATTCTGTGTAATGACAGTAGCTAACACGGTTGAGCTGTGACTGTTGGCAGAGCTTTAGGTATATTCCGTTTATTTCATCCTTATGACTGTATTGTGAGTTAGGTATGATCCCCATTTTACAGATGAAAAACTGAGGCAGAGTAGTTACATAATGTGCCCCAAATCACCCTACTAGTAGTAGGTGGTAGAGCCAGGGCTGACACCCAGGTACTTTGAGATTAGCACCCACCCGCTTAACCACATGCTAGGTGATGAAAGAAGAGAGCTATCTGTAAATTTCCCCTAACAGTTCCTTAGCAAGCTTACTTAAATTAAGACTGAGGCACTTCATAACTGAGGAGCCCTGGTGGTGGCATGGTTCAGTGCTTGGCTGCTAAAGAAAAGGTCGGTGGTTCAAACCCACCAGCGGCTCATGGGAGAAAAGACTTGGCATCTGCGTCTGTAAAGATTACGGTTAGGAAACCTACTTTGTCTAAAATCGTCCCACGCAGTATTTATTTATTATTACTAATCAAATTAAGTACATTATTGTTGAGGGTAAGCACTCATTAAAAAAATGTGGTTTTTGTTTTTGTTAACTACACAAATATTACATGCATTCTCATCATATAAGATTCAGATCATGCAGACGTGCACAGAGCACAACACAGGCACCCCCTGCACGTTGACTCCCTCCCATCCCTGTGTCCTTTCTCGGAAATGACCATTGTCAGCAGTTTAGTTTGCTTCCTTCCAGACTCCCCTCCTGGCATCTCTGTTCAAAGACTGCTTACCCACACAGCGCTTGGAGTGAGCCTGGACCTGAGGCCCAGCTCTGCTGCTCGTTATTGGTGTGCCCCTGGGAACATTATTGAAGCATCTTTGTAAATGAGAGTTGGTAGTGGAACCTGTCTCGGATTAGAGTAAGGATGACAGAGTAATGTACACAGAATGCTAGAACAGCATACAGCATACAGAAGGTATTACATGTAATTGCTGGTTTATTCTTATCATAGGGGCTCTGGTGGCACAGTGGTTAAAGTATTTGGCTGCTAGCCAGAAGGTCAACAGTTCAAACCCACCGTCCACACTGTGAAAGATGACAAAATCTGCTTCTATAAAGATTACAGCTTTGGAAACCCCATGGGACAGTTCTACTCTGCCCTGAAGGGCCACTAGGAGTCAGAATGGACTTGGGCCTGGGGTATTAGGATTATATACTATATCTTTCTCTGTTTCTTGACAGAAGTAAAGTTCTCCTCTCTGTAGGATTCTGTCATTACCTTTCTTTAGTCCAGAAGTCCTCTCTTACCAGGACACATCCATCTGCCTCGTTCTTCTTTATCGCTAATTACAGCCAATAAGCCTGTGCCATAGTTGACTTTATGTTCACTTATGTTTCTTCCATAAAGTCTGATCTTCAAGGAAATTTTAAAAATCTCCCTTTGAATCCGTGAGCTGGATTAATTGTAACGGGCAAGCAGTTTCTGGATGGATTCCACCCCTCCGTCCTGTGTCCCTTGTGCCCATCATAGTCACTGCCTGGTCTTTGGCGGTATGCCCTGGAGAACAAACCAGCTGGACTGGCAGGAAGTGCTTTTTTTAGAAAATAGCAGAAACCCTCTTCCTGAATTGACATCAAGGCCCAAATCCTTACCTTGCAGACCTACGGCTATGAGCACATTTTGACCTTGTACAACCTAGAGAAGGCTGGACTGCTGAGACCACAGACTGGGGGCAGAAACAATTACCCGACCATTCGGAAAACGTTACGGCTCTGGATGGATGATGTTAACGAACAAGTAAGACCCATGGTCCCCTTCAACTCAGTTTAATTACTCATTAGTGGTTTATTATACAGCATGAAGGAGCCCTGGTGGCTCGGTGGTCAAGCATTGGCTACTGGCCAGCAGCAGCTTGTGGGAGAGAAGACCTGATGACCTGCTTCCAGAAGAAGCTTAGCCTAGAAAACCCTATGAGGCAGTTCTACTCTGTGCTGTAGGGTCACTGTGAGTCGGAACCAAACAACAACAACATACAGCGAACTGGATAACACAGGTGGTTAAGTGCTTGACTGTGGCCGAAAGCTCAGCATTTCAAATCAGGGGCCTTGGAAAACTGGGCTGTCGATCTGCTTCGGAAAGCTCACAGCCTTAAAACCTCTGTGGCACGGCTGTACTCTGGCCACGTGGCCTGTTCTTACAGTTAATGTTGTAGTGTTTTTGGAAAAGCGGTGCCTTCATGTGTTGTGTGCAGCAGAAGGCAGAGGGCGCCCTCAAGACTGATGAGGAGAAATGAAGATGTGGGAGGGGCCAGGGTACCCTACCTCCTGAAAGGGAAAGAGGTGCTCTTCCAACACTTTCTGTAGAAACAGCCCAGAGAAAGAGCTGTGTGAGAGGCCGTCCATCTAGACAGTGGACACAGCCAGCCTGCAGCGACATCACAGGGAGGAAGCCCAGGCCCTCATGCCACTGCCCGCCCTGCAGTGTCCCTCAGGGGTCTTCTGTTGGCCAAACCCAGACTGAGGCACAGGGGCAACGGAATAGAGCCCCAGGCCCGCTCCTGGCCCAGCACTGTGGAGAGGGGCACAGCAGCTGGAGGGCAGGCGGGGCTATCCTGCCCATGTGCTCAGAAGTCAAGTATGTTTCCTTCCCTGGCTCCCTCAGTCTCCCCTCAGACAGCCCCTGTAACCAGATTCTCTTCTGTCCTTCCGGAAAGACACTCTGCTTGTACAAACACACTCTGTCCCCTTCTTACAGAATGGTGCATGTTCCATACCACTGGTCTCCAGAGTAGGGCACCCTTGGCTTTATATTGTCTCTTCAAATGTTCCTTTTTAAAAAGCTGTTCTGAGTTTCCTGGGGGACTTTATTAGGCTTCTTCTTGCGACAGACGCTAACAGCCGAACACCATCCTCTACCAGTGGGGAAATGTTGTTGTTAGCTGCTGTGGAGATGGCCCGGGCTACGGAGACCCCATGTACAGTGGACTCCAGTCCTGCGCGGTCCCTGTGAGCCCACCCCCGTGAACTCCACCTCCGTGAGCGCCACCCCGTGATGGATCGCAGAGCGGGTTGTTGTGTGTCTACCATAGAGTTTTCATTGGCTGAAGTTCAGATATAGAGCTCAATTTCTCAGTTATATGATATATAAAACAGCACAGGTCTGGTCTCTGCTCCAACCTTGACCTTCTGTCTGACCTGGTGTCCCCGCCACTTAACAGTGTGTCTCTGAGATCTTTCTGTGATAACATGTTCTTCATGGTGGTCTTTTTGAGAATGCACTTGTTTTATGCTGTGCCAGGTTCCTACTGAAGGAAATTCAGGTTGTGTCCAGTCTTTTTTGCTGTTATATACAATGTTGCAATTAATATGTGTATGGTCTGCTCTGTGTCACTCCACCCCTAAGCATCTCTATAGGGTAAATGCTGCAAAGTAGGATTGCTGAGTTCCAAGGTTATGCACATTATGATTCAGCTAGAGCATGCCAAGTTCCCCTCCAGGAGGTTTCTGCTAGTTTCTACTCCACTGTAGGAGAGGAGACGCCAAGGAGGGTCGCTGTCTAGCGGGCAGTCTGCACACTGGCCTTTGAGAATAAGCGAGTGGCTTTATTTACATAGTGCAGGTGAGGAACAAGGGGAATCTCCCTCAGATCTGTCTCCTTGACATAAGGGTGACTTACAGCTTCATAGGGTCTGAACAAAGGAAGTTAGACACATTCACTGGAATTCTAGAGAATTCTAGAAATTTGCATAGAGAGATTTTGGGGGCTGCAGGTGCACTCACAGCAGTCAGACAACCTGTGTTCTGAAAATGGCACCTTGGCATGATCATCGGGGGCGTTTTCACCAGGGATACATCATCAGGTCATCTCAGGACAAGGCTGGAGTCTTCCGTGCTTGCTGCACGGGCCAAACCTGGGAGGAGCCAGTGTACACTCGTCTCCTGTTTGTAAGTAGGTCACACACTGGTACGAATCTAAAAGGTGCAAGTTTGAGTCCAGCCAGTGGCACCTCAGAAGAAAGGCCTGGTGATCTATCTATGAAAAGTCAGGCCCTGAAAACCCGGTGGAGCAGGGTTCTGCTCTGACGCACGTGGGTCACCCTGAGTGAAAAGCAACCCAAGCGCAGCTGGTTTCTGTTTGGTTTTTAAAAAGTGATACTTTTTGCCAAATCAAGTCATAATTTTCATCTTCAGAACCTAGAGATGCTTTGAGTGGCCACTAAGAATCAAACCCAGCTGCGGTGGATTCGAAGAGGACTTCGGGGGTGGGTGTCTTTGTGTTTCTACCTTTCAAAGCCAAATCAGATAATGTTGGAGTACCCCGAAGGCCGTGGTGAGCTGGCCCTGCGTCTGCGTATCTCCGGGCTTCTGTTCTTCTGTTATGTCACAGAATCCCACAGACATATCGTACGTGTACAGCGGCTACGCCCCTCTCAGCGTGCGGCTGGCCCAGCTGCTCTCCCGGCCGGGCTGGCGGAGCATCGAGGAGGTGCTCCGCATCCTCCCGGGACCCCACTTTGAGGAACGGCAGCCCCTGCCCACCGGACTGCAGAAGAAACGTAAGTCTGGTCCAGGATCTGCAGATGAGGTGCTTGGCGAGCCTCGTGCAGTCATTTTGTAAAATACCGGGAAGCACTTAGGAGTCAGAGTCAAATATACATCCTTTGTTACTTGCCTATGTGTATTGCAAGCACAGTAACCATGTTACTCCCTCAGGAGTATCAGCTGTCGACCTCTGAGTTGAGAATTTTAGTCAATAGAAAAAAACAAATCAAAATCAGTGTCCCTGAATTTCCAATGAGATTATATCTGCCCATCACACTTTTTTTCCTTCTTATGAATAAGATTTTTTCAACAATAAATGGTGTTTACCATATTTATCCAGAGATACAACACACATTCATCTGTAACACAAATAGCACACAAGAGGAACTAATGCATGAGGGAGTTGCATGGTTTGCAGCCCCCCCAAATGTATAACACACGTTATTTGCATGTGTGTGTGTGTGTGTGTGTGTGTGTGTGTGTGTATATATATATATATATATATATATAAATAATATGTATATGTTGGTTTTGACATGTTTACCTTTTAGGTCAACCAGGAGAAAACCGAGTCACTCTGATCTTTTTCCTCGGGGGTGTGACCTACGCAGAAATTGCTGCCCTGCGGTTTCTCTCCCAGCTGGAAGACGGAGGTACCGAATATGTAATCGCCACCACTAAACTGATGAATGGAACCACTTGGATAGAGTCTCTAATGGAAAAGCCTATCTAGAGTGTTCAAAGTAGACTTCACAAGCGAACTGCAGAGTAAGCCGCCCCTTGGAAGAAGTTCTGAAAGGAAGTGCAGCCGTGGGGAGACTAACAGAAAGATACGATGGACTTTGGGGTCAGCATCTTAAATTATACTGCTATTTTTTCCTTTCTGCTTCCCTTTGGTGTCCTAATTTCTTTGAGAAAGAAGGTTAGAAGAAACTCGGGCCAGGTGTAAGAAACAAGCAGCTTTGAATTTCCTTAGTTGAGCACCCTCATTAGAAGTCTCTGGAAACACATTAAGGGTGGTTGGTGGGGACACATAGTCCATAAACCCCACAAGTTGGGCCTGTTCTTAGAACGCAGGGCCTGAGGAAGTGAAACTGAGCATAAATGTGAAAAGTCTCGCCACCGTGAAGAGTGCGGTGTTGCTAGAAGGGCCGTCATGCTCACGACAGTGACAGGCGTCCCGGGAGCTAGAGCTGGTGCTGTCACTGGATTAACCATTCCCTGCAGGGCTGTGGGACATTCTGTCTAATGTCTAGTCTCTGTCTTGCCTGGTCCTTACAGCAGGTTGTGTTTCCTTTTGCTTCTTATTAGAAGCAGGAGTTTGGGGGAGCTCTTTTAATAAAAACAAAGTTTATGGTCTGTCTGATTCGGTAAATTTGTGTAGTTCCGTATATATTAAGGGCATTTTACCTGAAAACCAAAAACCAAATCAAACTCATTGCTGTTGGCTCGATTCTGATTCCCAGTGACCCTGCAGGAGAGAGCAGCACTGCCCCAGAGGCCTCCAAGGCTGTCGGACTTTATAGAGGCAGACTGCCACAGCTTTCTCCCATAGAGCTGGTGGGTTTGAACTGCTGACCTTTTATTTAGCAGCCCCAAGTGCTTCACCCCTGTCCACCAGGGCTCCTTGCTTTATAGTGAGGAAAGTAGTAACTGGGGAGCTAAAAACCTGTTGCCATTGAGTTAGTTCAGACTCATAGCGACGTGTGAGGACAGAGTAGAACTTCTCCATAGGGTTTCCAAGGCTGTCATCTTTACAGAAGCCGACTGCCCCATCTTACTCCTTCAGAGCAGCTGGTCGGTGAGAGCCACCGACCTGTTGGTTCACAGCTGAGTGCTTATCCACTGTGCCACCAGGGCGCCTACTTCTGGTGATTTAACCATCCAGAGTCACTGGTTAGAGCACGTGTTCCTAACTCCAAGCACTTTCTGTGGTAGGTGTCTCTGTTGACGTTTCCGTATTCTTTCCTGCCTGTCACAGGTCCCAGCCTCCAGCCAGGTCCTCTAGACAGTTGTGCCTCCTGCTTCCTTGGCATCTCGACACTTTCTCCATGGTAACTGCCTACATAAACTTCTCTAGCAGTCTGTGGTCATCCATACTCAACCTCTTGGATCTGTTTTGCTTGAAAACAGCCCACTCTGTTTCAGACCGCTCGCACGGTTGGGTGATGCTGGGTGTCCCACAGCCGGTGGTAGGCAGTGGCAGGGAGGAACAGGGTGTTGGTGAAGATGCTGGAGGCCTGTGGGTCTTCCCTGTTTCCTCCCTGCACCATGTCCCGTTGTCAGGAGGAGTTAAGAGCCTTTGCCCTGGTCTCTCGCAGAATTAGCACCGTGGGCCCTGCTGTGCTAGGCGAGTAGAGTCAGTGTCTGTTCAGGTGTGGTTCTTGCTGTAAATTAGTAACCTCACAAGCTTTTTCCTCACTTTTTTCCTTAGTGGATTTCTGATAGCTACATTGTGTGTTATGAGGAAAAGAGAAATCCTGGTTTTTTTTTTTCAAAAAAAAAAAATCTCTAGCATAAGGAGGTTCCTGGGTGGTGCAAGCAGTTGACACTCATCTATTAACCTAAAAGGTTGGCAGATTGAACCCTCCTAGGTGCACTGCAGAAGAAAGGCCTGGCTGTCTGCTTCTGTAAAGATTACAACACTCTCCCCGCTCCCCCCACCAAATAAAACCTCATGGAGCAGCTGTGCCGTGTAACACATGGGGTCGCTGGGAGTCAGAATCACCTGACAGTGAGTTTTAGTATAAGAATGAAGTGGAAGAGGTAATTCTTAAGCTGTGCTTCTCATGGAATTAATCTGGCCTTGACATTCGATATTTGGAAAAAATCTTACAGAAAACTGTTCCTGTTTTAGCAGCTCCTTTCTCCAGTACTTGTTATCCCAGGGAGATGAGTGGATACCTTCCAGCCCCAGCAGTCGTCAGCCACAGCTGCCTTACAGAGTGAAACCCAGCTTGTCCCGCAATGTTTTGGGCTCCTGGGATTCCATTCAAGTCTGGTCAAGTCTCCTTAGCTGGGGTTTTTGTCCTGTGAACAGACGCTCGGTTGTATTCTCATGTGTCCACGTTCGCCTGTGACTGCTTGCTGGCTCAGAGCAGAGTGAGGTCAGCTCCCAAAAATGCGTTCAGCATAAGACTTAACAAACGCCAATTGCTCGAGTGGTATGCAAATAGGATGCGGTACATTACTGTAAACTGCACCCCCATCGTGTAAGTTCATCTAATACTTGAATCGCTCTGTGTCTCAGAGGAGTGTGCCATTACCGACAGGGTGCAGGTGGCACAGTTATTCTTGGAGAAGGTGGGTTGTTTACATCTAGTCTGGATCTAGTTGAGGGGACAGTTCTATACTGCAGCCCCTTTCATAAAGGCATCTGTGCAGACCCTGTTTTGTGTCTTGCTATATATGTTAAAAAAAAAAAAAAATGCACTGCCATCAAGTTAGATCCCACTCATAGTAACCCCTCCTTGGGTTTCCAAGGCAGTATCTCTAAGGAAGTAGGTT
>NW_006921635.1:3209920-3211534 GCF_000298275.1 Orycteropus afer afer
CCTGTGTCTTATTATACAGTTTTAAATTCTAGCCAACAAAGAAATAGGTGTCTGACTATTGAGGTGTCTGAACCATCGTCATCACTGGGTTTAAGCAAGAGACTCGTGGTCAAAAGAGGCTGGAGTAAGACCAGTCTGTGTGACACGTGGAGCTCTCCCCATGCTGGCTCTGCCCGCACTGGACTCAGGAGTTACATGACATGCTGGCCTGTCCCCTTATTGTTCGAGACTGTACTTTAAAGATTAGCCTGTTACAGGAGGACGTGTTTGTATTCGGCAAAGTTGAATTCAAGAAGAAAATACAAAATGTGTGTGAACTGTTGAATGGAAAAATAATTTGCTCTGTGAACTTTTATCCAAACCACATACAAAGTTCAAATAAAGTAAAATCCAGCAAAATGAACTGTGTGTCTAAAGCAGACAGGAAGAGGGGCTGTGATACGAATACCGAGGCAGAGGTATGGTTGCCACATAGACTGTCATCGTCTGTGGACTGACTGGCCCTCGAGACCCTGATGCGTTCAGTCAGGTACCAGTCAGTTCCTGGGGCTGACAGATCACCACAAGCCAGGTGGCTCATGGCAGAAGCTCACTCTCTCATAGTTTTGGAGGTTGCTGTTCTCTGTTACTGAGGCAAATCCAACCATAGCAGCCCCACAGGACAGAGGAGAACTGCCCCATAGGCTTTCCTGGGCTGCAGTCTGCACTGGAGCAGGTCTTTTCTCCTGTGGAGTGGCAGGTGGCTTCAGACTGCCAGCCCTTCTGTTTGTTGCTGAGTGCTTTAACTATAGCACCACTAGAGCTCTTTGGAGGCCGGACGTGCGAAGTCGAGGTTGTAGGATTGGTTCCCCCTGGAGGCTCTGAGGGAGAGTCTGTTCCCTGCTCCTCACCTGGCTTCAGGTGGTGGCCGGAGGTCCTTGGTGTTCTTGGCTTCAGCAGGTGTCATCACTCAGTGTCTGCGTCCTGGTTACGTGGCATCTCCTGAGTTGCCAGGTCTTCACATGTGTTTTCCTGTGTGTTACCAAGACAACAGTGGTTGGATTCAGGGCCCACCCTTATCCACTGTCTTAACTGGAACTCATCCTGACTTACATCTGATTACATCTCCAAAGACCCTGTTTCCAAATTAAGTCACATTTGCAGGTACCAACATCTCTTGGGGGACACAGTTCAACCCCGACAGTTTAAAAATGACATACTATGGAAAACAGAAGATTCTTTTCTGTCAGCCAACAATCTAAGAAAAAGACAATAATGGAAAATTCTCAGATTCTCTTATTTCGAAATACATTCATCTGAGCGTTAAGCCATCTAGTGTTTTTTAGCTT
The DNA here is from genome assembly GCF_000298275.1 of Orycteropus afer afer. Classification (NCBI taxonomy): domain Eukaryota; kingdom Metazoa; phylum Chordata; class Mammalia; order Tubulidentata; family Orycteropodidae; genus Orycteropus; species Orycteropus afer. The sequence goes on from NW_006921635.1 coordinate 3,211,249, forward strand.
CAGTTACGCCATTGCTATGAAGAAACTCAAATAGAGTGGTGACAGAGCTCTGGTGGTACAGTGGTTAAGGCATTTGTCTGCTAACCCAAAGGTCAGTGGTTCGAACCCACCAGCCGCTCCACGGAAGAGAGATGAGGTGCTCTGCTTCCATAAAGATTGACAGCCTTGGAAACCCTGTGGAGGTCTCTATGAGTCTGGATTGACTCAATGGCAGGGAGTGTGGTTTTTGAGAGGCTGCGGAGGCTACAGCCCATACCTGCTGTGGGATATAGATCTGGAGGGTACA
>NW_006921635.1:3211981-3215297 GCF_000298275.1 Orycteropus afer afer
GCTGGCTTTACATTCAGAAGCTCAAGAAAGTGTTTCAGTCTTCACCCTCAGCGGGATAAATGATCAGCAGAAACTTTGAGATTATCATTCTAGATCAAAGTCTTTTTTTTTCCCCCTTAACTTTGCATTGTGATTTGGATGAAAGTTTGCAGAGCAAATTGGTTTTCCATTCAACAATTCATATTTAAATCTAATTCATAAGTAGATCCATTTACATGTTGTTTGGTGACATTGGTTGCAGTCCCCACAATGTAACAGCTCTCTTCCCACTTGCTCCCTGTGTTTGCCATTTCCCTTCCTCCTTCTTTGCCATCCCTTCCTGCCATCTGAGCTCCATCCCTGGGCAAACGCTGCCCTTTGGATCTCATATGTTTGGTTGGTTCTAAGGAGTGTGTACCTCTCTGTGTTACTGTTCACCTTATAGGCGTGTCTGTCCTTTGGCTGAAAGTTGAGGCACAGGGATGAGTTCGGTTCCAGGCCTGAAGGGTGTCTAAGGGTCATAGTCCTGGGGTTCCACTAGTCTGTCAGATAGTAAGCCTGGTCTTTTTTATGATTTTGAATTTTGTTCCACATTTTTCTCCCACTTTATCTGGGACCTTCTATTGTGATCCCTCTCAGAGTGGTCAGCAGTGACATCTGGGCACCATCCAGTTCTTTTGGTCTCAGGGTCATGGAGGCTGGGGTTCGTGTGGCCCATTAGACCTTGGGACCAGTTGTTTCCTAGCATCTTTGCTTTTCTTTACTCTTTTTTTGCTCCAGGAGTTCCACTGGCACAGTGGTTAAAGCATTTGGCTGCTAACCAAAAGGTTGGCACTTTAAACCCAGGAGAAAGATGAGGCAGTCTGCTTCCATGAAAATGTACAGCCTTGGAAACCCTATTGGCCAGTTCTACTCTAAGACCCTAGTCATTACTCACCAGAGTTGGATGTAGCACATTGTTTTTGTGGACTGTATATTACTCTCATTGACCTCAAAACTATGATCCTGAGCCCAGAGGCCAAGTGACTCACTCCCTCAGCGTGTTTGGTTTTGGCTAAGAAGTTTTCATAACTTTTCCCCTTACATGTCCTACACTATTCATGGATGTATTCGCAGCATATACAAGTTCATTTGTAGAAATATCCTCATTTCGTGGGTGTTGTCCCATTCAGAATCAGGCTTATTTTAGTAGCTCTCTTTTTCCTCTCTTAGCTCGGGGGTGGGATGAGGTATGAAGGGTATAAAGGGCCACTCCCCCCTTTCTTCCCTATGACTGTGCAAGACATAGAAGCCCCTCAGGTGACCAGCCCTCTGGGGGAGCAGTTACTGCAGCGGCTTCCTGAGGGCTGGGTAATGCTCTGCCCTTGCTTCCGTTCAGGCTGCGGCCGAGGCACTGATTTGATAATGAGGGAGCCTGATCAAATTAAGGAGCCATTTGTTTCTGGATGATGATGTTGATATAAGAGCCTGCTTTGGAAAGGGTCAGAAAACTATTCTTTTAACAGTTACAAAAAGCAAGATACAGCCAGAAGCAGCATAAAGTTGGTGCTTTCTTTTCTTGTTCCATCTGGAAAAGAAGCTCTTTGCCTGCAGAAATCTTTCCAGGCCCCGCTCGCCTCCTGTTTGGAGAAGCTGCAGTTAGAAATAGGCGCCTTGGGAAGAGGCCTGTGTCATGAGTGTCTGAACTGCTAAACTCTGTACAAATTAACCTTGAGCACCCTGGGCCTGGTGGTTCTCAGCACGCATGCTCGCTGCTGCACACTTTTTAAGATAACAGGTTTTCCTGTTGTTCGCCAGTCATAATAAACATTGATCAGTGATTCTGCTAGTCCCAGGCTACGAGGAGGAGGGGGCTGCTCTCCATGTGAGTTTGTTAGGAAAGAACTATTTGGTGATATTCCATCTGCAGTATTTAGAAACGCAAGGCAAGAAGGGACTTGAAATAGCCCCTGGTGTACTGCTTTCTCAGCCCACCTAAGCCAGGAGCTTTGACAACAGCCGCAGAGCCTATGGGCTGTGGCACAGACACCGGCGAGGGCGGGCAGAGTTGCCAATGCCCCGCCTGGCCTGGGACTGCCTGTGCGCAGCTCCCTGAGAGCTCAGGGACCACGCGGAGGTTGTAATTGGTCTCTGGACCACACCTAGTTATTGAGCACGGCTGCTGCCTGAAAACGCCACAGCGCACAGACCACTGGAGTGCGCACAGCCTGCCTGCCGGCCCCGGAGCGGAGACGAGCCGAGGAGCTGCTGTGGTGAAGCGGAGTCCGGAAAACGTGGCCGAGTGAGTGAACCTGGGACGGGAGACACTAGCGACGGTCACTAAAGGGAGCTGCCGGGCAGGGCGGCCCTGGAGGTGGAGAGCTGGTTTGTGACCTTACCCTCTGAGGCCTTCAGTGGTGCAAGGTAGCAGGGCTGGGACAGATGGCAGAAGAGCATGGTGGGGAAAGAGAGGGGCCCAGGATCCAATGGACGTCCTCCACCACCTGGCACCCAGCAGTCCTAGCTGATCCAGAAGGGCAAGATGGGTGGACCACCAAGCAAAGACCCTTAAACTGCGCATTGACAAACCTTGGGGCCAGAGGACTCTGAGAGGGCCTGCTGCCTTCCCCCTGCCCAAGTAGGTCCCCTCCTGGACAGGGCTGACGTCGGGGGCTGTAGCATGAGTGATGGGAAAGCTTCCCTTCCGCCTGGAGCCAGCAGCCCATTAGCAGCACTCAGCATTAAAAATGCAAGAGGTGGGTGAGAGGGGAGGGACAGGGACTGAGACTAATGCAGGGGCCAGGGTGGAGCCAGCCCAGCCCCAGAGCTGAGCTGGCACTGAACGATGTTGTTAGGTGCTGTTAGGTTGGCTCTGACTCATGATGACCCTACATGCAACAGAACAAAATACTGCCAGGTAGTATGCCAGTCTCACAATCCTTGCTGTACCATCGTTACAGCCACTGTGTCAATCCATCTTGGACGGTCGGTCTAGATGCATATTGAACAATAAGGGGAACTTGTGTGTGTGTGATTTAGGTGAAAGTTTACAGAGCAAATTCATTTTCTGTACAGCAGTTCACATATGCTTTGTCTCATGACATTGACTGCTATTTCCCACAGTGCAACAGCTCTCCTCCCAATTCCTCCCATAGTTTCCTCTTCCCTGTGTCTTTCCCTCCAGTGCACTCCTGCCCCCTGAGCTGTCTCCCTGTGCGTACACAGCCCTGCTAGTCTCCCATGACTGATCTCTCCAGGGAGTGTATCTACCTAATGTAAACGTTCAGCTCATGTGCCTGTCTTTTGTTTGGCTGGAAGCCACACCAGTGGGTTCAATTCCAGACCTGAAGGGCAGCTA
>NW_006921635.1:3215397-3219972 GCF_000298275.1 Orycteropus afer afer
CAGACCTGAAGGGCAGCTAAGGGTCATAGTCTCAGGGGTTCCACCAGGCTCTATCAGACCAACAAATCTGGTCCCCCCCCTTTTTTTTTTTTTTTTTAATGATTTTGAGTTTTGTGGTGTTCTCCTACTCTTTCCAGAATCTCCTACATACATCCCACTCTGAGTGGTTGACACTGGTAGCTGGGCACCATCTAGTTGTTCTGGTTTCATAATCGTATAGGCTGTGGATCGCATGGTGTACCAGCCCTTTGGACTGATCATTTCCATGAGTCCTTGGTTTTCCTCAGTCTTCTCCGCTCTGGGTGAGGAAAGACCCATTGTTGCATCTAGATGGCTGCTTGCAAGCTTTTAAGATCCCAGTCGCTACTCGCCAGAGGAGGATGTGAAACAATGGTTTTGTGTAGTATTGGAACTTTTATTTTTTAAAGAAATAATTCTATGGTGTAAATGCAAAGGGAGGATCCAGATGGCTGTTTAGCAGAAAGCAATGCCTTCCAAAGGCTTCCTTAGCCTTGGTAGTGTGTCGACTGTTTGGAGGGCCAGGACCTAGTCCGCAGCAGCTGACAACAGTTGAGGCGCAGCAGCGCGGCGTCGGTACTCGATGGACGCCTGTGGGTGGGAGGACGCCCGCCCCGTCCCGCACTCAGGGCTTTTACGTGCCCCATCCGCAGGTCCTCTGCCCTCCGCGAGGCCATGCCGGCCTCCTCCACCATCCACGTGCTACAGCTGCTGCGGGAGCTGCTGGCCTTCGTGCTGCTCAGCTACACGGTGCTCCTCGGTGCGCTGCTGCTGGCTGGTTGGACTACCTACTTCCTAGTGCTGAAGTGACAGCGCCCTGGCTGCCAGTCCCCGCCCTCACCGTCGCGCGCAGCCCCCGCCCCTCACAGCTGCCCGGCTCGAGGCGCGGTCCTTCCCGGCTGCAGTTCCATGCCACCCTTTGCGACGCTGGACTCCGCTCCGTGGACTCCGCGCCCTCAGGTCCAGGGTCTCACCCACCCACCCCGCGCAGAAGCTCCGGCGGTTGGGCGCCCGGCGGGGTCGTTACAACCGTTATCTTAGGCCCCGCCTCCTCCTTCTGTCTGACCAATCCCGGCTGCTCCCTTAGGGGGCGTCGTCAAGGGCGAGGACCGCTCCGCTGGAAGAGGCCACCCCCCGCCTCGCTACGCAGGCTCACTTCCGGCGTCTGCGTCCGGCATTTCCCCGCCTTAGGATGGCGGCTCTGAGGAGTTGGCTGTCGAGGAGCCTCACCTCCTTCTTCAGGTATCGCTGCAGCAGAGTAGGAGGGCAGGGACAGAGGGAGGCGGTGCAGAGAGCGGTACAGCTGGGAGCGCGGCGCCGCCCTTGCTTGCGTGCTCTTCGCTCGTCGTCGGAGCCGGCCCCTGTTTCCGCCGCCCTAAGACGTCTGTGACGGCCCCAGGCCCCAGCCAGACACCTTCCGCCCCCTTGGTCAGGCCGAGGGTCATTTCCTACGGGCAGTTTCTTAGGGATTCCATCTACTAAAAGTGCATTACCCAAACCACGGGTTGTCTTTTCGAGGTCCCGTTGGCCCATAGAAGTCGCCGAGAAGAGTTCGGCGAGGATGGGAGAGCGTCCCAGAAGGTAGCGGACTGCTGACGTTTTCCCAGAGGCCCTGGTCGCCCTGTCTCGGGATGCATCCAGGGGCTCGGCTTCAGGTGTTGTCTAGCGGGGCTATTAGAGACACTGGGCCAGATTCTGTACGCAGAAGCGTTAGTTTTTGGCATCAGGTGTTTGGAAGGCTCTGAAACAACATTTAAACTTCCTCAGCTGTTACCTGTTGAAAATTCTGAGTCCACTGGGCCCGCATTCCTCCCTAGCGACGGCTCGCTGGAGCGAAGTAGCAGTTGCCCTTTGAGGGGTCAGGGGCTTACCCCTCCACCACGCTCCCCACCCTGCCCTGTCATCCGGAAGTGGGCCCTACATCTCGCTGCTCCGCTGAGTTTGAGTTTCCAATCCCCTCAAGTAAATGGAAGAGAATTTTACAAAGACTGGTGATTCCGTTGTTAAATTTGGTTTCTGTTTGTAGGTACAGACAGCGTGTGCCTGTCAGGGCAGTCTTTGGGAAGCGCTGTTTCTCAGAATTGGTAAGACCGTGGCACAAAACTGTGGCAGTCGGAGTTGGTGTGACCCTGTGTGCGGTTCCGATTGCACAGGTAAGGGACTGTAGTGGGACTCGGTGTTTTTTGTCTTAGGGACTGGGTGCACGTCTCAAGGGGGCAGTGAAGAATCAGACATGCGATTACAGTTTCACCTCGTGCTTACACACAGCCCCCTCCTCCAAATGGTAGTGAGCTTTTTACTGTACCAGCTGCTGCTGTTCAGAGTCAAGTAATTAATACGTATTCCTTTTTTGATTGTCTTGTTTGGTAGGAACAGCTTGTCGATTTGTATAACGAGGGGAAAAGAGGAGTAAGAAGGACATATTACAGTTATAAACAAAATAGTTTTTCATTAACCAAAGTGTATTGAGCAGTGTTTATGTGCCATACACTGGGAATGGAAAAGTGAGCAAAACAGTTCTTACTCTCATCGAATTGATATTTTGGCAGGGTGGAAGAAGAGAAAATAAAACAAATATAAGATGTCAGGTGGTGAAAAGTGCTGTAATGAAAATTGAAATAGAGTAAGAAAATGGGGAGTGTCAGGAGGGCGTGGTTTTATGTTAGGGTGGTCAGGGAGAGCTTCTCTGAGAAGATGATAATAAGTGGAAATCTGAATGACCTGAAAAAGCGAGCCATGATAATACAGGCAGACCTCAGAGATACTGCAGGTTCGGTTCAGTTCCAGACCACTGCAATAAAGCAAATGTGACAATAAAGCGAGTCACACAGATGTTTTGGTTTACCAGTACGTATAAAAGTTGTGTTTATAGTATAAGCTATTAAGTGTTATGAGAATTGACCAAAATGTGACACAGAGACATGAAATGAGCATATGCTGTTGGAAAAATGACATTAATGGACTTGGTCAAGGCAAGGTTGCTACAAATCTTCAATTTGTGGGGGGAAAAAAAAACAACACAGTATATGCAAAGCATGATAGAGTGAAATGTGGTAAAATGAGGGGTTCCCATATCTGAGGGAAGAGCTTTCCAGGCAGAAGGATTTTGCTTGATGTGTTTGAGGAACATCGAGGTCAATGTGACTGGAGTGGAATGTTGCAGGGAGAGACTAGTTGAGGCCAAAGAAGATGAGGATCAAATTATGTGCTTTGTATTTTGTGGGCCATTGTAAGGCTCTGCATTTTATTCTGAAAAAGAAGCCATAGAGGATTTTAACATGGGGTCATTATGATCTTACATAAATTTAAAAAGTTTAAAGGTTTTATAAGCTTGCTGTGTGGAAGTAGGAAGACCAGTGGGAGGCTGTTGTCATATTATGGGTTTTAGATGATAGTGACTTTGACTGGCATGGTGGTAGTGGTGATGGGGAGAACTTGGCTTAATCTGATGGACAAGAGTTGCTTTTTAAAAGCCTGAGGTCCTCTGGTGGCATAGTCCCTAAGGCATCTGACTGCTAACCAGAAGGCTGGCAGTTCAAACCCACCAGCCACTCCTCAGAAGGAAGGTTGGGCAGCCTACTTCCATAGTGATACTGCCTCAGAAACCCAAGGAGGGGTCGCTATGGGTCGGATCTGACTCCATAGCAGTGAGTTTGGTTTGGTTTGAAGGTCCTTGAATCAGTCTTAGCAGAAGTACAGCCAAAATACTCTTTAGAAGGAAGGATGGCAAGGTTTCATGTTGTGTACTAGTTCCTGGAGAAGGACATCATGCTTGGTAAAGTAGAAGGTGAGCAACAAAGAGGAAGCCCCTCAACAAGATGGACTGACACAGTGGCTGCAGGCTGCAGCAGTGGGCTCAGACATGTCATTGATTGTGAAGATGGATGGTGCAGGACCAGGTAGTGTTTCATTGTGTTGTCCGTGGGGCTGCTGTGAGTCATGATTGACTCAGTGGTGCCTAACAACAATGATAAGTCCTTGAATGGTGCAAAGAGTGTGTACTTGGCCGGTAACTGAAAGGTTAACAGTTTGAACCCACCCAGAGGTACTGCAGAATAAAGACTTGGCAATCTGCTTCCCTAAAAATTACCAAGAAAACCCTAAGGAAAAGGAGGGTGAGAATGATTGCACAACTCACCAAATGCAGTCAGTGTCACTGAATTGTATGTGTAGAAATGGTTGAATTGGTGTATATTTTGCTGTCTATATTCTTATTAGCAACAACAGAATTTTTAAAAAAATAATAATAAAGAAAACCCTAGGGAGCAGTTATACTCTGTAACACGTGGATCAGCACGAGGCAGGGTCAACTAAGGGCTCAAGACAACAAGCAACTGAAGAACGGAGTTGCAGTCGCCATTTACTGGGATGGACAGGAGTGGGTTTCGGGAAGACAGTGGCAAGAATTTAATCTTGGAGATGTCAGTCTGCAATGTCTTAGATACCTGGCAAGTAGGCAGTGGATGTGAAAGGAGCACCTCACTTAAGAAACCACTGAGTTTTTATGGGGGAGTGCTAGATGGGAAATGAGCAAGCCCCATTTCAGCGGTATTTATG
>NW_006921635.1:3220642-3221817 GCF_000298275.1 Orycteropus afer afer
GAGGAGAGACCCATTGTTGCATCTTACCCTCTTTGCCTCCTTTCAGCTGTCATCTGTGCATGCTGATGATTCATAGTCAGTCTAGATCTTTGCCCTATAACCCTCATCTAAACACCAGCATCTTTTCAGTTACAGTTGCTTTCTTCCTTCAAAGATTTTTTTTGGGGTGTCCTTTGTTAGTTCATGTAGCTACTTTTTAATCCCCATGACAGTAGCCTCTAGTCATTCCTTTGCAGTACAACAGTCCCACTTCTGACCTTCAACACCTACAGTGGCTCTCTGTCACTCGTTACAGAATTAAAACCCAACTAATTCTCCCTGTACTTCAGTGCCCTACCCCATCTTGTGTGCTTTGTGCCATCTGCTCCAACCAGAATATATTCCTGGACATCTCCTGCAGGTAACAACTTTATTCTTCTTTTCTTTATTGTTTCTTTCTCCCTGTGATGTCTGACCATTCCTATCCTAGCTGTCTTTAAACCCACTGCCATCAAGTCAGTTACAACTCATAGTGACCCCCAGTGGGTTTCCAAGGCTATAAATCTTTACAAAAGTAGATTGCCTCATCTTCCTCCTGTGGAGCAGCTGGTGGGTTTGAACCACCAACCTTCTGATTAGCATCCAAATGCCTGCTCCAGTACACCACCAAAGATCGGGCAGGACCAAATCCCATAACTCTCTGAAACCTTTCCCAATTCCTGGCTGGAAGTCATCTCCTTTCTGACCAGCATGCACTTTGATATTTGGTGATAATCTTAGTGCCACTCTCCTGTCAGCAGAGTGTGATGGAAAGGGTATAAACTTGGGAGAAAATTTGGGCTGAGATTGAAATGTGTGGCTTGGGGAAGTTCTAACTTTTCTGAGCTTCCATTTCCTCATCTGTAAAAATGAGGTGATAATTACTGGATTGTTGTGAGGAACAAATGAGAGCACACTGCCAAATGAATGGCATTGTGCAGCCTTAAGTCACCAGAATATTATGAAGTCAAAATTAGCTTCTTAGGAGCAGAAATAATTCCCTTCTTTGCTTGTTAGTTCCTCAGTGAAAGATACATACTGAGTACTTGATAATCATTTGAACGAATATTCGTCGTTGTTAGGTGCTGTCAAGTCTCATAGTGACCCCATGTATAACTGCCCGGTCCTGTGCCGTCCTCAGTCATTGCTAAGTTTGA
>NW_006921635.1:3224007-3224895 GCF_000298275.1 Orycteropus afer afer
GTTGCTGGCAGTTGGAACTGATTCGACTGCAATGGTTTGCTTTTTGTTAATGGCTAAGGAACTCTGGTGGCGTAGTGGATAAGACATTTGGCGGCTAACTAGGAGGTCAGCAGTTCAAACCCACCAGCTGCTCTGTGGAAGGAAGATGAGGTTATCTTACTTCCATAAAGATATACGCCTTGGAAACCCAATGGGGGTAGTAGCTATGAGTCAGATTTGACTCAATGGCAGTGAGTGTGGTTTGGTAAAGACATTGAGCATCTTGTTACGTGCATGTTGGCTATTCATTTGTATATCCTCTTTGGTGAAATGTTCATGTCCTTTGCCCATTTTTTTATTACATTGTCTTTTTGTTGTTAAATTATGGAAGTTTTTATATATTTTAGATATTAGACCCCTTATAAGATATATGGTTCCCAAAAGTTTCTCCCAATCTGTAGTTTGTCTCTTCACTTTGTTGATAAAGTCCTTTGATGAACCTAAAGTGTTTAATTTGTATGTGGTCCCATTTATCTATTTTGTCTTTGGCTTTTGGTGTCATACCTAATGACCCATTGTTAAAACTGGGTCCCGTAGCCATACTTCTATGTTTTCTTCTAAGAAATGTGTGGTCTTAGTTCTCACGTTTAGGTCCTTGATCCACTTTAAAATGTGTTTTTACATGCCATTCACTTTTGAGGTAGGCATATTGACTTCATATACATAGCTGAGGTCAGAGCGAAGAGTCCCCCCACCTGAGACTGGGGTTGCATTGCTCATTCTGCTCAGAGCTGCCCTTTCCCAGCCACCCACTGAGTTTCTTAGGCTCAGCCTCATCCTCAACTCTGTGAAACCCTTTCTAAGCTATCAGCATAGAATTGGCTGCTTCCCTATGTGTACCCCACTGTA
>NW_006921635.1:3226600-3230814 GCF_000298275.1 Orycteropus afer afer
AAAGCAGAAAGGAGCATGAAGAAAAACATTAAAAGTTAATCCAAAGTAAAGAATGGAAGTGGGTAAACAGCATATTTGGGGATTATTTCCATATATTGTCTTAAATAGCCAAAATAAAGCTTAAAAAAAAAAAAAAAAGGCACAAAGAAGCATAGTTCAGTTGCAGCTGAAAATGTGAATAGTTTAATAATTATGTTACTTACTATGCAAAGTATTCAGGTTGAGATTAGGTTAGAAGTTGAATGATAGTGTCTTTGTCTTTCAGAAATCAGAGCCTCATTCTCTTAGCAACGATGCATTAATGAGGAGGGCAGTGTCTTTGGTAACAGATAGCACCTCCACCTTTCTCTCTCAGACCACATATGCACTGATTGAAGCAATCACCGAGTATACCAAGGTAAGTGGCGTCATGTTTAAGTCTTCTTCAAAAGGGAAATAGCCTTAAGCCTCTGCACCCGGACTTGGCAGACTGGCCCACAGGCCCAATCCAGCTGCTTCCTGCTTCTGTCATTTTCGTAGCGCAGCCAGGCTTGTTTGTCTACACACTGTCTGTGGCTGCTGTTGGGCTACAACAGGGCATTGAGTAGTCGTGAAGAGTGTATAGGACTCACAAAGCCTGAAATATTTATTCTTTGAATCTACAATGATGTCCAATGAGCCCCTATCTAAACCACTGGTTTTCAGACTTTGTCCAGGAACTCTTTTTTAGGGAAAAACCTTCTATGTGGCAGCTTAGTATATAAAACAGGAGAGCCAAGCTGCTTCAGTTAAAGGTAAAGGGGTCCACACGCCACCATGAGCAGCCTTTTCTGTGAGGGCAGTTTGAGAACCACCAGTGTGACCTAATGGGAAAAGAGAATATGTGTATAATCAAAATAACTTAAAAATCTCATTTGTATATTGATTTTACCTGTACTTTTTGAAACACATTTTTCTCAGCCTCTTGAGTTTTCCCTCTGCATCGTGTTCTCTTTCTACATACGAATTGCTGACAAGCTGAGATGCCAATATCCTAGAATTACTACCCCTAGAATGTCCTGGAATGATGTCTCTCTATTTCATTTCAGTGAGGCACAAGGCATTCCATCTCCTTGAGTATAAACCTCATCAATTCTTATCATCAGCTTCACTTAGTACTCAGACCTATTTTTTCTTCATTTGTAGGCTGTTTATACCTTAATCTCACTGTACCGACAATACACAAGTTTACTGGGGAAAATGAATTCACAGGAGGAGGATGAAGTATGGCAGGTGATCATAGGAGCCAGGGTTGAGGTAAGAAAAGGCCATCAGACAGTCTGTGTTAGTGCCCCTCACACATTGTGGTGTGTGCAATATTAAATCCTATCTAACCAGTAACTGTTCTCCAAATACACTGTTTTGAGTAAATCTATTTACATGTTTAATGTCTTCCTGTTGTCGGAAGTACTTTGCTTAATTTACAGATGACTTCAAAACAACAAGAATACTTAAAGTTGGAAACAACCTGGATGACTGCGGTTAGTCTTTCAGAGATGGCAGCAGAAGCTGCGTACCAAACTGGTAGGTTGCGTTTTTCCAGAGGGAGGTGCTGTTTGAGTTTTCCTTTAGCTGCAAGGAGAGCGATCTGAACAGAGAAGGATGAGACGGCAGAGAGAGATGGAGGGAGAGGGGGACATCGATGGAGCTGAGTGAGATGGCGCAGGGAGAGGGAAACCTGTAATGGGGAGATAGAGAAGGCACGTGGGGGAGAGAGAGACTGAAGAGACAGAGGAGAGAGGAGAAGAGAGAGGACAGAGACAGGAGAGAGAAGTGACTTAACTCAGAATTTTCCCACACATGTATATGTGTGTATGTATGTGGAGAGATTTAAGAAATTGGCTGATTTAAGAAATTGTGTGGGGCTGCTAAGTTCAAAATCCATAGTCAGGCGATAGGAAGAATGTCACGTAGAGTGAGTTTTGACAGAATACATATTTATAGTCTGAAGACAGAATACACCCTAGGAAACTCCTTTCCCACTGATAGATTACATTACAAACGGTCATTACATTACATTACAGATCAGCAGCTGGGCTAGTGTCTGGCCAAACCACTGGGAGTCATACCCTAGTCAAGGTGACACAACGGTGAACCATCACATTACCTCTCTGAGCTCTGGTTTAATCACAGTGCTTATCTAGCAGATCTCCGCCCACCATGCAAGTAAGGCACATTATAGAAGAGCCAAGAGCAGGACTGATGGAGCCAGCAGTGCTATGAATCCACAGCAGTGTTAGCAAGCTGTGGTGAGAGGCAGGATGGAGCTGGTGTTCTGCTGTGAGGGTTCTCTTCCTGAATACATGTGATTTGGCTAGGGACCTGGTCTAAGGAGCTGTTAAAACACTTCTGTTTTCTGATTTCAGAATGACAGACTAGGGACTCCAGCACCATATTTTAAAAATCATAGAAAAGTATTTATTTATTATTTAATTATTTTAAGTAAAGGACTATATAACCATACTGAAAACATGAAAGAATTCTTAGTGGACCAAAACTGCAGGCATCAGATTCCAAAAAAGAGACAAGATTGGAGAAAAGAGTAAATGAAACATGGTTCAGTACCTGCAGAGGTACTAGCATTATAGTAGTGCCACCCAGGGGTGGTGATGGGGTCCCAGGTGCATCCAGTAGCGTAGGCGACCCTCCCACTTCCCAGACAAGCTTAGAAGAAAAGGGAGGGTGATGAATAAGCATTATCTTAAACAAGAGACATTTTCTCAGTACCCACTGAAAGGGATTAGTAAGGTTTTGAGCAAAAAGTTTTTTAAAAAGAAAGAACATAAGGCAGTAAAGATTCAGAGTATAAAGTACACAGAGAACAATCCTAAAAGTTACTCCAATCAAAAAAACCCAGTACTATTGAGTCAATTCCAACTCATAGCAACATCCTCCCTCCCTTCAGTGGGTTTCCAGGGCTGGAAATCTTTAAGGAAATAGATTGCACCATTTTCCTTCCATGGAGCAGCTGGTGGGTTTGAACCACTAACCTTCTGGTCAGCCAAGTGCCTTATCCACTAAGACACTAGAGCTCCCTTAAAGGAAAAAAAAATTTATCTACAAAGGAATAAGACTCAGACAGCATTTTCCCTAACAGCAGCATTCAATGCAGGACAACCATGAATCAATAACGCAGAATTTTATATCCAGCCAACTATCATTAAATGTGAGTGTGAGATATTTTCAGACACAAAAGGACTCAAAGTTTATCACCCACATGCACTTTCTGGAAAAACTACTCTAGGAAGTAGGATTAGTTGTTTTAGAAAGAGGCAATTGAGATACAAGAATAAGGAACAAAATAATTTCTGTCAGAAGTTCTATTTTAAAACAAACCATTTTGGGGAAGAATTGAAGTTATGCTTAGTTTTCTATTTTGTTTAGGAGGGAAAGAGAGACATTAGTTTAACATTAGACATTAAGCACTGTAATACAAAAAGAATTAGGAAGAAAGGGGACAGAAAAACTTGACAAATTGAATTAAGGTAGGAAAGGTTTAAAAAGAAATAGAGCCTGTTAATTAGAAAATAAAAAATAAGATAAATGAACAAGTTCAAACATACCAGTAATCACAAGCTTAAACTTTGCTTAGTAAGGGACACTTAGAGATTGTGATTGTAAAAGTAACTCTAATTAAAACTGTTGCACAAAGGCATACCTAAACGTTGTTACCCAAGAAGGTAAGAAGAGTTTGGAGCGAAATGGTGACATAAGCAGCCACACACTGCCAACCCCTGACAAAACACAAAAAAAACTCCAAGCAGAAAGTGGCAGAATCAAAGGTTCAGAAATCTGGAAACCAGTCAAAGCATTTTAACAACTAGCAGATTGTGAGGCTTCAGTAATGGATAGAAATCTAGACAGAAGATCAGTAAGGAACTGCTAGAGGGCTTGAACAGTACTGTTAACCAGCTAGACCTGACAGACAGACAAAGCACGCTTCACCCAACAACAGAATGTACATTCATCGCCAGTGCTTATGGGTTCTTCTCCAGGACAGAGCAAGGTATTGGAGACCACAAAACAAAGTCTTAATGAATTTTAAAAGACTGAAATTATATAAAGTGTCTTCGCTGACCATAATGGATAAAACTAGAAATAACAAGGAAAACTCGAAATTCCACAGATAAGTGGGACTTAAACAACACATTTTTAAACAACCAGTGGATCAAAGAAGAAATCACAAGGGAAATGAG
>NW_006921635.1:3231139-3232876 GCF_000298275.1 Orycteropus afer afer
GAATCATTTCTCCAAAGAAGATAAAACAAATGGCCAAAAAGCACAAAGAAAGATGGTCAAGGTCATGGGGAAATGCAAATCAAAACCCCAGTGACATCGCACTTCACCCTCACAGGGATGGCTGTGGCCACAAGAAAACAGGTGTTGGCTGAGATGTGGAGCAATTGGATCCCTCATTGATTGCTGGTGGGAATGTAAAATGATACAGCTCCTGGAAAACAGTTTGGCAGTTCCTCAGAGAGTTAAACATAAAATTACTGTGTGGACGAGAAATTCCACTCCTGGGTATATATAGCAGAAGGCAAGAACACAAACTGATCATTGTACAGCAGTGTTCATTATAGCACTATTCACAGTAGCCAAATATGGAAATAAGTGGAAACAGCTTAATTGTCTAGTAGCAGATGAATGGATAAACAAAGTGTGGTAGAATGGAGTATTAGCCATAAAGAAAAAGTCCTGATTCATGCTGACATGGATTAACTTTGAAAACATGCTAAGTCAGTCACAGAAAACAAATACGGTATAACCCCACTGCATATGGGCTAGGCAAGAGGTCTAGAAACCAAACTGGTTGTCAGGAGTGGGGGGAGGAGGAGGAGGACTCAGTGCCTAGGGGACACTGAGCATCTGGTAAGGGTGAAGGTTAATTTCAGAATGAATAAGGTTGGTGGTCGTACACTATGATAAACATAATTGTCATTGAACTGTATACGTGAAGATTGTTAAAAGGTCAAATGTTTTGTATTGACCACAGTAAGATCATAAGATAGTTAAGCATAGATAACCACACCATGCCCCTTGCCAGTGAGTCACTTCTGACTCATAGCAACCTTGTAGGACAGAGTAGAACTGCCCCGTAAGGTTTCCAAAGCTGTCATCTTTACGGAAGCAGACTGCTCCATCTTTATCTCTTGGAGCTGCTTGTGGATTAGAAACTCTCACCTTTCAGTTGGAAGCCTAGGGCTAAACTACTGCGTCACCTGGTGGTCTCCTAGAATTACCATTTAAAAAAAAAAAAAACAGCTGCCATCGAGTCGATTCCAACTCACAGTGACCCCCCACCTTGGGTTTCTGAGGCGGTATCTCTACGGAAGTAGATTGCCCGATCTTCCGAGGAGTGGCTGGTGGGTTTGAATCACCAGCCTTCTGGTTAGCCGTCAAATGCTACACCACCAGAGCAGTTCCATTCCTAGATATATCCCCAAACAAGTGAAAGCACACAAATACACGAGTATTCACTGCAGCACTATTCACAATAGCCAAATGGTGCAAACAACCTCAATGTCTGCCCACAGCCGATCAACAAAATAGGGTGTACATAGATGATGGAGTCCTACTCACCCACAGAGAGAAATGACCTTCTGATGAATGCTGTGACAGACAACCTTGGGAACATGTTGAATCAAATAGGTCAGGTATAGAAGGACTAATAATGTATGATCCCACTTACATGATATATTTAGAATAAGCAAATGTATAGAAACCAGAGTGTTTTAGTGGTTACTGGAGAGGAGGGCAAGGAAGGGCATTGTTGCTTAGGAGACACTTGGTTTCTGTTAAAACCCAAACCAAACCAAACTCAATGGCACTGAAAAGATTCCAGCTCATAGCGACCCCTCTTGGGTTTCCAAGGCTGTAAATGTTTACAGAAGTAGATCCTCATCTGCCGCAGAGCAGCTGCTGGGTTTGAACTGCTGACCTTCTGATTAGCAGCCAAATGCTTTATCCACTATG
>NW_006921635.1:3233586-3234556 GCF_000298275.1 Orycteropus afer afer
CAGTGGTTAAGGCATTTGGCTGCTAACCAAAAGGTTGGTGGTTTGAACCCATGAGCCACACCGAAGAAAGATGGGCGGTTTGCTTCCGTAAAGATTTGCAGCCTCAGAAACCCAATGAGAATTGCTATGAGTTTGGTTTTTTGAGTAAGTGGCACAATGGTTAAACACTTGGCTGCTAGCCAGAGGTTGGCAGTTCGAACCCATCAGCTGCTCCACAAGAGAAAGATGAGGCAGTCTGCTTCTGTAAAGATTTTCAGCCTTTGAAGCCCTATGGGGAAGTTCTGTTGTGTCTTACAGTGTCACTATGAGTTGGTATTGACTTGATGGCAGCAGGTATCCAAGATATACAAAGAACTTCTACACTTTTTTTTTCTACACAAGAAAAACACTAACAACCCAACACATTTGTCCAAAGGGGACAAATGGCCAATAAGCATATGAAAAGATGCTCAAAGTCATTAACCAAAAACCCTGAAATACCACTTTACCTCTACTCTGATGGCTGTGATCTAGGGGGAGGTAAAAACAGAAAATAAGGCAGGGATATGGAGAAATCAGAACTTTCATCCACTGCCGGTGGGAATGTAAAATGGTACACTGTGGAAGACAGTTTGGCGGTTCCTCAGAAAGTTGAACATAGGCAATATAATCCAGCAGTTTCCACGCCTAAGTATACATATTCGAGTGAGTTGTAAGCAGAGGCTCCAACGCCAGTGTTCATTATTAAAGCACTATTCACAAGCCAGAAGGTGGAAGCAACCTCATGTTGATCAGCAGATGAGTGGGTAGAATGTGTTATGTGGACACATGAAATAACAGCCATAAAGAGAAACAAATCTCTGACTGACACCACAACACGGATGAACCTTGAGAACATGACGCTGTGTGAAATAAGTCAGTGACAAAAGGACAAGTACTGTATGATCCCACTCACCTGAAATGTCTAGAATAGGAAGAGGTGTAGAGACCA
>NW_006921635.1:3254726-3255687 GCF_000298275.1 Orycteropus afer afer
GAAGAGGAGGAAGTGACGGTGTGGACCTCACGGGAGCAGGCAGAAACCGGATGTGGAGGCCTGAAGCCCACCTTCTCCTGTACAATAGTCACTGTGGTCCCCGCCAACAGAAAGGCCTTGAGTGGCACCAGGTCCCGCAGCGTGTGCTGCATCTCGTAGTTGCAGGCCATGACGTCACTCCAGGGCTTGTGGACTGTGCTGAAGAGAACCGTCCTAGGGGGCAGATGGGGCCATGAGCGCTGTCCCCAGGGCTAGGGGGCCTGAGCCTCATACCCAGGCCCACGCACACACCACCCACTGACTATCGTCCACTGCCCGCGGCACACTGCCAGACGGGGTGCGGGCCAGGGACAGACACAGGCACAGACAAGACAGGTTTGGTGAGGAGTGGGGCCTTCCGTCCAGGTATGACTGCACATGGAACAAGGAATGGAAATCAGCCAGCCACGGACCATATGTATTTTTCACAATGTGTCATTATTCTCATTCATTGCATTCTGATTGTACTGTTCCCCATGCTCTAGTTTCCCAACCACCTTCTTATCTTTGCTTTAGGGTAATTTTTGACCGTTTGATCTTCTATAGATTTTTTGTTATTTTCTTTGAAGAAGCTCATTATCACAGGTGATATTCTTTATTTTAGGATCTAATTTGTCATTTAGCAAACAGGTGACCTTAGGGATAATTTTGGTGTAAGGGTCACCTTGAGATACTCGTTAAACATTGAACTGAGACTATTCCCTGAGGTCACCTGTTAGCTAAATATCCGAATGGCTCAGAGAATAAAGACTATTCCCCCATGCGTCTGTGCTCCTCTGAACAAAAGCATCTATACAAAACCAAACAGTCTACAGCAAAGATGAGAAGGGGGCAGGGAAACCAGAGTACAGGAAACGGGACCACCAGAACAGAAATAATGCAAATGCTGTCAGGCTTGAAAAACGTAACCAACGGCACTGAA
>NW_006921635.1:3257122-3258178 GCF_000298275.1 Orycteropus afer afer
TCCCCTCAGTCCTAAAGGGTCACTGAGAGTGGGTTTAGGAACGGAAGGCTGGAACTCAGGGTGCAGGGTGGGGAACAAGGTTGTATACTGCTCACTGGGGCAACCCTGTCACGCCCCTGGTCTCAGGCGGCTGCGGGCACCGGGTGAGGGTGGGAGCTGAGACAGCCCTGTGCACTGCAGTGGCTGGAAGGACACAGGGGCGCTAAGCCCTCACGCCCTTCACGCACCCACGCTGAAGAGAGAGCGGTGGTGATCATGCTGGTGAGACCATGCTGGTGAGATCGGTGGCCTGGTTCCGGGGAGGCCTGTGGCCTGGGAGGAGCAAGGGCATGCTGTGTGTGTGGGTCTTGGCTTGCTGCCACCCTTGTCCCCTAGGGACAGCCCCCCGCCCGTTGCCACCCTTACCCTGGGGACGGGCACAGCCGCGGATCGATGTGCGGCCGCAGTTTCACGAGCTCCTCGGCGGAGCCGACGGACGGCGGCAGGACGGCCGAGCCCCCCACGGAGGTGGAGCCGTCCAGCTCCCCGGACTCGGTCAGCATGCCGGACTCCAGAGACCCCTCGACCTCTTCGGGCTCCTCCTCTGCAGACCCGTCAGGTATGAGTTCCGTGCTGGGGGAGGGCTTGATGATCTGTGGGGGACAAACACGCCCAGAAGGTTCTCCCCAGCCACACGGGGTCTGCGTGGACAGCAGGGAATGCTGGGACGAATGGAAACCAGGGCCAGGCACGGGCTGGGGGGCAGGAAGGTTGAGAAGCACCTGTCTCGTTGCTTTAGAAGGTTGTCCATCAAGACTAAAGACAGCTTATGGTGAAGGCAAACATGATACACGGGCAGACAGAAGGGTGGGCAGGCTGAACGATCAGGTATGTCTACGGAGAGGGGACGGTGCCCATGATCATGTAGAGGGTTGGCAGACGATGTTTCTACACGTGTATTTGTATGTGCTGTAAGAATGTCCAGGTGTATAGTAGAGCTGACCAGGGACAAGGTTGTAGTCACTTCTTGGCCACAGCCAGCTACCCAGAGGGAGTGAGTAGTTGGAACTGTGGGTT
>NW_006921635.1:3258608-3268045 GCF_000298275.1 Orycteropus afer afer
AAAAAGGACCAGGTTTGCTGGTCTGATAGAGCCTGGTGGAACCCCAGAGACTATGGCACTTAGTTACCCTTCAGGTCTAGAATTAAACCCACTTCTGTGGCTTCCAGCCAAACAAAAGAGAGGCATATGAGGTGAACATTTACATTAGGTAGATACACCCTTTGGAGAGATCAATCACAGGAGAATAGAAGGGCTGTGTATGCACAGGGAGACAGCTTGGCAGGCAGGAGTACATGGAGGGAAGGACGCAGGGAAGAGGTAACCATGGAGAGGAAGTAGGAAGAGAGCTGTTGCAATGTGGGAAATTGTAGTCAATGTCATGAGACAAAATGTGCATGAACTGCTGTATGGAAAATGCATTTTGCTCTGTAAACTTTCACCGAAATCACAATAAAAAATTAAAAAAGAAAAAACAAGAGTAAAGACAACAGGAGTGGGAGGTGTCCTCACGACGGTGTGGTTTTTCCTGATGGAGGAACGAGAGTGGGAAGGAGCGACAGTGGGCTGTGCACAGACCACGTGCTGAGATCCCAAGGGGACGGGAGCGGGCACGGCTGGAGTCACTCAGGCTGCGACCGCCAGTTCCTGTTCAGGACGCAGGCATGAATCACAAGTCCCCGTGTTAGGGACGTTCTTGTGCCCCAGGAAGCCCAGGGACCTGGGAGCAGAGCGCGGCCCCACCCCCGGGGAGGGTGCCCGGATCACGCACCTCTGCCAGCGTCCTGCCGAACTCGCTTCCTTCCCCCTGCTCGTCCTCCACAAAGTCGTAGGTCACGTAGTAACTGTATGAGATAAAAGGCCCTTCGGGCCCGGGCTCCGGGTCCAGGAGCGAGGAGTCCAGAACTCCTGTGACATTCCCGATTGTCACCATAAGCTGTGCCTCATGGGCTAAGAGATCTGCAAGGGGGACAGGAGGGCAGAGGGAAACCGTGGGGGTGAGACCTGCAGGACAGGCTGCCAGAGAGGGAGGGGAGTGAGGGCCATCCGTCACCCCCGCAACAGAGGACTGGGGGTTAGGGTCTGTCAGACTCAGGTTCAAATCCCAGCTCTGGTGACTGTGATCCATGCGGTGGTAATGTGTGTTGCACGGCCTCACATTAATACCAAGTTCTGCAGCGACATATGGAGTCAGGAGAGCCTCCACAGCCACAAGTTCCCCCCCAACTCTGCTACCATGGGTGACGCTCCCTTCACCAAACAGCCCTCTGTATCAAACACACGGGAAGCAGTTCCTGTTTAACCCTGGTCCCTGCCAGCATGGAATTATTCAAAGAACCCAATCACCTCCTCGCCTGGGAACAAGAGGGCACTCCACTCTCTGGCTACTACAAAGCCTGCCTCACACAGCCCCTCGTTGTTCACTCTGCCCCCAAGTGCCACGCTCATCCTCATGTGGCCCTGGTGGCACATGGTGTCATCCTTTCCTGGGCTAAGTACAGGCAGACCTTGGAGATGCTGTGGCTTTAGCTCCAGACCACAATAAGCAAACACTACACTAAAGTGAGGAGCTCTGGTAGCATAGTGCCTAAGGCACTTGACTGCTAACCAGAAGGCTGAAGGTTCAAACCCACCAGCCACTCCTCGGAAGGAAGGTTGGGCATTCCTACTTCCGTAGTGATACTGCCTTGGAAACCCAAGGAGGGGTCGCTATGAGTCGGGGCCGACTCGATGGCAAATAACAACAACAACAACACTAAAGTGAGTCCCACAGGTGTTTGGTTTCCCAGTGCATATACGAGTTATGGTTACACGCTATGATGCGCACAACGGCACGATGGAAACATTTGAAATAGCTGAGAAAGACCAAAATGTGACATAGACATGCAGCGAGCACACACTGTTGGAAAAATGGAACCAACACGCTCACAGGGCACAGAGTTGATACGAATCTGCCATTGGTCAAATTTGCAGCATCTGCAAAGCACAGTAAACACAGTGACGCGAGGCGTGCCTGGCAGCAAGACACTGCCGTCGTTTTCACCTGCCTTGTGTCGGTGGTCGCGCAACCAGCCATCCCCAAACCCTAGGGCAGGAAGTCCTCCCTCACCTACCAGGTGAGGAGGAAATGACCAAACAGAACAAGCAGAACAGATCGGAAAAAGGGATGGGCCCAGAGAGGGTGAGCCATCAGGAACGTCCGGTGCCTCCAACAGGACACACAGGATGCAGTTACCATCCGTGTTTTACCACCTCGACCTTGAGCTGGCCCTGGTGCAGCTTGATTGCAGGCCACCAGGGGGTGATCTCCAGCCACGAAGGAGGTTCAGAAATTGGTTTAGGACAACCACTTTCCTGTGGCCTAGGACAGGAGGGGACACGACGACCTGCCTGCCACCACGTCTTTGCCCAAATTCCAACCACAGGCATCACAATCCAGGAGAAACCTCTGGCCGTGATGACAAGCTGTACCTGACTGGGGTCTGGGACGGACAGCACGTCCCCCCGAGGGGTGGGTGGGCGAGGCACCCCCTCCACCCTGCCCCCAGAGCCTCACCCCCGTTGCTGCTGAGCCCCCGGAACTGATGCTTCTCGTTGGGCGTCACGGTGATGTCATCCAGCACGCAGAGTCGCGCCAGGCTGTCCACGGTGAGGCCTCGGTAGTAGGGCACCAGGGCCATGGGGTTCCCCTGCAGCACCAGCAGCCGCAGCCGCCGCAGGGTGCACAGGCCGCCCAGCACGCTCTGCAGATCCGCCACGTCGTTGAAGCCCAGGTCCAGCGAGATGAGGTTGGGCCTGCAAGGGGCGCACGGCCGCCTGGGGTCAGGGCGCCGGGGGCCTGCCCGGCCCGTCTCCCCGGCAGCTGGTGTCCAGGGACGGGCAAAGGGCTGAGGCTGAGCACGAGGGTGGGAGCCTCTGCCCACCCTCGACCCCACGAGGCCCTCCTGGAAAGGCCCTCCCCCCGCTGCCCCCCACCCACTGCGACCCGAGTCCAGCCCATCCTGCTCCCGCCACACTTCTGCTCCCAGGGACCTCCGTTCTCGGCTGGACACTTTGGTGTCTCCCGTGGAGCCTGACCCGGAGTTGACATCTAGAAGGTTCTCCACAAATGCTTACTGACGAAGGGAGGCTGAGGGAAGGCTTGGGAAGAGCAGCGAGTGGGGAGCAGAGGCAGGTACGGGGCCCCGGGCGGTGGCGCGGGAGTCGGGGCCCCGGGCGGTGGCGGGAGTGGGGGCTCCGGGCAGTAGCGGGAGTGGGGGCTCCGGCAGCGGGAGAGGCCTCTGCAGAGCCAGACCGGCCCGTGGTCACGGGGAGCCCGGGTTTGCCTCTCAGGGGAAACGAGGGAAGCCCAGCACGCGGTGAGGCCCCAGGAGTCGTCCATCCAGCCTGGACAGGACCCGGGAAAGGGGCGGAGGATGGGGCTTCACGCGGCCGCCAACGGCTTCCAACAGAGGCAAGAAAAACCCAGAGACCAATCAGCAGCACCACCTCCCACGGTTCCGCTGATGACGCCCCTCGGGTTTGACCAGCTCCCTTCATCTCCTTTTCTGGCTGCCCCGTCTGTGAGGCGCACAGGCAGGCAGCGAGCGGGAAACGTGTACCCGGAACATGGCATGGGGACAAGCGTGTGGCTCTCACCTGCTCTGAGCCTGCTGCAGGAGAACCGGGGGACAGGCCCAAACCCTGCTGATAAGAAGTCATCCCTCCTTAAAGGTCAGAATGGTGAAAATGGAGGTTCAGACACACGTGTCCATGAGGTGCCACTCTGCACTAAGCAGGTTGCCCAGGCTCATGGCTAGTGTGTTTTCAAAATGCCTGCTACTCAGCTTCCGGACCGAGAGTGTGAAGTCAGCCGTCCCGGAAGGGCCACATTAAATGGTGTGCCTTCCTTCCATTGTCACCCTCTCTGACCAGAGCCAGTGGCTGTCAAGTCGGTTCCGACCCATGGTGCCCCACACGTGCTCCACGGGGCTTTTCATCTGGTTTTTCGGAAGGACATCACCAGGCCTTTATTCTGAGGCAGTCTGGGCGGACTTGAACCTCTGACCCTTGGGTTAGCAGGCCAGCGTGTGAACCGTTCACACCACGCGAGGACTCCATGTACCCAAAGGGAGAAAGAATCCAGAATTGTCTGCAGCCGGGACTCCTCCTGAGGCAGCCTGGGTGGGGAGTGGACTAGAGGGAAGGACCCCCTCACCCAGTCATTCTTCTGCCTCTGAGAGCCACACACGAGGATATTTTCCAGGCTGGGGGTGGGGTGGTGTTGATTCACCCTTGCTGCTCTTTCAATCACAGTCAGCTAAGCCCATGGAAATGCTATCCCAGGGTATGGAAATCCCGGGGTTTTCCCGGCATGCTTTGAGAAGCCATCTTGGCCCAGCTGCTTCTGATGGCCTTTCACTGGTGGCCACTGCTCTGGCCATGCCCCTCCATACCGTGATTTCAAGTTTTCCACTGCTGACCACCAAGGCCACTGCCCACCGGTCAGTGTGTCCTACTGTGGCAGTTCGTGTGCTGCTGTCATTTTGGAAGCTATGCTACCGATATTTTGAATCCCAGCAGGGAATGGTGGACGGGTGTCAGCGGAGCTTCCAGACTGAGAGAGACTAGGAAGAAAGGGCTGGTGACCTACTCCCCAAAACTAGCCAATGAAAACACTGTGAGTCACCATAGAACACTGTCAGCATAGCGCCAGGAGGGGGCCCAGGTGGGAAGGCACTCAAATACACAGTGGATCCAACAGTGGGCTTGAGGGGACCCACAGTGGTGAACATGGTGCAAGACCAGGCAACGTTCTGTTCTGTTGTCCCCAGACTCACCATGACTCAGAGACTTGACAGCCACTAGGAAGACAGCCATGATCCACCAAGGAAACAGAGTCAAGCTCAAGGCCTGGGAGGACCTCCCCACACAGCCTCTACAGCATGCTGAACTGTCAACAACAACAAGACATCCAGATGGAACAAAGGGTGGTCTCTCAGACATTATCAGCTGGGGACAGTTCTATCCCCTAGAGACCCTCAGAAATGTCTGGAGACATTTTGGTTGTCATACATGGGGGTGAGGTGTTACTGTTGTCATCTAGTAGGTGGGGACCAGGGATGCTGTTCAATGTCTTACAATGTACAGGACAGGCCCCCCACCCACAAAGACTCACCCAACCCCAAAGGTCAATAGTGCCAAGGCTTAGAATCCCCACTCTAAGGTATGGCATCAGCATACCCTCCCACCACCAGGTGCCCTTCCCTGGGGTTTAGTGGGATTTCTTGAGTGGGTCACAGAAATAAAGCCTAGGTCTGGAGTTAATGACCAACCAGGAGTTAGTATAAAAAAAAGAAGAGCTATGTTCTTCCAGCCACCAGGTTAGAAGTTCCCAAACTTCTTAGCTGTAGTCTCAGGGGACATCTAGTTCAATTGGTATAACACAGTTCACAAAGACAATGTTCTACATCCTACTTCGGTGAGTAATGACTGGGGTCTTTTTAAAAAGCTTGTGAGCAGACATCTAAGATGCAACTATTAGTCTCTCCCATCCAGAGCAAAGAAGAGGGAAGAAACTCAACCACTCAAGAAAATCAACAGACCACGAGTCCCAGCCTCCATGACTCTGAGACCAGAGAGCAAGACGGTGCCTGGCTCCCACTGCTGACCACTATGACCAGGAGGATCACAACGGAAGGTCCTGAACAGAGTAGAAGAAAAATGAAGAAGGGTCAGACAATGGCCCTCAGACACCGTTCAGACCTGGAACTGAACCCACTCCTGGGGATCACCTTTCAGCCAAAGAACAGGCCTAAAGGGTGAACAGTAACCCCCGTGAGGAACGCGCTCCTCAGAACTATCAACCACAAGACCCAAAGGGCAGCGTTTGCCCAAAGACAAAGCTCAGATGGCGGGAAGGAGGAAAAGAAGGTCGAATGGAAATGGCGAGCCCAAGGAGGAAGGGGGAAGAACATGTTACATTGAGGGGATTGCATCCAATGTGACAAAACAAAACGTGTATAACTTGCTGAATGAGAAACTAATGTGCTCTGTAAATTTTCACCCAAATCACAATAAAATTTAAAAAAAAAAAAAATCACCCAGACCTAACACTGAATCCCTTCCCCCGCTTCCCACCCAGGGCTCCTGTGTTACCAGTGGTCGGCGGTGTATAAGCTTTCCATGGGGCTCAGAAGTTTGTTGTGGCCGAGGCCCAGGTGCAGCAGGCCTGGGGGCAGGTGGGCGCACAGGCTCTCCCTGCTGGTGATCTCGTTGCCGTAGAGCTCCAGCACCTGGGTGGGGAGGACAGGGGACAGGGAGTGTCCAGAGGGAGCCAGGTCAAGCCCGAGGACGCCCTGGCCACGTGTGAGGGGAACCATGACTTGGGGAGGGCATGCTTCACAGCGTCCCACTGGGCTCCCTTTTGAACATTCAACGGAGTATTTCCGCACCAGGTTGGGGAATCGTCTTTGCTTCTGTGAAGGACGCTTGGGAGTTTGGAGGCAGTGTTTGTGCAGGGTGGGGAGGAGGTGCATGACACGTGATGTCTTCTCAGCCCACGGGAGGATGTCTCTGGGGGTGCAGAAGGGGACCCTCGATGGGCTGAGGAGTGAAACCTCAGGGTGACAGAGTGTTTCTTTTCCCCCTATGCTTCTCACCAAAAGCCTCACCTGGTTTCTTCTTGAGATGGGGACAAAGCTGTGTTTCTGAAACCCTTCTGCCCCAAGTCAACTCTTGTCAGAGTTTAGTTTAAAACAGGGACCATTAAGCCAAACAGTCATGATACAGCCCGGCCTGCCCTTCAGAGGTGCCCCTGTGTGGTGTGGGTGGCTAAGTTCCTGGCTCCTAAACAAAAGGTTGAAAGTTGGAGTCACCCCGGAGGAGCCTGGGAAAAAAGTCCTGGCTATCTGCCTCCAAATAGTTACCGCTGAAAGCCCATAGTGCACCGTGCTACCCTGACACGCACGGGGTCGCCATGCGTCAGGGTCGGCCGATGGCAACTGGTCAAGCTCTCAGTAGGCTGACCCTCAACTCACAGTCCCAGCCGCATGACCAAACGTTCTGGGCCTCCGGGCAGCCCTGGCTCGAAGGCCCTAACAGGACCTCACCTTGAGTGTTGGGGGCAGATTGATGGCATCGACCACCTTGATTCGATTGGCACTTAACACCAGCTCTTCAAGCTTCTGAAACTTCAGGAGACCTTTGTCCACCAGGCTCACCTGGAAGGAAGGAAGGATGGTGCAAAAACGGCAAGGAGGCCACATGTTCTGACCTCCTCTAACCCTCCAAGAGGAAGACAGGATTACCAGCAGTAACCCAAGGCCTATTCCTGCCAGGCCAGACATGCTGCCTCCCCCCTCCAGCCCTTGTTCCAACCGTTCCTCCCAAAGCACCCACCACCTCCCTCCTGGGTTCAATAATTCACTGCAGTGGCCACACAGAGCTCACAGATTACGGGGTTTATTAGGGAAGCACCAGGCTACAACTCAAGTTCAGGAAGAACGCTCAGTCTCCCTCCCACCGTCCCTCAGCCAAGAGTCTCTTGCAGTCTCTTTCCCAGCAGTGCTGGTCCCTCAGTGTCTCACTCAGCAATGTGTGTCTCTTGCGTCTCTTTCCCAGCAACACGCATCTCTTTCAGGGGCGTGTGTCTCTTTCGGCAGCACGTCTTCCTCAACCAGCAGTCAGAGAGAGTTCTGCCTCCAGGAGGCCTCTTTTTGAGCCCGGAAGGGTGGCCAAACTAGCCAATTATAGCATCAGAACTCTAAGCACCTGAGAGAGAATGGGAACCTCCTAGAACATTATTCTGTGCCACGCCCAACAGAAATACTCCAGGGGGACAACTTCAGCAATCAGGAGCTCCTCAGTTGCTCATAGAAAATCCCACCTTGGAGTTCACAAAGACTTATGGGTAGAAAAGCCACACTAAGTAATTTACTACACCGCAGATGGGCTCTTGTGAGCAAGGAGCCATGACGGCAGAGGTCATCTACTTCAGGCAAACAACAGCACGTTCATCTTCAGAAAGGGGCCCTGCTGTACGGGGGTTAAGTGCTTGGCTACTAACCAGAAGGGTGGAGGTTTGAACCCACCAGCCACTCCACAGGAGAAAGATGTGAAGGACATTTGGGAGCTTGGCTCCTGTAGATTAATCCTTGGGAACCCTGTGAGGCAGTTCTCTGTCCCACAGGGTCACCATGAGTCGGCATCGCTGTGACGGCAGTGGGTATCCATCTTCAGAGAGTTACTCCCCGACAGCCCCCCCACTGCCCACGGCACCCCCACACTCTGCCCCTCTGCTCAGCCTTTCCTGCACTCCGCAGCCTGGATCCAAGTTCTCAGCCTTCCCAAGGACACCCTCCCCGCCCTGCTTCCGGCCACCACCCCTTTATAGACTATGTGCGCCCACAGACAGGACTCCCACCTTCTTTGCTGTCCCTAACAGAGCCCTGTGAGTCCTAGCCTTGACTGACCCACTGGCATGGAGGTGGATAGGCCCCTAAGGAATCAGTGTGGCTTCCACAGACCGGGGTCAGGCCAGAGCCTCTGGGCCTACCCATGAAAGTCCCAGTTACAGTGGCATGAGACGTTTACCCTCCCCTCCCCCAGGATTACTGTGCAGGGCGTGATCTCTCTGCAAAGCAACAGCTCAGAATGGCGGAGACCTAGGCTCCACGCAAGTTTCAGGTGCTGTTATTGACATAAGCGAGGAGGACTTCTCAACCACTGAAATTAACGTAGTACTATGCTCCCCCCCCCACTCCCACCGCCACAGCATAAAGGGAGTAAAACCAACGGGGAGTCTGGAAGGTCTTCACGAGGAGCCATGCAGGTGACCGCAAACCAGCTGGAGAAGGAACACAGTGGACTCACTCCTCCAAGAGTGAAGGAAGCCAGCAGCGAATTACTTACCACGGCCTTTCTAGCCATGGGCTGTGTGACTCCCACCAGATGACTGGGTTGTTGTGTTGTTGTCGTTACGTGCTGTTGAGTTGGACCCGACTCATAGCGACCCCTCCTTGGGTTTCCAAGGCAGTATCACTATGGAAGTAGATTGCCCAATCGTCCTTCCGAGGAGTGGCTGGTGGGTTTGAACAGCCAGCCTTCTGGTGAGCAGTCAAGTGCCTTAGGCCATTACGCTACCAGAGCTCCCAGATGATTTGGGACTGTACAAATGTGAGGGGCTAACGGCCAACAAAGGGGATTGGGTAGCTTGTTAATAATGTAAGTAAGGGACGTGGCATCCTTGTGGGGGGGGGGGCAGTGCAAACATGGCACCCAGCACCCTGATGTGGGAACTGGTCAGTGCTGCCATCTTGCTAGGTTCAAAGAGCACTCCGAGGCAGAACAGGGGACCTCTCTGCCATGAAGATAGAAGGGCTAGGGTTCAAGTGCACCCTTGGGCCAGATATCCCTGCACTGAGACGGCAGAGGGATGCCGGCGGTGGAGGCAGCAGGACCAACAGACCCGCACGAGCCAGAGCAGTGGGCTTCCCACCCACCGAGAGGGAAGGCTGGGC
>NW_006921635.1:3268500-3270398 GCF_000298275.1 Orycteropus afer afer
TCAGAATGGTAGACCAGTTGGAGGGCCGGGTGGTGTCAGAATGGTAGACCAGTTGGAGGGCCGGGTGGTGTCAGAATGGTAGACCAGTTGGAGGGTGGTGCACGTCTGGCCTCTGCCTTGGCCGAGTCAGCCTTGGGCTGCTGTTGATTTTCTCTCCCCTCCTGAACCTAGATGAGGTTGGAGGAAGCCCCCCCATGCCCTTTATACAGAGGCAGAGGGTGGGGTTGAGCTGGCATCCGTGCCCCAAAGCTGAGATCCTCCTCCCTACCCTACCTCCCACCATGCCTGGGCATTACCAACAACTACTGTGGAGAGGTTCGACAGGAAATTAGGAGGCAGCGAGCTCATGTTCATGGGGGAGGAACAGTTCGGAAAAGGCGGTGAGAATGGCAGCATGACCGGAAGAATGTCACCCAGGTCACGGAGAGGAACACGTAGAAATGGCTGAATCGGTGTGTGTGTTTGCTGTGTGCATCCTCACAACATCAACAAGAAAAATAAATTTGAAGAAAAATAAAAAAAAAACAAACCCGTGGAGCACAGCTCTCCTCTGATACACATGGGGTTGCGGTGAATTGGAATCAACTCAGGGGTAACTGAGGAGCTCTGGTGGTGCAGTGGTTAAGGCGTCTGGCTGTAACCAAAAGGTCAGTGGATCAAACCCACTAGCCACTCCATGGAAAAAAAGATGAGGCGATCTGCTTCCATAAAGACTCACAGCCTTGGAAACCCAATGGGGCCGCCATGAGTGGAAGCAAGTCAATGGCAATGAGCTTGGTGGTGACTGGCAATAAGGCAGCCGTCCGGAATCTTTCACAAAGCTGAGATTCTAGTCTGGTCTGGGGTTTCCAAAACACCAGAGAGGTTAGGGCCTGCTGAAGGCTCCACGCCTAACAAGTCACCTCTATGCCTGGGCCATAATATCCTAACCCATGATCATCGGTGGATTCTGACTCAAAGAGATCACAGGACAAGAAGAACTGCCCTGTAGGGTTTCTAAGGCTGTAATCTTTATGGAAACAGACTGTCGCATCATTCTCCCATGGAGCAGCTGGTGGGTTAGAACCGCCAACCTTTTGGTTTTTAACTAAGCCTTTAACCACTGTGCCATGAAGGCTCTTTATCCCATTCTACAAATGAAGAAAGTGAAGCTCAAGGGGTTAAAGTGAGTTACCCTGAACAACATTTTGCAATCAGCAAAGTTAGGTGCGCCTGACCTAAGCCATGGTCTTTTCAGTTGCCTCATATGCACTCAAAAGCTGGATAATGAATAAGGAAGACTGAAGACGAACTGAAGCCTCTGAATTATGGCATTGGCAAAGAACATTAAATACGCCACGGACTTCCAGAAGCATGGATACATCTGTCCTGGAAGAAGTACAGCTGGACACTCCTGAGAATCAAGGCTGGTGAGGCTTCGTCTCATGTTCTTTGGACACTATCAGGAGTGACCCGTCCCTGGAGAAGGACTCATGCTGGTAAAGTGGGGGGGCCACGAGAAAGAGGAAGACCCTCAATGGGACGGACCGGCAGTGCCTGCAATGAAGGGCTCAAACACAGCACTGTGGAGGCCCGGGCAGTGTTTATTCTGCTTCATAAAGGGTTGCAATGGGTCTGAACCGACCCAACGGTTCACAACACCACCACCAACAAAAGGCAGGACTATGTTTAGCAGAAGGAAAATACCATTCATCCACCTTGGGAGAGTAGGAGCCGAAATTTGCTTTCCTGCAGGGAATGCATCTCAGACACTACCTACAGGAGCTCAAGTGACATCGAATAGCTTTTAAAAGCTTGTCCTAACAGGTTTGCTGGTCTGATAGAGCCTGGTGGAACCACTGAGACTATGGCCCCTAGCTGCCCTTCAGGTCTGGAATTGAACCCACACCTGTGGCTTC
>NW_006921635.1:3297655-3309858 GCF_000298275.1 Orycteropus afer afer
TAATTGGTTTCCCTTTTCTTTGTTGAAGAGGGTCTGTGCAATCCTTCTGCCTAGTCCGCCATCTTGCCCCGCCTCTTGAATTACTTTTTATATATGGTGGGATCAGAAGTTCCTGATTTTCTCTTTTCTCTATGAAGACTCAATTGTGCCAGCACCACTGGTTGAAAAGACTATCCTTTCTCCATTGACTTGCCTTTGTACTTTTGTCAAAAATCAATTGGCCATGTATGTGTCAGTCTACTTCTGAACTCTTTATTCTTGTTTTTTTTTTTCAGCCTGTCCACTCATCTATCCACCCATAGATCAATGTTTGCCTTCACTGACAACACGGTACTCTACATTCAAAAGGGTTCATCTTTGTTGTCTGTACCTTCCATGTGCCTTTCTATGTCTTCCTCTTCCTCAGTGCCACTGTGTTGCTCACTCACTTTTGGTACATTGCCCTCCTCTTCACCCAAATCAATACTTGTCTCTACCTATCTAGCAGTGTTCGCTCCCCTCCCCTCCCACCTGGTAACCAACAAAGAAACTTTCCTTCCATATATAAACCTTTCCTTGACTTTTTACAACAACGAACTAACACAATATTTGTCCTTCTATGATTGACTTATTTCACTCAGCATAATGTCCTCCAAGTTATAATATCCATGTTATTTGGTGTTTTGAAGATTCTACATTCTTCTTCTTTTTTTTTTTTTTTTATTTTTTGCAGTGTTCCCTTCTCTCTCTTGCCATCCCTGGTAAAGAAGTTTCTTTCCATATATAAACCTTTCCTTGACTTTTTACAATAATGAACTAAGACAATATTTGTCCTTCTGTGATTGACTTATTTCACTCAGCATAATGTCCTCCAAGTTCATCCACACTATGCGGTGTTTTGTAGAGTCTACATTATTCTTCACTGTTCCATAATATTCCATTGTGTGTATATACCATAGTTTGATTATCCATTCTTCTGTTGATAGGCACTTAGGTTGTTTCCATCACTTTGCTGTTGTAAATAGTGCCGTGATGAACATGGGTGTGCATATCTCTGTTCTTGTTCTGGCTCTCACTTCTTTAGGATACACCTAGTAATGGAATGGCTGGGTCAGGTGGTATTTTTAATTCCAATTTTTCAAGGAACTGCCACTTTCCACAGTGGTTGTATCACTGTACAGTCCCACCAACAGTGTATGAGAGTTCCAATCTTTCCACACCCTCGCCAGCATTTGTTATTTTCTGTCTTGTTGAACTTTGCTATTAGTGTTGGGGCAAGATGGTGTCTCGATGCTGTTTTGATTTGCATCTCTCTGATGGCTGATTGTGAACATTACTTCATGTGTTTGTTGGCCATCTGAATATCTTCTTTGGTGAAGTGTCTATTCATGTCTTCTGCTCATTTTAAAATTGGATTGTCTTTTTGTTGTTGAGGTATTGGAGTTTTCTATAAGTTTTAGAGATGTCCCTTGTCAGAGATGTTATTGCTGAATATTTTTTCCCACTCTGTAGGTTCTTTGTTCTGATCCATTGAACTAGCTGTCTATCTTGATACAAGACTTCACTGTATTGACTACTGTGGCTTTACTAGAAGTCTTAAAGTCAGGTTATGTATGTCTTACAACTTTGTTCTTTTTGAAAGTTGTTAGGGTTATTTTAGATTTTTTGCATTTCTATATGAAATTTATAATAAGCTTGTCTTTTTCCACCACAAATCCTGCTTGAATTTTGATTGGGATTGCACTAAATTAATTCGGGAAGAATTAACTTCTTAATACAGTAACTCTTCTGATCAATATACACAATTTATTTAGGTTTCTTTAACATCTCTCAGAAATATTTTATAGATTTCAGTGCTCAATCCTACACATATTTGGTCAAATATATTCCCAAATATTTCTCATATTTTAATGCTGTTGTAAATGGTATTTTCAAAAATTTCAGTTTCTGATTATTTGTTGCTAGTATATAGAAAAAGAATTGGTTGACATTCAACCATTTCAGGAAGTAGTATATGATCAAGAACCCACAATATTGAAGGGAGAAGTCCAAGCTGCACTGAAGAAATTGGCAAAACATGAGGCTCCAGGAATTGACATTTATCTGCTGAGATGTTTCAACAAACGGATGCCCTGCTGGAGGCACTCACTGGGCTATGCCAAGCAATTTGGAAGACAGCTACTTGGCCAACTGACTGGAAGGGATCCATATTTGTGTACATTACAAAGAAAGGTGATCCAAGAGAGTGCAGAAATTATTGAACAATATCATTGATATCTCACAGAAGTAAAGTTTTGTTGAAGAGAACTCAAAATGCTTGCATCAGTACATAGACAGGGAACTGCTAGAAATTCAAGCCAGATTCAGAAGAGGATACGGAACAAGGGACATCATTGCTGAGGTCAGATGGATCTTGGCTGAAAGCAGAGAAGATGCTTACCTGTATTTTACTGACTATGCAAAGATACCTGACTGTGTGGATCATAACAAATTATGGATAACATTGAGAATAATGGGAATTCCAGAACACTTACTTGTGCTCATGAGGAACCTGCACATGGACCAACAGGCAGTCATTCAAACGGAGCAAGGGAATATGGACTGCCAGAACAAACACGTGTCTTGGAGGAAGTACAGTCGGGATGCACCTTAGAAGCAAGAACGGCCAGATTTCATCTCTTGTGCTTTAGTCGTGGTGTCAGAAGGGACCTGTCCCTGGAGAAGGAAATCATGTTGGGTAAAGTAGGGGCTCACGGAAAAAGGGGAAGGTCCTCAAAGAGATGGACTGACACAGTGGCTGTGACGATGGACTCAAGTATGGCAATAATACTTGAGGCATGGTGCAAGACCACAGTGCTTCATCTTGTTGTCCACTGGGTTGGTATGAACTGCTACTGACACAACAACACCTAGAAACAACAGTATATAGAAACGTAATTATTTTAGTCCTGCCTTCGGAGCTTTACCCCTGGCATATGCTGCCCTTTTGCTCTTGTATGGTTGCTTGCTCTAAGGGGCGCATACATCCCTAGCGTGACTGCTCACGTTACAGTCCTGTCTGTTGTATGGCTGAGAGTTGAGCCATGAGAACGAGGTTTGACGCGTGTTAAGACCATAGTCTTGGGGGTTCCACCAGTATCTATTAGACCAGCAGATCTGGTCGTTTTTATTATTTTTAGTTTCGTTCCACATTTTTCTCCCACTCTATCTGGGATCTCCTATTGTGACCCTTTTCAGAGCCGTCAGCAGTGGTAGCTGGGCACCGTCTAGTTCTCGGGCCCTCAGGGTCGTGGAGGCCCAAGTTCATATGGTCCATTAGTTTTTTCGATTAATGAAGCACTATTTTAATATATTGAGATTGTATCCTGAAACATGGCAAAACTTTTTTTTTTTTTTAATTCCATAGGATTTTCTATGTGGACAATCATGTGTCCTGCAAATAAAATCAGATTCAACTAATGTTTGCTAACCACCCATGATGGGCCAGGAGATTTAGTGGGAAACAAGACAGACATGATCTCTGCCCTCAAGGACCTTACATGCCAGTGGGGAATATTGATATTTAATAAAATATCAGATAGTGAAAAGTGCTTGGAGACCAGACTAGATGAGTTGGAGAGTGATGGTACTTCAGGACAGATACTTCCAAACATACTGTCATGGGATGAGAGAAAAAGTGGTCTTCAAAAAGGAAAAACCATCATCATCATCATCATATAGACCGGGCAGGTCACCTAAGATAAAGGTTGAAGACTTCACTAAATTAGGCAAAAGAGTCACTGAGAATTTTGCTAGGGGAATTTGAACAAATTGCTGGGGCAGAAGCCATACTGTGGTGGCTTGGAGGTGAGGAAAACATGAGTGTAGCCACTCTGTCAAGAACCTTGGATACGAAAAGAAGAGACCAGCAGTAGATGGAGGGAGACTTGGGATTAAGGATGGAAGGAGATTCCTGGCTGGGTCTCCTGTGCATCTGGGGTTCAACGGGCTAACCTCATCTCTGAGATCCTAACTCAGAGTCAGCTGCTGGCTTGACATCTAATAGGTGCCCAGTGGGCATCTTGAGCCTAACACGCTCCGAATAGGACCATTCCTTCCCCATCCAGATTTCTCTTCTCTAACTGCACAACATCCACTCAGTTGCTGCATCAGTTAAGTCACCCTTCACTGATTTCTTTGATTCTTCTCCCACGTCCAGTCCATTGGCGAGTTCTGCAGACTCCAGCTCATCCACTTTCACCTGGGTCCAAGCCACCATCATCCCTTCTCCCTTGAACAGCTGCGAGAACCTCTTGCTTCCAGCATGGATTCCCACACTGCACCCTGCACTCAGCAGGCCTTCTCTATCTCATTTTTTGAAGTACACCGGATCCCGTGCTTCTCTGCCTTAAGTCCTCCTGTGGGGTCTGACCACACTGGAATAAAACGCACGCTTGTTGCCATGGCTACAGGGCTCCCCACTATCTGGCCTCTGCCTACCTGGCGGCCCTCTCACTTCACCCCAGCCGCCATGACCAGCTCCTTGCTCCTTGGACACACCAAGGTCATCTTGCCTGAGGATTTTGGCACAAGAGTCCTCTCTCTTTGGAACAATTTCTTCCCAGACCTTCCCATGGCCAAGTCCTCCTCATCTTTCAGGTCTCAGATTAAATGTCACCTCAGAGAGACATTTCCTAATCACCTGACCTAACAGATCTCACCTGTCACTTTCTACCCATCACCTTGTGTAATTTATTTTTAATGTATCAACTTCTTACCATTGCCTGATACTTTCTTGGCCTCTTGGCCACTGAAACGTCAGCTTCATGAGTTCAAGGATCTTATCTTATTGATACATTGACACTCCTGAGATCCTAGAACAGTGCCAGATCTTACCATTCAAAAAATAAATATGGAGCTCTGGTAGCATAGTGGCTAAGACACTTGCCTGCTAACCAGATGGCTAGCGGTTCAAACCCACCAGCCACTCCTCGGAAGGAAAGTTGGGCAATCCTACTTCCATAGTGATACTGCCTCGGAAACCCAAGGAGGGGTCGCTATGAGTTGGTTTGACTCGACGGCACATAACAACAACAACTATGTTATCAGTGATAACAAACTGATTCAACTTTTAAATTAACAAATTAATCTATGGGTCAACAGATGGGCAGACAGGCTGAATGATCAGGTATGTTTAGGCAAAAGGGAATATACCCGTGGCCATATATAAGGTTGGCAGATGATATTTCTACATACATACGTGTATGTGCTGTAAGAATGTCCATAGAACTAGAACTAACCAGGGACGAAGTGATGGTAACTTCTTAGGCACAGTCAACCACCCTGATGGAGTGAGTTGTCTGACCTGTGGGCTCAGGACCATGGTCGCAGGGGACATCAAGCTCAATTGGCACAACATACTACACAAAAACACTGTTTTACATCCTACTTTGGTGAGTAGCGACTGGGGTCTTAAAAGCTTGCCAAGTGACCATCTAGATGCAACAAGGGTCTCTCCTCATCCAGAGCAAAGAAGGAAGAAAACCAAAGACACATGGAAACAATTAGTCCTGGGGACTAGCAGACCACGCAAACCTCAGCCTATACGACCATGAGAGCAGAATAGATGGTGCCCAGCTACCACTGTCAACCACTTGGAAAGGAATCAATGCAGGAGATCCTGGAGAGAGCAGGAGAACAATGCGGAACAAAATTCAAAATCATAAAAAAAGACCAGGTTTGCTGGTCTGATAGAGCTCTGTGAGACCCCCAAGACTATGGCCCCTAATTACCCTTCAGGTCTGGAATTGAACTCATTCCCTTGGCTTCCAGCCAAACAACAGGCAGGCATACAGGGGTGAACATTTACATCAGGCAGATACACTCCTTAGAATGATCAGTCACGGGAGAACAGAAGGGCAGTGTTCGCACAGGGAGAGGGCTCATGGGGCAGGAGTGCAGAGGACAGGAGGACACAGGGAAGAGGTAACCATGGGAGGAAGTGGGACGAGAGCTGTTCCATTGTGGGGACTGCAGTCAATGTCATTAGACAGAACGTGGATGAACTGCTGTGTGGAAAATGAATTTTCTCAGCAAACTCTCACCCAAATCACAATAAAATAAAATAAAATGAATATGGGATTTCAACAAAGAGTTCTGAGGATGCGTTCCAAGTCCCAGGGTTGCAAAGACGCAGCTGCGTGTCCACTGCTGAACAAGATCAAGATCAAGTTGCAAGTCCGCTGGTGAACAAGACTAAGAGGGACGGGGATGAAACTTTGACTCATCCCAGTCACAGTGGTTATGGGGCCATCCCCGCACCTTCGTACTTCAGAAATCTCCAAAGATAATACACTTTGTGAACCCCACGCCAGCTTCACGCCTATGCACACTCACCGCGACCCTCCCCAGAAATTCCCTGTGGGTCACTGGCCCTCAACTCCTGTAAGTCAGCTGTTCCCTTGCGGTTGCGCCTGTCAACCTTGGGTCTTAGAATTTCTCCTGGTCGTATCAACGAGCTCTTTCCAAGAAGAAATGGCAAAGATGTGTATGTCTTCCTCTGTGTGTACTGAGTCAGGCAGCTGCCTACCTTGAGGGTAACCTCAGCACTTCCTTCCCCCAGCACTGCTTTCACCTAACCTTGGTGGGTACAATCTTGAAAGTGCTTTCTGGAGAAAAGCTGAGTAATGGTTTTGCCATGGGCGGGACACTGGTGGTTCTTCCTTCCCACGACAGGCCCTTTATATGTCCCCGACGACCGAGGTGAGCGTGTGGTTCTTGTTGCAAAGCTGTTGCCGAAGCCAGCCTTGCTCTTGCTCACCATGGTCTCGCACACAGGTACTAGTGTGCCCTGTGCACATGCTTTCTTGGGCATAGTCTTGTCTGGACAGATAGAGAGGAAGACGGGGGAGGGGCCTGGTCCAGCGGTCAACGTGACTGCCCCTGGGGTGGCTGGGGTGTTGGATCTGGGTTACTCACGGCATCCTTCTCTTTCTCCAGGACACTTTCTTCTGCTCTGCTGCATGGGGACCATGCTGTCTTTCTACACGTCACTCACCCATCAGACGCAACCAGAGCATCCAAAGATACTGATGGAATTACAAGGCGCAGCTAAGATGACTTGGCAGAACTACGTAAGTGGCCCACAGGCTTCTTCTGCCAATCATTTTCTCCACATGGTCTCGGTTGCTCCCAGAAGAGGCCTGCTCCTTCTAGAGCTACAGATAGGGCTGTGCACAGCCAGGAGACAGAGAAAAGTAGGCGGGCTGGGATGGCGTTTTTATGAGGGTAAGGATGTGTACTGACGAGGGGTCAGAGGCAGCGATTAGCCCAGACAGCCGCAAACAAAGCCGTTTCTCACAGACGACAGGGCAGACTTTAGTAGGCTTGGCAACCCCACCACAGCTGGTTCTCAGTAATATCAACATGAGCTTTGCAGCCTGAAGCCCATCCTCTGGCTGCCTGATGGCAAAGTTGCCTGCCAACGTAAGCTGTGAGAGACGGCCCGGCCAACACAGGACTTACAAATCCTCACGAGGGTCACCGGGAGTGCCTCTTAACCACAGAGAACGACAGTTGGCAAACTCGGCTTTTGTTTGTGTGCAGCTTACTTGTTTAGGCAGCACCCAGTCTGCTCTGGCAGAGGCTTTGCTGAGCCCACCCCCTGATATACAGGGTGAGGCTGTGTAAGCGGTAAATGAATGCTCTTTTACGTTCTCAGCTGAGATTAACCACAGAAATAGCTTTTGGTGAACAAATAAGTGTCAAAAACCGGGAGCAATCCGTGAAGCTGGCATTACCCTTCCCTTCCCCTGGCTTTTGGCTTTTAGTTACTCAAGGTGGCAAGACATTTGAGGCTGACTGGGGGCTCTAAGCAATTCAGTCAAAACCCAAGGCTAGGGGTCCCGAGGGAGGAGGGCAGGGAGCAGGCCTGAGGACTTGGAATGGCTGGAAAGGCTCTTCCTGCGCCCTGGAGGCCTCTCAGACAACCACAAAGCCCCACTCCACAAATGGGACGCGTGGTGGTAGGGCAGGCTCACACAGGGCAGGAAGCGTCCTGAGCCGTGGAGCTCCTGAGAGCGGATTCCAGAAGGCTGGGGGGCCTTGGCAGGCCGGGCAGAGGCGGCAGGGCAGAGCAGCCGCTGCAGGCACTGGCTTCGGACTCACGGGCCGGCCCCGGGTGCAATCCTGGTGGCAGCTCGCAGGGTTGGTGGGCCGACGAGGAGACGGCAAGGGTGGCACTTAGCACAGGCTGGCCGTGGATGACAGACGCCAGCGCTGTCAGCTGTGGGGGCCTGAGCCACTGCGAACCCAGGGCTCACTCCCTTCTCCCCTCGCCCCACAGCAGGAGAAAGGGCTGCCGGAACGCAAGAACTACACGTTGCCTTGTTTGATCTCCGAGTGCTCATTCCCCAGAATCAACAGCTCGGCCATCCTGGCCTACTTCCAGGAGATCCAACGGGTGACCGTGAACAATCACACTATCCAAGAGATCATACAACAGCTGAAGAAACTCATGCCACAGGGTGCACCTCGGCTAAATGTTACCGTGCCTGAAGACCACTTTGAACAAAAGTGCTTCACCTCAGCTATTTTACAGCAGTTTTCAAACTGCATGGATCGAATCCATAATGCCAAGTGTTCTACAGTGGCCAAAAGAAACGTGCAGAGCCTTAATAAACTGTCGGTTCGGCGCAAGAACGCTGGTCCGTTACTAGCGGAATCCGGCCAGGGGCCAGTCCGGGGAGGACTGGGATCGTAAATTATTACTTCGAATGATGTCACTTACAATGTCGGTGTTTCTAGGTGCTTCTTCTGCAGACTTGGCCCTTGCTCGGGGTCATTTTGCCCTGCAAGGGCCAGAGGTGGTGGCTGTGCTTATTTATTGATATTTATTGTGCTAGGAGTTTTCGTGCTCCTTGGAAGAGCCCTCAGAAGCTATTTAATAAATTATGTTGACTTTTTCTCACGAGCTCTTCTGGATTTTGTGAGGGGCTGCAGTGAGCAGCTGGCAGGCCAGGCTGGGTGGGGTGTGGCTGAGGGAAGGTGGGGTCTTCCTTCACCGCCCTCTCCCCACCGCACAAGCTCCACAGCAAATGATAACAACACTAGCAGCCACAGCCACTTATGTGGAACCTTCACTTTGTGCCTGGGCCTGCAAATACCATTATTCTCCCTCTTGGACAGGCAGGAAAACTGAGGCACAAAAGCCACCTGCCCAAGGCCACACTATTAAGTGGCAGAACCAGATTGCCACTTGCTTTTCATCACTTGACCCAACCTTTGTCCTGCTTGTCGTTGGGAGACCACCCTCCCTGGGCAGGGACTGGGTCTTTTGTTGTCATGTGCTTTCGAGTCAATTGTGACTCCTAGAGACCCTATAGGACAGGGAAGAGCGGCCACATAGGGCTTCCCAAGGCTGTCATCTTTATCGGAGCAGGTCACCAGGTCCTTCCTCCTGTGGAGCGGCTGGTGGGTTCACACTGTTAACTTCTCAGTTAGCAGCCGAACGCCTAACCAGTGTGCCACCAGAGCTCCTTCAACTGGGTCTCAGAGGCCCTTAATGCCCTCCCTGGCACAGAGCATCCATTCACGTGTCCACTGCGTGACTCCCAGGATCCCCAACTGTCTGCCCTGTAAAGGTCTCTTCCATCATTTGACCACTGACTTCTCTGTACCGAGGGCCAAAGATTTTATCATGCAAGGAACCTTGAGTCCAAAGTTAAAGTGTCCCTAGAGCTCATCTGTCAGGAGCTCTGGTAGCATAGTGCCTAAGACGTTTGACTGCTAACCAGAAGGCTGGCGGTTCAAACCCATCAGCCACTCCTGGGAAGGAAGGTTGGGCAATCTACTTCCATAGTGATACTGCCTCGGCAACCCAAGGAGGGGTCGCTGTGAGCTGGCACCTAACAACAACAACAGAGCTCGTCTAGGCTAATGGCTCTCAGAGTGGGGTCCCTGGACCAGCAGCGTCAGCATTACCTGGGAATGTGTTCCAAAAAAACCAAACCAGCCATTACTGTCAAATTGATTCGACTCATGGCAACCCCTCCTTGGGTTTCCAAGGAGGTATCTCTACGGAAGTAGATTGCCCAACCTTCCTTCCCAAGAGTGGCTGGTGGGTTTGAACTGCCAGCCTTCTGGTTAGCAGTCAAACGCCTTAGGCATTACTCTACCAGAGCTCCAATATAGGTATATACCTTAGAGAAAGACATACAAACTCTTAATGTGTCAAGACATACAAACTTGTGGCTCCCAGCCCTGAGACCTACTGAATCAGAGCCTCTGGTGGTGCAGCCCAAAATCTGTGTCTACCAAGCCCAAGACCAGGAATCCAGAATCCACCAGATTCCTGGGGAAACCGAAGCCCAGAGAGAGTACGTGATTTGCACAAGTTCACCCACTGTGTGTGTGCATGTTTATATGTACTTTGGTCTTGGGTTTCTCCTCATACCTACTCTTTTGGGTATTTCCACTCTGGTCCCACACCCAGCTTTTTTTTTTTTTTTCTTTCTAGCACATATAAAGTAGCTTTTATTATTTACTGAAAGAAGCATACAATATACAACAAGACACATTCCATGGTGAATAGTCCCCCTGGCTCAAGAAGTGTCTGAGTGGAGATGATGACTCTTCCACACACACCCCAAATGTGTCATGGGTTGTTCTGGCTACCTAGTGCCGCTCTGACAAGAATATACCACAAATGGGCTTTAAGTCCAAGTTCAAAGTGCCACGCTCTAGGGGCTGGGTGAAAGCCCCTCGACTTTGGGCTTCAGCTCTGCCTCTTGCTCCTGGCCCACTGAAGCTGGAGGCTTTTCTTCACTCAGGCAGCTACTGGCTGCTGAGGCCAACAAGCCCAAGATCGACAAATAAAATGGCACAGTCCCGAAGTTACCAAGCACAGGCAGGCCATTAATGGTCCATTGTAAGTCCCCAGCTTGGCAGAGCATGGTAGGCTGCTGAACAATGACACGACTACATGCAGGGTCCAAGCGTGCCATAGACTCGAGACTATCCCCAAGGCTTCTCCTTATATACAGGAAACAGACCACATGCCAAAGGCAGCTAGCTACTCAGCTGCTTATGGTAGATCCCACCATGGAGTTGACTGCCAGTCTCATCATGAGGAATAACTACCACCAGCTGCCCAGCCACTCAACCAGGCCCAGCCAAGTTGATGCACAAACTGAACAACGATCACATGGGTGAAGGACTTAAATGAGACAGTTATGT
Source organism: Orycteropus afer afer (assembly GCF_000298275.1). Classification (NCBI taxonomy): domain Eukaryota; kingdom Metazoa; phylum Chordata; class Mammalia; order Tubulidentata; family Orycteropodidae; genus Orycteropus; species Orycteropus afer. Next base: position 3,308,849 of record NW_006921635.1, read on the forward strand.
GACAGGCTGGTCCCCTAACACTTCCTTCTGGAAGCCATTCCAGCGGACATCAAGAACTCTTCCATGCATTCCCTTCCCCTGGTATTGTGGCCGAGGGACATATGGTAACACCTGACTGCCTCTCTCAGGCCGGGCAAAGCCAGGTTTGGGTTATAAGGTTAATGGTACACATGTCACACCAGCACCAGAGCTGAGGGCTTGTGAGGCACCCCACTTGGCTATAGTTATACTCCACAGCTCACCTGGCAAGCCCCACGTGTGTGGGGGTTGAGGCCTCATCCAACACCTTCTCCTCCTGAGACTTGTTGCCAGGAGGGAATTAGGTGCTTCCAATTCATTTACATAGGCATTTGACTACTAACCAGAGGCTGGCGGTTCAAGCCCACCAGCCACTCTTCAGAAGGAAGATTGGGCAATCTACTTCCATAGTGTTATCGTCTCGGAAACCCAAGGAGGGGCCACTATGAGTCAGATCCGACTTGATGGCAGTGAGTTTTTTTTTTTTTTTTTTTAAATATGGCCTGGCTATCTTAGAAAGATAGCCAAACTAAACCCACTGCTGTGGAGTCATTCCAACTCATAGCTACCCCACAGGACAGAGCAGAACTGCCCCACAGGGTTTCCAAGGCTGTACATTTCCACAGAAGCAGACTGCCACATTTTTCTCCTACAGAACAACTGGCGCACACCCAACTTTTAAGCCCCCAAATACCCCGTTCTTCAATGACAATGTTCTGGGTGACATTTCTAAATGCATCCAATGTGGTGCACACCTGTTTTTCTTTTTTACTTTCTATTGTAGTTTACAGAATGTAACAGTTCTCCATTTAATAATTTATACACATTTTGTTTCATGACATTGGTTGTAATCTCCTCAGTGTAACAGAACCCTTGCCCCTCCTCCACGGCCTCCCCCATCTGTCATTCCTTTTGACTGTCCTCAATCAGACCACCTCTGCTATTGTTGAAGAAATGATCTAAACCTGGGCTATGAAGCAAAAAGATGACCA
>NW_006921635.1:3310168-3311338 GCF_000298275.1 Orycteropus afer afer
GATCCACCTCCCTTCAGGTGACACTGAACTCTCTCTGGGACTTAATGACTCACTTCTAAGGAACAGAGGTCGGAGAGAGAAAAACGGCACGGAGAGTGGAGAAATACTCCAAGCAACCACAGGATCTGGTCAATGTTACCAGTGCGGCGTGGTACTGACGTCATACACCCCCAACGTGATGTGACAAGAAGATCACTCCAGCTCTGTGATGTTCTTCCCCAAATCCCCCAGCCCAGGCTAATCATGAAAAGAAAAAAAAAAAAATCAGACAGACCCAAACTGTGGAACGTTCCACAGAATTCCTGATGGGTACTCTTCAAATGTGCCAGGGTCATGAGAAACAAGACTGTGAGACTGTTACAGATTGGAGGAGACTAAGGAGACAGGACAATTGGGTTAAATTCTAAGAGAGAAAAAAGATATTAGTGAAAACACTGGGGAAAATCTAACTTATGTCTCGAGTTAATGTTTTACCAATGTTAATGTCTCTATTCTGCTAATTGACTAGGAAGTGGTCACATTGGGGGGAGCGTGGGAAAGCGTAAATGGGAACTCTGCACATTTTCACTTTTCTGTAAATCAAAAATTGCATTTCAAACTACAATTTTTTTTAAAAATCCATTTCTCACTGACACTGGCCACATTTCAAGTGCTCAGCAGCCACATGAGGCCAGGGGCTCCCCGAGGGACAGACTCCCACAGAACACTGTCATCATCCAGAAAGCTCTAACGGACGGCACAGCTCTAAGGGAATTACCTTTCTATGACATTATTGATTACTGATTAGATCCTAGAGTCTATGGACTTGGAGGAAACTGATAAGGTGACAGTGGGAAGATAACTGCAAAGGTTATGGCTTTGTTGACCTCAGGACAGTAACCGTGAAGCTCTAACTCACCCACTTGACTTTAGTGTTCCTTTTCTCCACTGATGATGGCCGAGGAAGAGGTTGCAGAGAGGTTCCACAGGCCCCTCTGACTCTGCTGCGGTGTTGAGTTGATTTCCCACAAATGAGTAAAATAAAACCTGGACACAAGCCCACTGTGTGTTTGCAAAACTGTATTTTAGTATTTCTAAACTGATGTTTAGGAGCTCTGGTAGCATAGTGGCTAAAGCACTTGACTGCTAACCAGAGGCTGGCGGTTCAAACCCACTAGCCACTCCTCGGAA
>NW_006921635.1:3312393-3370755 GCF_000298275.1 Orycteropus afer afer
TGGTCTGGTTTTAACAAATTCCCTTAATTTCTGCTTATCTGGAAATCTCCTAATTTCACCATCATATTTGAGGGACAATTTTGCTGGGTACTTAATTGTTGGTTGGAAATTTTTCTCTTTCAGTTTTTTATATATACCATCCCATTGTCTTCTCACTTGCATGGTTTCTGCAGAGAAATCCAAGTTTACTCTTATTGGTTGCCCCCTGTAGGTAACTTTTCGTTTTTCCTGTGCTGCTCTCATGATTCTTTCATCTTTGGTTTTGGTGAGTTTGACGATGATAATGTCTTGGTGATTTTCTTTTGGGGTCTATCCTGTTTGGGGTTTGTTGGACTTCCTGAATGGATATAATCTCATCTTTCATCATACCAGGAAAATTCTCTTCCAACTTATCTTTGACAAAATTTTCTCTGTGGTTTTGTCTCTTTTAGTTCTGGAATTCCACTTACATGTAGGTTATTCCTTCTGATGGTATCTCACATGAGCCTTACTTAGGCTTTCTTCATTTTGCTTTGATTTTTTTTTCTGATTTATCCCTTTCCAAAGAAGTGTTCAGGTATTTGCCTTCAATCTCCTAATTCTGTCTTCCATTGATTCAATTCTGCTCCTTTGCCCATTCGATGCCTTATTTATTTCTGAAAATTTAGTATTAATCTTCTGGATTTCTGTGTGTAGATTTTGTATAATTTCTAATTTTTCATTTAGTTCTTGTATTGTCTTTTGAAATTGTTCTAGGGTTTTCTCTGTGTTTTCCTCGATCTTTCTCTCAACTCGCTGAAGATACCTAAATATAATTCTTTTGAATTCCTCATCAGGGAGTTACAATGCTGCATCTTCCTCAGGGATGTGTTTTGGGTCTGTAGCCTGGTCCCTTGTTTCTCCTGCTTTATCTTGCTTCTTTGTGTGGACTGTGATGCTCTGTTGTCTCTGAGGCATTGTGATGTTTTTGTGTTTATATTTAATTGGTGATTGTATGTTGGAGTGACTTGCCCATAATTTTCATTTTCTTTGTTTGTATGTTATCTTTGCAAGCAGGGTACTGTGCTGTGCTCTTCTATTTGCTAGTGCACAGCACTTACACACTCACCACCCGTTTCCTTTCCTGTTGTCAGCCTCTCATATGTCCCTGCCGACCTTGGCAAACAGAGTCTATTCTTAGGTCCCTGGAAACCAAATGAGAATGCTATCACTTTCAAATTCAAAATGGTTGCCACTTGTAAACATTCAAAATGGCTGTGCCCTCCATTCCTTTAAATATCCAAAATGGCTGCCACTTACAAACATTCAAAATGGCTGCACCCTAAATATTCAAAATGGCTTCCAAGTGTAAACAATCAAAATGCTTGCACCCTCCGGACAGCGGAAAGTCCACAGCTCAGGTTGTCTCCCTCCTTCCTGTTTCCCTTCCTAGTCATAGGCCACCAGTGCAGTTGTCCCTGCAGCCCTTGGTAACCAGGGCTGATCTTTAGGTCAGTTCTCAGGTCCCAACACCACTTGGAAACATTCAGGCTGTTGGTTCCATTGGAGTAGCTGACAGTCAGCAGCTCCAACTGTCTCTGTACTCCTTGTTTTTGTTCAGGTTTTTCCACTAGTTGGTGCCTAATCCACTTCTGCATAGTTCCTTTCAAAGCTCAGGGCTGCAGGATTATCTTCTACATCTCTGTCAATTGGTTTTTCTTTTCCTTGTTGAGGAGGGTCTGTGTCGCTTGTCTGCCTAGTCCTCCATCTTACCGGAAGTCCTAGGCTGTAATCTTCATGGGAGCAGATTGCCAGTTCTTTTCTCCCACAGAGCCACCGGGTGGATGCAAATCTCCTACCTTTCAGTAGCAGTTGAGTGCTTAACTGTTGTGCCACCAGGGCTCCTGCTTCCTGCTAAGGAGGCTGAAATGTGAGCGCTTTGCTTCCCTTGTGGCTTGAGGACTATGGCTGTATTATCAGACTTGGAATGGGGACTAATGACCTGAAGCCATGGGGATGGTGGACAATCTATCACTGCAGGAGAGATGTGATTGCATCAAGAGCTGGGGCACTGGCCGGAGCAGCTCATGGAGGTCTAGCCTCTTGACTGCTCCCCACCCCACCCAGTAGGCTGTGGCTACTAAAAACCAAACTCACTCCTATCGAGTTGAATGCAACTCATAGTGACCCCCTTTGGGTTTCCGAGGTTGTAAATCCTTACTGAAGTAGATTGCCCAATCTTCCTTCTGAGGAATGGCTGGTGGGTTTGAACCACCAATCTTCTGGTTAACAGTCAAATGCCACCAGAGCTCCTTGTAGCCACTAGCACCCTTGAATAAACTCCCAATCTGCTCAAATCCTTGTTGAGAATATACACAGCAAAACACACACCAAATCAGTGGATTCTACAGGTACAATTTAGTGACATTGATGACATTCTTTGAATTGCACAACCATTGTCACTCTCCTTTCCTGAGTTGTTTCTCCCCCATTAACATAATTCACTGTCCCCTAAGGTTCCTATCTAATCTTTTGAGTTGCTATTGTCAATTTGATCCCACAGACAGGGTTCTTAAAAGATAATGCTTAAGGAAGACCCTTTGGACTAGTTAAGCTAAAAAGTACTGTTTGGTTTTAAGAGGACTTCAGGGGATATTTTTGATTTAAAGTTTAAAAATGATCTCAGAGCAACAATTTTGGGGTTCATCCAGGCTCCATGGCTCCCAAAAGTCTGGAGACCATGAGAATTTTTAATTCTGTTTGCATCTTCCCCATTTTGGTCAGGATTCCTCTACAGAATCTTTGATCAAAATGTTCAGTAATGGTTGCTGGGCACCATCCAGTTCTTCTGGTCTCATGGCAAAGGAGGCAGTTGTTCATGGAGGCAGTTAGCCACACACTCCATCTCCTTCATCTACTCCTGACTCCCCTTCATTTTCTGTTGCCCCGGGGGAAACAGAGACCAATTGTCACGCCTTGGATGGCCACTTGGGAGCTTTTAAGATCAAGCACTACACAATGAACTAGGATGCAGAGAAGCACTAAACATGTTATTAGAGGCCGATTAACTGGGATGTGCGATGAAACCATGACCCTAAACCTCCCAACCAAGGAACCAAATCCCATGAGGTGTTGGGGTGTACATAGGCAACCTAAGCAGCTACTTTTTTTTTTTTTTTTTTTGGTCATTGTTTAAATATATCTACCACACAACTTTTGCCAGTTCAACTTTTTACAAGTGTACAACTTATTGACAGCAATTACAGTAATCAGCTATCCTTAAGTAATGCAGTTTTCCCATCATTCTTAACTTCCCCTTGCTCCTCCTTCCCACCCCTGTTGTTGTTGTTGTTGTTAGGTGCCATCAAGTTGGCAAGTTGACTCTGACTCACAGTGACCCTATGCACAACAGAACTAAACACTGCCTGGTCCTGTGCCAGCCTCACAATCCTTGCTATACCTGAGCCCATCATTGCAGCCACTGTATCAATGCATCTCGTTGAAGGCCTTCCCCTTTTTCAATGACCCTGCACTTTACCAAGCATGACATCCTTCTCCAGGGAATGGTCCCTTCTGACAACATGACCAAAGTAGGTGAGATGAAGTCTGGCCATTCTCACCTCCAAGGAGCATTCTGGCTGCACTTGTTTGAGGACAGATTTGTTAATTCTTCTGGCAGTCTGTGGCAGTCCCTTCCACCCCTAGTAACCACTAATAAACTTTACACGTGCCTTTTCTTGTCTTTTTATATAAGTGAAGCCACACAGTATTTCTCCTTCTGTGAGTGACTTATTTCACTCAGCATAATGTCATTGAGCTCCATCCATATTGTAGCATGTATCAAGACTCTGTTTCTTGTACTGGCTGAGTAGTATTCCATTATATGTATGTACCACATTTTGTTTATCCATTCATCTGCGGATGGACATTTAAGTTATTTCCACCTTTTGGCTACTGTGAATAGTGCTGCAGTGAACACTGGTATAAAAGTATCTGTTTCGGTCTCTGCTTTCAAGTCTTTTAGGCATATACCTAGGAGTGGAATTGCTGGGTCATATGGTAGTTCTATTTTTAGCTTTTTGAGGGACTGCCACACTATTTCCCCAATGGCTATATATACCATTTTGCACTCCCATCAGCAATGCATTAGGGTTCCCCATATCCTCACCAACATTCGTTACTTTCTGCTTGGTTGATTTTTTGTTGTTATTGTTGTCATCTTAGCCCATTGTTGCTGTTATTAGACGTCATCGAGTCGGCTCCAACTCATAGTGACCGTATACAAGAAATGATGCCTGGACCTGTGCCATGCTCACCATCTTTGCTGTACACGAGCCCGTCACTGAAGACACTCTGTGTCAGTCCATCTTGTGGAGAGTCTTCCCTTTTCACCGACCCTCTACTTCACCAAGCATGATATCCTTCTCCAGGACTGGCCCCTTCTGACAACATGGCTGAAGTACATGAGATGTAGTCTGACCTTTCTTGATTCTAAGAGGCGTTCTGGCTGGCTCCACTTCTTCCAAGACAGATTTGTTTGTTCTTATGGCAATCCGTGGTATTTCCAATGTTCTTCACTAACACCACAATTCAAATGCAGCAATTGTTCTTCAGTCTTTTTCTATCTTCCCAGTAGCCATCCTAGTGGGAGTGAAATAGTGTGTCATTGTGATTTTGATTTGCATGTCTCTGATGGCAAATGACTTGAGCATCTTTTCATGTGCTTGGTGGCCATTTCAATGTCCTCTTTGGTAATGACCTCTTTGGTGAAATGTCTATTCAAGTTCTTTGCCCCTTTAATGATAGGGTCATCTTTTTGTTGTTGCCAAAGTTTTATATATAGGCAGTCCCAAAGTTACAAACAAGAGCCGTTCCTCGGTGTGTTTAGACAAGTAGTACGTAAGTTACAACAGATGCATACAATTCTAATTTAGCCTTACTTTATGCAAGAAAATGTTCAAAGCCTTTTCCATTATTTAAAAGCTGCATATGCGTCTAGTGAAGGTAATTGTGATGAAGAATTCGTTGTGTGTAGGGGTTAGTTCAATCATTTCAAAGTGAGGACAAATTTACATAACAGTAAGGGGCAGGTAGGAGCTCTGGTAGCATATTGCCTAAGGCACTTGACTGCTAACCAAAAGGCTGACGGTTCAAACCCACCAGCCACTCCTGGGAAGGAAGGTTGGGCAATCTACTTCTGTAGTGATACTGCCTCAGAAACCCAAGGAGGGGTCGCTATGAGTCGGGTCTGACTTGAAGGCACGTAGCAACAAGGGGCAGGTATGAGCAGTAAGTAGGATGTTCCTAACCTGAGGACTTAACTGTATATTTTGTTATTAGATTCTTATCAGATATATGGCTTCCACAGATATTCTCTTGGTAGCTTGTCTTTTCATATTTTTGGTAAAGTCCTTAATGAACAAGTTTTTAATTTTTATGAGGTCCCATTTATTTGTCTTTTGTTGTTAATGCTTTGATTATTGTATTATACAATCCATTGTTAAATTTGGTCCCACAGTGCTGTCCTGAAATTTTCAATAAGGGGCTGCACATTTTCATTTTGCACTTAGCTCGCAAATTACAGGGCTGGTCCTGCTGAGGTGTATGAGTACAAGCAGATTCCTGGGCTTCATACCCTGAAGTGCTGATTCAACAGGGTTGGGCTTGGCCCTGGGATCAGGATTTTTTTAATATACCATAATTTACATATGATAAAGTTCACTTGTTTAACGTGTACCATTCTATGGTTTTTACTTTATTCAGAGTTGTGCAACCATCACCACTATTTAATTGTAGAAATTTTCATCACCCCCAAAAGAAACCCCGTACTCATTTAGCAGTCACTCCCCACCATCTGCCCTCCACAGCCCTTGGTAACCACTGCTCTGCTTCCTGTCTCTATGGATTGGCCTGCTGTGGACATGTCATAGAAATGGAATCGTGCAACATTTGGCCTTTAAGACTGGTTTCTTTCACTTAGCATAACGTTTTCAAGATTTGTCATATCAAAGCATGTGTCTGCTTCACTACTTGTTATGTTCCAATTATATAGATTAAGTATTTTAAAACAAGGCCCTGGCGTGGATACAAGTGGTATACCAGGATGGTGACATTTGGACAAACTATGCCTTGATTTCCCCACAGATTCTCAGAAACAAGAAGAAGCTGGAGGAGAGGCGAGGGGGAGTTTAGGGGCAGAAATTGGCCTCTAAATCAATCAAGGCCATCTCTCACAGAAATGGACCACTCCCACAGCATGATGCAAAAGGAGAAGCTCCATTCATACTTGCCTTTCCTGAAGCAGCCACACAGGGCAGAGCAGACCACAGGCAACAATGGGGACGAATCTTATAATTACCTAGAACTCTCAAATACAATCTCTTTCAATGATAAGCTGCCAAAACATAAGAGGTGGCAAAAAGACAAGCAAATCTAGTACCTCCTCCAACCAAACAATTTTCACAGTGCATCTTGTGGACAACACACTCCTAAATAATGACTTTTAAAATAAAGCGTCACCGACTCGCAGACTAAAGGAAAACAAATACCCACACACATAATTAATCAAGGGTCACACAGAAACAAAAGTAATAAGATCATCTGGTTTCTCTTATTCAGGGGGGACTTTCTGAAACAGAATGAAAGCTTCAACTTGCTCCATTCATAAAGGAAGAAAAGGGAAAAGAAATTAAAGTACGGCATTTTCTTATTCTGGAGAATTAAGAGCAAAAATAAAGAGGAAATCAGATACTGAGAGGAAAAAACACCTAAACGCAAAAAGACATCAAATAGCCAGTAAATGTGAAACTAAGCTCCCCCATCAGTACTCAGAAAGGCAGAAAGCAAGAAGGCCTACTTTTTCTTTTAAAATTTTTACTGTGATTTGGGTGAAAGTTCACAGAACAAATTCATTTTCCATATAACAGTTCATACACATTGTTTCATGACATTGACTGCAATTCCGCACAAGGTGACAGCTTTTACCACTTCCTCCCTAAAGCTACCTCTTCCCTGTGTCCTTTCCTATGCAAACACTGCCTTTCTGTTCTCCCATGATTGATTGCTCTAAGGAGTGTATCTACCTGATAGAAATGCTCACCCCATATGCCTATTGTTTGGCTAGAAGCTCAATTCCAGACCTGAAGGGTAACTATGGCCCATAGTCTCAGGGGTCTCAGCAGGCTCTATCAGACCAGTAAACCTGGTCTTTTTCATAATTTTGAATTTTGTTCCACATTGTTCTCCCACTCTATCCAGGATTTCCTGCACTCATCCCTTTCCAAGTGATTGACCATCTAGTTCTTCTGGTCTCATGGTCATATAGGCTGAGGATCTAATGGTCTTCTAGTCTTTGGATTAATTGTTTCCATGTATCTTGGTTTTCTTCATTCTTCTCTGCTCTTGACGAGGACAGACTAATTGCTGGATCTAAATAGCCACTTGCAAGCTTTTAAGACCCCAGTTGCTACTCACCAAAGTAGGATGCAGAACAACATTTTTGTGTAGTACGTTATGCCCATCGAGCCTGATGCCCCCTGTGACCATGGTCCCAAGCCCACAGGTCCAACTACTCACTCCCTCAGGGCAGTTGGCTGTGGCTAAGAAGTTACCACGCCACGGCCCCTTGTTAGCTCTATTTTATATATGGACATTCGGATATTCCCTTTTGCCTACACATACCTGATTGTTCAGCCTGTCTATCTAACTACTGACCTGGAGATTAATGTTCTTTATCACTGGTAACGCAGTGGTGTATATGTGAAAGTGTATAACTTTGTTGTCTGTACCTCCTGTGTACCTCTCCGTGTCTTCCTTTTCCTTAGTGTTATTGGGCTGGTCAGTCGCTTTTGGTCTACTGCCCTTCCCTTGATAAAATACGAGGGCCTTTTTTTGTCTGTCAACCACCAGACTTTGCAAGTGATGAGGACTGAGGGTGACGTGGTGGGAAAGGGCTGCTCAAGGTTCTCTAGGAATTAGGAATCAGACTCTCACAAAAGGGTTACAACCCCACTCAGCAATCCCTCTCCTGGTTTTCTGCCCTGGTATTTACCTCAGGAGATAATCATAGATTTAGACAAGATTATACGGAAGCATGTTTAGAACAGTATTAAAGAGAGTATCAAACCAAGCAAGTACACACTCCGTGCCTGTGAGGGAAAGTGGGCAGGAGTGGGAGAAGGGGGAGCTGGGAGCGCAATGCAGGTGGGATGCCTGTTACAGAAAAAGACAAGGAAGGCAGGCTGGTGGAGGCATCACGGACCACGGTTCTGAGAGCATTTGGCAAGGCCGCTGGGATACTCTCAAGCCAAGCCACCTGTCAGATGAACCCAAGGCTCCCAGGTACGGGCCAGTGTCTCTGCTGTATTGTGACTGGGAGCGGCCCGGGGGACATTTGCCTAGCAGGTGGTGGGTATCAGAGCAGGGCAGCTGGGGCTCACTCAATGTCACCTTCTGAAGTAGATTTTCACGGCCTCCACACAATCTCAACAATGATAAGTCAGGGTATGGCTAAACAAATTAAGGTGTTTCTGTAAGATGCCATTATGTGGTCAAATTCATGCTCTCAAAAAATGTGTTAATGGCATAGTGAAATTTCCAGATATAATGTTATTCTATCAAATCAGGTTAAAAATTATATTACAAATTATGAATATAGTTAAAAAACACATTGCTATTGAATTGATTCTGACTCATCGTGACCCTACAGGGCAGAGCAGAACTGGACCATAGGGTTTCCAAAGGTGCAATCTTTACGGAAGCCGACAGGCACATCTTTTTACTGGGGAGCTGCTGGTGGGTGCAAACTGCTGACTGTTCAGTTAGCGGTTAACTAACTAGCTGACTGAACAGCTGAGCATTCAACCGCTGTACCACCAAGACAATATATGATAGTTTTGTACTATATACACTTATTATGATCTTATTCCCACTGATTTGTGCGTGTGTGTGAGTACATACACATACACACACATAAAAATACATACACACATACATATTTACATACACACACACACAAGTTATGGTCAGCCCAGTCCAAAGTAACAGATATTTATACCTATTTCCTTCTAAGAGTCTTACAATTTCAGCTCTTACATGTAAATTTCTGATCCACTTTGAGGTAATTTTTGTACATAGTCAGAGACAGAGGTTAAGCTTCATTCTTTTGCATACCCTCCCAGCACCATTTGCAGAAAAGACTACTCTTTCTCCAATGAATGGTCTTGGTACCTTTGTTGAAAATCATGTGGCCACAGTTTATTTCTGGACTCTCAATTCTATTCCACTGGTCAGTATGTCCATCTTTATGCCAGTACTGCACTGTCCTGATTACTGGAGCTTTGCAGTAAGTTTTAAAATTAGGAGTCTGAGTCCTGCAACTCTGTTCTTTTTTAATACTGTTTGGCTGTTCTGAGTCCCTGGCAATTCTGTAGTTTTACTGTCAGCTTGTTCGTTTCTGCAAAAAAAAAAAAAAAAAGGCAGCTGGAATTCTAATAGGGATTGCACTGAATCTCTGTATCAATTTAGGAAGTATTTTCATTTTAGCAATATTAAGTCTTCCAATCCAGGAACATGGGATATCTTTTAATTTATTTAATCTTTAATTTCTTTCAACCATTTAAAAAAAATTAGTGAAATTCACATAAAATTAACCATCATAAAGTGTATAGGTCAGTGGCACTTTAGGATATTCACAATGTTGTGCAACCACCACCTATGTCAAGTTCCGAAACACTTTCATCATCCGAAAATAAAATCCAGTATCTATTAAGTAGTTATTCCCAATTCCTCCTCTCCTTGGCCCTGGTCACCACCAATCTGCTAATTCTGTCTCTTTGGAGGCTCTAATAATTACGTGACTTTTGGGGTCTGGCTTCCTTCACCTAGTGTAATGTTTTTTAAGTTATTTACACTGTAGCATGTATCAGTACTTCATTCCTTTGTATGGATGAATTATCTTCCTTAACAATGATTTATAGTTTTCAATGTACAAGTCTTGCACTTCCTTGGTTAAGTTTAGTCTCAGCTATTTTATTCTTTTTGATGTTACTGTAAATGGAATCGCTTTCTTAACTTCATTTTTGAGTTGTTCATTGCTAGTGTATAGAAGGGAGCTCTGGTGGTGTAGTGCCTAAGGCATCTGACTGCTAACCAGAAGCCTGGCAGTTCAAACCCACCCACCACTCCTCGGAAGGAAGGTTTGGCAATCTACCTCTGTAGTGATACTGCCTCAGAAACCCAAGGAGGGAGTCAGAGCTGACTTGAGGGCAATGAGTTTCAGTTTTGAGAGTGTATAGAAATACAACTGATTTTGTATGTCAGTCTAGTGTCCTGGAACCTGGATGCATTTGTTAATTCACTCTAATGGTGTTTCAGTGGTTTCTTTTAAGGTTTTCTATCTACGGCATCATGTCATCTGCTAATATAGTTTTCCTTCTTCCTTCCCAATCTAGATGCCTAATTTCTCTGGCTAGAACCTCCAATATAATGATCAACAGAAACAGCAGAGGCAGACAACCTTGTCTTGTTCTTGATCTTGAGGGGAAAGCTGTTAGCCTTGAGTTTTCTGTAGATACCCTTTATCAGGCTGAGGAAATTCTCTTCTATTCCTTGTACGTGGAGTGATTTCATCAGGAAGGCAAACCTCAGTTTTCTTATCTGTAAAATGAGAGTAATAATGCCCACCACCTCACCAAACCCAACCCAACCCACTGCCATCAAGTCGCTCTCGACTCACAGTGACCCTGGAGGACAGAGAAGAACTGACCCATGAGGTTTCCAAGGCTGTCAATCTTCATGGAAGCAGACTGCCACATCTTTCTCCTGTGGAGTGGCGGGTAGGTTTGAATTGCCAACCTTTTGGTTAGCAGCTGAGTGCTTTAGTCACTATGCCACCTGTTCTGGTTCCCTAGTGCTGCTCTGGCAGGAATATACCACAAATGGGGTGGCTTGAACAAACAGGAGTTTATTCTCTTACAGTTCAGTGACTTTATAAGTCCGAGTTCAAAGTGCCAGGCTCTAGGGGCTGGGTGAAAGCCCTTCAACCTTGGGCTTCAGCTCTACCTCCTATTCCCGGCCCACTGGAGCTAGAGGCGTTTCTTCACTCAGACAGCTGCTGGCTGCTGAGACTGGCAAGCCCAAGGTTGACAAGTAAAAAGGCACAGTCCCGATGTTACCAAACTACGTGGCAGGCCATTAATTCAAGTCCATTGAAAGTCCCCAGGTCGGCAGAGCATGGCAGGCTGCTAAACAATGACTCAGCCACATGCAGGGTTCAAGTGTGCCATAAGCTAGAGACCATTCCCGAAGCTACTTCTTATATATGGGAAGCAGACCTATCCCTAAAGCAGCTACTCAGCTGCTCCAATACATTCCACCATGGAGTTAATGACCAATCTCACCATGCAGAATAACTACATGCAGCTGCCCAGCCTCTCAACCAGGCCAAGCTGACACACAAACTTAACTACCACACCACCAGCGCTCCTACCATCTAGGGTTCTTTCAAAGACAAAACTGGGATAATGCATGTGAAATGTCTAGCATGAGGCTGACACATGCCGGCTGTAACCATTCTGTGGGAGGGGCTAGGTGTTAGAGGTCTATGGCTGAGCTCTGCACATGGCAGCGGGGATGTTGGGCCAGTTATGTAACCACTCTAAGCTCTGATTTCCTTATCTCTAAAGAGAGTACCCCTTCATAGAGCTGCTGCAGGGATCAATCACTTATCATCATCCCTGGCAGATAGTGGTAGATAAGAGTTATACCATTAGCTTACTAAGTGCCCAGAACATAGATGCTAAATGCTATGGTAGATGACTGATAAAACAAGATGCAGGCCTTAAGCATGAGGCTCTGAGTACAGTACTGACAGTGACATGACTAAGCATTTCTATGACCTAAGTGACTGACACAGAGCACTGGCGGGAGTTCAAGTCCAAAGTGAGGTGGGCCAGGGCAGCGACAGCTTCAGGGAGAAGTATTAGCAAAGACACAGGTGTAAGAAAGCATGTTGTTGTTGTTGTTATGTACCATCGAGTCGGACCCAACTCATAGCGATCCCTCCTTGATGGCTAAATAACTGTGGGAGTTCATTTTGCCTGCAACTTCCTGTAACCAGGAAGTAATGGGAGATGAAGCTAGCATCATTAAGAATGCCAAGCTAAGGATTGGGGACTTTATCCTAAAAGAGGTACAGTGAGTTCTTATGTGTATCAGCAAGGGCAGATTTTTTTTTTTTTTTTTTAAAGGGAGCAGTGTTAGGAAGCTTGAACGCTATTTCCTGACCCTTTTGGGATCAGAGTTTGGGAAGTTCTGTTAAAAGATATTTCAATTCTGACCAACCATGGGAGATCAGAAGGGCAGCATCTGCACAGCGAGACAGGTCAAAGGGCAGGAATACACAGGAAAGAAAGCCACAGAGAGGACATGGGAAGAGAGCTATCACATTATGGGACTGCAATCAATGTTAATGAAACAAAATGTGTAAGAACCATTGAACGGAGAACATTTTGCTTTGTTCTCACGCAAATCACAACTTAAAAAAAGAAGATAATTCAACTGTGACATGTGACAGCTGTGTTCATGGCACAGAATGGGACCATCGTTAGTGGCATTTTGAAGAAAGAATTCATACGATTTGATGGATGAAAAGGGAGAGGCATCAGTATCATATGTCACTAGAGAACTGCAAATTAAAACAGCAATGAGATACCGCTACACACCTATTAAAATGGCTAAAATCCAAAACAGTGACAACATCAAGTACTGGCAAGAAAGTAGAGCAATAGCAACTCTCATTCATTCCTGGTGGGTACACCAAGTGGTATAGTCACTGTGGAAGTAGTTAGTAGTTTCTTAAAAAGCTAAATTTACCACCAAAAAAAGTCCTGGCCCAGATACCTTCACTGGAGAATTCTACTAAACATTCAGAGCAAAGATGATACCAATCCTACTCAAACTATTCCAGAATACAGAAAAGGAGAGAATACTCCCAAACTCATTTTACAAAGTGAGCATAACTCTGAAACCAAAACCAGGCAAAGACACCTCTAAACAGGAAAATTACAGACCAATATCCCTCATGAATATACACATAAAAGTCTTCAACAAAATCATAGCCAACAGAATCCAACATTGTATTAAAAAAAAAAAAAAATACATCATGATCGGATGGAATTTATACCAGGTATGCAAGGATGGTTCAACATTAGAAAAACAATACTAATCCATTACAAAAATAAAACAAAGGAAAATAACCACATGATCATATCAATCAATGCCCCGATAAAAACTCTCAGCAAAATAGGAACAGAAGGAAAATTTCTCAACATAATTGAGGGTATATACGCAAAATCAAAAGCCAACATTATTCTCAATGGAGAAAGACTGAAAATATTCCCCTTGTGAAAGAGAACCAGACAAGGATGCTCTCTATCACTACTCCTATTCAACACAGTAGAAGTAAAACTGTCTCTATTTGCAGATAGTATGATCCCATACATAGAAAACCCAAGAGACTCACCAAGAAAACTACTGGAACTAATAGATTACACAAAGTGACAGGATACAAGATCAACACACAAAAATCAGTTGGATTTCTCTACACCAACAAAGAGATCTCAGAAAAGGAAATAAGGAGAAAAATACCATTTACAATAGCTACCAAAAAGATTAAATACCTAGGAATAAATCTTACCAGGGACACAAAAGAGCTACAAAGAAAACCACAAAACACTACTACGAAAACTTAAGAGACCTACATAAATGGAAGAACATACCATGCTCATGTATAGGAAGACTGAACATTGTGAAAATGTCAATAATACCCAAAGCAATCTATACATTCAATGCAATCCCGATCCAGATTTGATCAACATTCTTTAAGGATATGGAAAAATCAATCACTAATTTTATATGGAAAGTAAAGAGACCTTGGATAAGCAAAGCTCTTCTGAAGATGAAGACTAAAGTAGGACGTCTCACAATCCCCAATCTCAAAACTTACTATACAGCCACAGTAGTCCAAACAGCCTGGTACTGGTACAATGGCAGATACAAAGACCAATGGAACCCAGAAATAAATCCATCCACCTATGGACAGCTGATCAATGACAAATGGAGAAGATATCGTTTCTTGAATAAATAATGCTGGCAAAACTGGATATCCATTTACAGAAAAATGATACAAGATCCATATCTCACACCATAACACAAAAACTAACTCAAGGTGGATCAAAGACCTAAATGTAAAACTTAAAACTGTAAGAAAAAATACAGGCAAACTTAGGGGCACTAATTTATGGCTTAGACCATCAAACATAACCAAAAATGTACAAACAGCAGAAGATAAATAAGATGAATGAAACTAAATTAAATTCTTATGTGCATCAAGACTTCTCCAAAACAGTAAAAAGAGAACCTAGACATTGGGAAAAAATATTCAGCAATGACATATCTGACAAGGGACTTATCTCTAAAATTTACAGAAAACTTCAACTCATCAACAGCAAAAAGACAATCTAAAAAATGGGCAGAGGACATGAACAGACACTTCACCAAAGAAGATTCTCAGGTGGCCAACAAACATATGAAGAAGTGCTTGTGATCATTAGCCATTAGAGACACAAATCAAAACAACCATGAGATACCATCTCATGCCAATAATAATAGCAAAAGTCCAACAAGACAGAAGGTAAGAAATGAGTGTGGAGACTGAACTCTCATACACTGCTGGTGGGACTGTAAAACGGTGCAACCACTGTGGAAAATGGTGTGGCACTGCTTTAAAAGTTGGAAATAGAGACACCATTTGATACAGCAATCCCATTACTAGGTAGGTATACATCCTAAAGATGTGAAAGCCAGGACATGAATACACATATGCACACCCACGTACATTGCAGGACTATTCACAACAGCAAAGAGACATAAACAACCTAAGTGTTCATCAACAGATGAATGGATAAACAAACTACCACCCAAACCCACTGCCATCGAGTCGGATCCAACTCATAACAAACAACCCCTCCTTGGGTTTCTGAGGCAGTATCACTACAGAAGTAGATTGCCCAAACTTCCTTCCGAGGAGTGACTGGTGGGTTTGAACTGCCAGCCTTCTGGTTAGCAGTCAAGTGCCTTAGGCACTACGCCACCAGAGCTCCCCAAAAAACTACGGTAATACACAAAGTGGAATACTATGCAACATTAAAGAATAATACAGACTCTCAGAACACCTCCCAGTGTGGATAAACTTGGAGGACCACAGTCGTGGGGGACACTGCTCTCAACTGGCATAACATAGCACACAAAAACACTGAAAATGCTTCAAAAAAAAAAAAAAAAAAAAAAAAAAACAACCCAAACCTCTGTATTTTGGGAGATACAATAAAAGAGAGGCAGGACAGTGAGGGGAAGGGGGAAGTCACAAGGACTGTAGGTTATTAAAAGGACTTGGGAAGATGGCCTTATTGATAGCATTAATCAAAACAGAAATACGGAAAAGGGTAAGAGTTTTCAGGGATGGGGAGTGTGGTATAGTAAATTATTTAGTGTGGCTTTTCTACCCATAAGTCTTTGTAAACTACAAGGTGGGATTTGCTATGAGCAACTGAGGAGCTCCTGATTGCTAAAGTTGTCCACCTGGAGTATTTCTGTTGGGAGTGGCACAAAACAGTGTTCTGGGAGGTGCCCACTCTCTCTCAGGTGCTTAGAGTTCTGATGCTATGATTGGCTAGTTTGGCCACCCTGCCGGGCTCAAAAGGAGGTCTCCTGGAGGCAGAACTCTCTCTGACTGCTGGTTGAGGAAGACGTGCTGCTGAAAGAGACACGGGCTCCTGAGACACACGTTGCTGGGAAAGAGACGCAAGAGACACGCATTGCTGAGTGAGACACCGAGGGACCAGCACTGCTGGGAAAGAGACTGCGAGAGACTCTTGGGACGGTGGGCTGGGAGAGAGACTGAGCACTCTTCCTGAACTTGAGTTATAGCCTGGTGCTTCCCTAATAAACCCTGTAATCTGTGAGTTCTGTGTGGCCACTGCAGCGAATTATCGAACCCAGGAGAGAGGTGGTGGGTGCTTTGGGAGGAACGGTTGGTGAAAGGGCTGGAGGGAGGCAGCATGTTTGGCCTTGCAGTAATAGGCCTTGGGTTACTGCTGTCTTCCTCTTGTGAGATTAGAGGAGGTCAGAACATGTGGCCTCCTTGCCGTTTTTACAGTTGGTGTCAGTTGCTAGCAGGGAGGAAGGCGGTCGGAGAGATTAATGCAAAACTGCCACAGCAGCTCTTGAGGGGTAGATGGACTGGCCAGCCCCATTTTATAGACGAAGAATCTCAGGCACAAGGCAGAAGTCCCTTGCTCAGGGCGGCAAGAACCATATCGTGTAGTGTCCAGTGGGTCATACTGAGGGCTTGGGATTTTATCCTAAATGCAACAGGAAGCCACTGGGAGTTGGAACAGGGAGGGCCTCCATCTAACTTGTGTTTCTTTAAACACATCATCCTCGCTGTGTGGACAGACAGAAGGGCAAGAGACAAGACGTGGAGAACACTACTGTTGTGCGGCCAAAGGCGGCAGTGGTTTGGGAGAAGGCCACGGCACTGGGGAGGGGAGAAATGGGTGGTGTGATTGGTGGGACTGACTAAAAGACCGAGTGTAGGAAGTGAGGGCAAGGAAGAACCAACTGGAACATCTGAATGTTTGTCATGTGCAACCAAGTGAATGGCACCACTGACTGAGGTGTGGGAGATGTGAGCATGAACAAGGCTTGGCAGGGGAAATCAAAAGTTGAGAGAAGCAGAGAGATTCAAGAAAGATAAACTCATGAGCAATGAGGAATGAGTCAATGGAAGAGGAGAAGAAAGCAAGGGAGAGAGGAGATAAGCAACAAGAAAAAGTCCCAGGGGGAGAGGAAGGGATAAGGTTCTAGGTAAACCTAAGACGCAGATGCCAGCCACGCTCAGACTCCCCCTCTGACGTGGGCCCTTCCTCCTGGGTTTCTCCAGCGGAAGCTCCGGAGCCAGAGTGCGTACCCACACCCACCCCTTCACCTGGAGAACCTCCATGTCCTGGGCCTGGCCTCGGATGCCACCTCCTCGGCTCTCCCTGGCAGGGCCCTCTACGAACTCACAGCTTCAATGCTGACTTGTGTTACTCGGTATCAAGACAGATTTTCATGACTCCAGCAGAGTGCCCATTGTGCACTCTGAACCCAGTTCACGAGACTGGAGGAAAGGACGACAGGTTGGGTCTTGCACGCACCTTACCTGCCGACATCTAAGGGGTCATTTCCATGGCACTGGTGGGTGGGGGTGGGGCTCAGAGGACACCAACAGGGGTGGAATGGGGCTGCAGGAAGGTGAGCGGCAGCTGGCAGGGATGCTAACCTGGCTCACCTCGGCCCCATCCCCACCCCAATCTGAAATGGAACCAACCAGCCTGTTGGGCCCTTTGAAAGCCGTGGGAACCAGCAACAGGCAGATGAGAGATCAGACCTTTTGCTGTCACACCAGTGGTGGCAGGAAAGGAGACTCTCATCATCACAAAAGCTCTTTCTCGCTTTAAACCACCAGGATTTTCTAGTGAGTGATTCAGTGAAACAGAAAACGGGATCAACCAGACCCCCCACCACACCAGACTTTATCGTAAACTGGGACTCTTGCTTTGTCCCAGTTTGCAAGGCCTTTGGGAGCCTTAAATGACCAAACTCTGCAGCTACGCATGCAATTCTTAAAACGGCTAACACACTTTCAGTATTACAGATGGAACCCATAGAGTGTCTGCAGTTTGCTTCGAGATAACTACGACAGAGAGAGAATTCAAGTGGCCATGAGCTGAGGGCTACATGGGGCTTCACAATGGCCAGTCTCTACTGTGCCTACCGGGCGTTTTCTGAAATAAAATATGAAAGATAATTAGTGGTTACCAGGGGGAGGGGGGAGGGGGAAGGGAGAAGCTCTTGTGTGAGGGGCATTGGGTTTATGCTAATGGTGGCACAACATGAAAAAGTGGGAGGCCACGCAGTCTGGTGGGAACACTAAACTGCAACATGACCAACACGACCAGGATTTTGAGAAAACAGGATGCTCTGAGGTCTACCTTTCTGTGCGTGCTCTGGACAGCTCACTTCTCAGGAAGTGACGTTTGAAGAAAGTCTTCCCCAGTCTATCCAATTTGACCTTCTTCTCCAGACTATGTCTGTACCATCTTCTAAGACCACATACACGACATGCAAAAGGAGTGGAGATGGGGAAAGGGCTTGGGGCTGGGGAAACAAAACAACATTGTACAGTCATAGAACCGAAGAGAGGCTGGAAGGCAAGTCAGGGCAAGAAGGGCTGGATGAGGTGCAGGCCTTACATTAAGGGCTTGTTTGGGTCTTCACCTGGAACAGCCTGCAAGGATTTTGAGCAGAGCAGTGTGGTAAGATGCAACTTTATAAAGCTCACACTGACTGCTGGAGAGGGGGCAGAGGGCACCATTATGTCAACAGGTTGAGAACTGATGGTGGCTTGGATGTGGGTGCTGGCAGTGGGGATGAAGTAGATGATGCATTTGGGAGACATGTGGCAGACAGACTTGATGACACACTTGACAGGACCTAGTTCTGGGGGTGAAGGAGGGAGGGAAAGGCATCAGAATTCTCACTTGACAACTGGTAGAAAAACCATTTACAAAAAATGACTCTTTATAGCTATCTCACTGATCGACACAGCCTGTTCCCTTGGAGATGACTGGTTCCTTCATCTATACAACAGTCATAACCATACCAACAACTTGGGAGAAGCATGTGGAGGCCTCCAGGGACCAGTGGGAGTGTCTGAATGGCCCCCAATGCAGAGCAGAGCCTGATACCCACACAGAGGATGGACCCTTCCAATGCACCGCCTCCTCCCCCTACACTCAGCACCTGGCCTCGCACCTCCGTTGCTACTCTCTCCCAGTTGATCCCACTTGACCTTCTTTAAACTATGCCCTGAGCATCTTCTAAGACCACATACACAACATGGAGCCTGGCTCAAGAAACGGAAACCACCACAGACATGTGTTGCTTAGCTCAATGGAAACCAAGTTCCTTCTAGCCCAAAGGTGCCCTGGAACTGCCACCTTTCTCTCTCGGTCCAAAGGCATGCTTTGTGTCAAGGTTTTTGTCCTTGGGAGAGGCACAGGGGTTTGATCAGATGAGAGCTATGTCAACTCACTGCCATCTGTCAAGAGATACTTGATCTGGGTGTCATTGGGTGAAACCAGCTGGCAGCTGGCATAGGACCAGGGTGGCCTCAGAGGGGCAGCCCAGGTCTTCTCACAAAGGACGAGGGGGAGGAAGGGATGCCAACAGATGGCCTGGAAGGGAGACAAGAGGAACCAATTCTCTTCTGCACCTGCAAAGGGGAACCTGTCCACTAGTCAACCTGCAAACGGTCATCAGGGAGGCTGCAATCTTGTGAGACTGTCACCACAAGCAGGCACCTTGCAAAGCTGGGGGTTGGGTGTCCTGATAACTACCCCACCTTCATAGAACAGAGCTTCTCGGGTTCCTAGTCATTTGGATGTACGTGAATTTATACCACCTCCCAACCACTCGGTGAAGTGTGTAGGTGAGTGCCATCTGCTGATGTTCCAGAGGGGAAACGGGGGCTTTGGCCTATCTCCTCGAGCCCCACTGTCCTCCAGGAGAATCGATGCCCCACCAGGCCCTGGTGAGTGTGTGCTGGAGTTTGGCACCTTTGGTCTGCTGGTGGCGTACTCTCTTTACTATACCTTCCAGGACCCACCCCAGCTTCCAATGCAGGCTGAACAGACACCAAGCAGGGTGGGAGCAGCCTGCCAGCAAGACCACCCCCGTCTGATCGCATCATCTCACCAGCCTGCTGGAGCACAACAGGGCGGCATTAAAGGTCACACGGCACAGGTGTTTCAAAAAAATAAGGTTTTTATTGTCTTGGATGCAAACGTTTTTAAAAAACGCACTGTAGTGTTGAACACAGCTGGTGGGAACGTGCTTGTCCACAGCAGAACATTGGAGGGCGACGCTCAGGGTGACACAGGCCAGAGGGAGTCTGGGACCAGACAAGGCTCCTCTCTGGGTGCTTTTGTTTTTCATACTTCAAGGTGCAACTATCTCTTCAAGGGAATGCTGACACAGTAAGCACAACTCATGACAGGAGAAATGAGCCATTTTACACAATCAACTGAAACCTGACAAAGGCAAAGAACGCCATGTTCCAGTGGTGGTGTTACAAAACAAGCAGGAGCACACCCTCCTTCCACGGCCTGTGGAGAAGCTGAAACGGGCATGGGGAGGGGCACCGTGCCCCTGCCCCCGGGGGGGAAACGGCCCGGGAGGCCAGTATCCCAGGGCTGAGCCCTTCATCCCTTTTAAAGCAGAGGATGTAAACTCTATGGAAACGCAGTAAGCTCCAGACTCTCCCAGCCCGCCAGAAGCTCCACCGCCAGACCACCAGGTCTCTTGTCAGAAACCCACAGGAGTCTTCAGATGGCCGACCCCGGGCTAAGGCATGCCACCGAACTCTGACTGGGAGATGGAGTCTCATTTGCTACAAGACTGGAAAGGAATTTAACAAACATAAAATTCCATTAAGTAAACACACACACAAGCGTGTGTAAGAGCACACGCGTGCATGCACGTGTGTTCACCCCCCCAACATTCAACATCCAAATATCCCTTTTCCTTCTCTAAGGTTGGTTTTCACAAGCCCCAACAAGGGAAGTCTTGTGCTGGGAGCACCAGGACTGCCAGGTCCTCGTCCACCCTGTTCCAGGCCAGCCCCAGACGCTGCCTCCGTGTTCCTGGCGCCTTCGCCCTGCTTCCCTGGGGCCTCCGAGTCACAGAAACCCAGCCAGCAGATCAAGGCGTCTGCCGCGTGGCTCGTACACATGCCGCCGAGCATCCCAACTTCAATCCCAAGCTTGTCTCCTCTCTGCAGACACAGGTGCAGCTATGGTAAAAACTCTTTCACGCCATGACGCATCAGCACTGTGCTGATACCCCCTCCCCTGGGTGCACACACTAACCTGCCAGCCTGCCGCTGGCTCTCTCAGCCTTCTTCCCGGCTGAGACCAACTTTCCCACACAGTGGCCCAACCCACACAGGCTTGTCAGGCACCACAGGTACAGGAGCCAGGCAGATGGACAAAGACCACTGAGAACTGGGTGACAGCAGAAGTGGCCTTCTGAGTGTGGGCAGAGAAATGTCCCAAATCAGGCCAGGCCGCTAGGGCAGGGCTGGGCCGGGCCCTCAGCACGCCCACCCCTGCACTGAAGGACCCATGGGACAGACCCAAGTCCACTTCCAGCGGGTCCTGAGAACACATGGTCTTGTTCAGCTCAGTCTCTAATGAGCAGCAAGCTGCCACTTGCGGTGGCAGCCTCTGGACTCTGTCCAGGTTAGGAAGCCTGGGCCTCGAGGAAGGGGCACCCTCCACCCTCCCCTCAGCCACCCATAACTGGGCAGAGCTGCCGAGAGGGAAGCCAGCCGGATGGGGCAGTGGGCAGGCACAGCCAGTGACCTCTCCGTGGTCAGACCTGGGGGGAGAGGCAGGATCGAGCGAGGACGGCCTTAGCCAATGTCACTAAGCACATCCTTTTCCCTGGGGCGGGCTGAAGGCACTTGGCCCCACCCTGGGGCTTTGGGAGCCGTGGCCTCTCAAGAACCTATGTTTGTACTTGGCAACCCAACTGCACCACACTGGGCACTGGGACCCCAATTCCTCCTCCTGGTATCACGGGACTCCACTGTTTCCTGTGCCCCAGAAGCAGCGGGAAAGCGGCAGTCTGCCCCAGGGTCAGCGTGTTCTCGGGTGGGCACCCTGGTTCTGTGAACGGTTTCCAGAAGCCTGGTGCCCCTGGCCATCCTGTGCTTCCCCACTCACGATGAACACACGCTGCGGCCGTGGGGAGGGTGATGGCGGCACAGAAACACTGTGCAGATACGTCTACGCCCAGGAGGCTGGGCTTTTTCCTTTTCAGATTGATCTCCTTATTCTCCAAAGTGTCGGCTTTTAAACTTCTGTCTACAGGCATAGTGACCGGAATGGCGGTGAAATGAGTGTAAACAAACCAGAGAGGCTGCAGCCCCCCACCCCGCCCCACTACACGGCTCGGGCCGAGATCAAGGCCTGGCCTTTCTGGCTGGAGTCACCAGGCGAGAAAACTCTGCGGACAGGCACGGTCAGCTCTGCAGCAAGAGACCGCCTCGTGGCCTCAGCCACGGAAAGCACCAAGGAGAATGAACTAAAGTTGAGTTCTGCCCAAGCAGGCGTCTCGTCAGCCTTCTGCCGGGACTCACACACGCGCTTCAAGTCTCACACAACCAGAGCAGCCTGGAGTATCAGACGGAACGTGGACTCACAGACATGAGTTCAAGAGAAGGGAGAGGTAGGCCAAGAAAGCGAAAGGCCAATTTTATATCCCACAGAATTAAAAAAAAAAAAAAGCCTAAAAAGAAACCATTCCCAGGCAGAGGAGGGAGAATGCTCCTGATGCTGGAGTCGGTGGTCTATCCTCCACAGAGGCCCGGGACCAGGCAGGGCTGTGCTGACAGCCCTCCCCGAGGCCCGCACAGCTCTGTGCTTCTGTCTTTTCCTTCATGGAACTCTCAGCACGGTGGTCTTCACCTTCTGAAGTCCCTTCATGATCCTTCTAGGGCCGAGGGCAGACTGTTGCCACTTCCCAGGGAACCTTCAAGGACCAGCCCAAGGGCTCAGCCCTCAGGAAGGTTCTGGAAGCCTGCAGATACGGTCCCTGGGACGCCGAGTGGCGCCTCCACGCTGTTCTCTTGCATGCAGGGCTAAAGCAGACAGGAAGTGGCAGAGATGGTGCCCAGAGGGCGGTGGGAGAGAAAGCCCTCTTCACCGTCCCCCATGAGCCCAAGTGAAGCGCACAGCTGTGCCCCTGAGCAGACTGGGAACGCCCCTGACCTTTAGGAGACCCCACGGTGCCCCGCTCCCTATGGCTCCCAGCTTCTTCAAAGGCCACCCCAGATGCCTCTGGCCTTGACCACAGGCAGGGAGGACACAGGCGGCAGGGAGGCAGGGCGGTCAGCAGTCTTCAAGGAAGAGGTGCCCATGCCGGGGCTCCCTGAGCTTCATGGGGGGCCTCCTCCGTGCAGAGGAGGCTGGCCGGACTGGCTCCTGAGGCTCTTTCATCTTCCTGTCCTCAGCTGTCCCCCACTCTGAGCAGATCTGACAGTAACACTTGATAGTCTGACCTGTGACTCCAGAGATGACACAAGGGCTGACCTTCAGAGTGCTGCCTGTCACATTCAATTGCTTCCTCAAAACAAAAGGCAGGGCTGACTTTGGGCATGGTGACATCTTTGGTCCAGAAACTGCTTCGGTTTGGGGTTCCGGCTAAGTGATGGCAGACGGTGGGCAGGCCCAGGGCAGCAAGGTGAGGCCCAGCCCTTCAGATGCTATGCTTGAGGGTAGGCACTTCCACTCAGCGTTCCTAGCTCTTCACCACAGCTTGGGAGCGATGGAGAAGCTGGGCAGGAGGGCCATGTGAGGTGACCCTGAGAGGGCTCTAGGTGGAGTCCCCGCCCCCAGCTCCCCAGTCAGCGAAGCTACAGGTGCATGACGGAGGAACCAGACACCAGAAGATGGGCATACCACCCCAGAGCCCAGCCCCGAGAGCAGGGCCACGCGGCTCACACTCTCCACACCCAGACTATGCTCCGGGGCTCCAGAGCGTCTGAAGAAGGCACGTCCCCGGCAGCCTGCCATGGCCGCGCCTGAACTCAAGTCCAGACTGGTTTACAAGGTTCAGCCTCTGACCATGGCACCAGCAAGCCGGAGGCTGGGCCAGGAAGCCCTTCAGAACATGAACTACCACTGGGCAGGAGGGAGGAACTGCAGCTCAAATGAACATAGGAGGGACCCTCAGTGTCACCTAACCTGAAGAGCAGCTGTCTTCTCCTGGCAGACCACTGGTAGGACAGGACCAGAGACAGCAGGCGTGTCCCTTTGTCCGGGCTCCCTGAGGGCAGGGGACTGGTGACTGAGGTCGCTGGGTGAGAGCGCACCACAAAGGGCTCCCAGAGCTGAGCCACTGCTGTTGGTGGGACCCACACCTGCTATCAACCTGAGTGTGGTATCTGGGACGGACCAGGGGACCGTCACAGTGGGGGAGGGGCCCTGAGGCTCTGTGTCAGGAATGGCTAGGGGCACAGCCCCCTCTCCACAGGCAGGGCAGGGTCTCCATGGCACCTCATGTGGCCACATGCCAGCTAAGTGCTAAGACTCGCCAGTTCTCTTGCCGATTCTGGTGACGGCCTTGGACGCTTGCTCTGGCAGCCGGGCTGGGTCTGTCAGCACAGAGGTGGTGGTACTCAGGTGGCGGAGGGTGTTCAGCACCACTGCAAGACAGGACGGGGGTTAGCCAGGCACACGCAGCACCCGCAACCCCTGTGTCTGGTCTGCACGTCACACACACAACCCCATGTGGTGACTCTCTAGCACACACCGCTGAGCCAGACGAAGGAAGGAGAGATGGGGAGCCCTCTGCTGATGCGTAGGCACTCACACCTTTCTGCCCCTTGCTGTTGTTATGTGCCGTCGAGTTGGAACCGACGCACAGCAACCCCTCCTTGGGTTTCCGAGGCGGTATCACTGCGGAAGTAGATTGCCCAACCTTCCTTCCGAGTTTGAACCACCAGCCTTCTGGTTAGCAGTCAAGTGCCTTAGGCACTATGCTAGGACTCCCCAAACCCTACTAGGGGTTCCAGACAGGTAGAGAGCCCTAACTTGTGTCTGCTTTCCACAGGCTGGGCTCCATCTGTTTTACTCTTAAGCTTCCATAACCTGAGTCTGGAATCTCTGGGTGATGCAACCCGTTCATGTACTTGGCTGCTAAGCAGGAAGCTGGAGGTCTGTGTACCCAGAGGCACCTCAGGTAATCCACTTCCGGAAAATCAGGCCCTGCCAGCACTGTGGACCAAAGCTCTATTCTGACACGTGTGGGACTGCCATGAGCTCGAATCAACTCCATGGCAACTGGTGTAGCCTTAACATACAGGGATAGCTTATTGTATGAACTAAACAGGAAAGTGTACCTGAAAAAACCTGACACAAAACATAAAAGCGACTGCTGTCAAGTTAATTCCAACTCACAGTGCCCCTGGAGGACAGAGTAGAACTGCTCCATAGTTTCCAAGGCTGTCATCTGTATGGAAGCTGACTTCCATTCCATGTCTTTCTCCAGCGGAGCAGCTGGTGGGTTTGAACTGCCGATCTTTCAATTAGCAGCTGAGCTCTAACCACAGCGTCACCAGAGCTCCTTACTGGATACAAGTCTTACCACAGCAGGTGGTCAGCTGACAGAGGCTGGATGTGGTCAGAGTGACATGCAACCTGACTGTGGGAATCACCTGCTTTCCGCTGCTCCTCTAAGCCTCTCTGGCTAAGGGCCAGCTGAACAGCACTTTCTTCGGCCCTGGGGTCCTTACAGGGGAGGTCTAGGCTTCCCTAGGTCCTACCTTCTGCTAAGGGCCATCAGGACAGCGCCCGCCCCGCACACTCACTCGGCCTGAGGACGGGCAGAGAGCAGCGCTGGTCAAGCCAGGACAGTGTCGTCCGGTGGAGCTCCTCCAGGCTGCTGGTGGACACCATCCCCTTGAATGACTCAAACAGCGGCTTGATGATGATACTGAACTACACGCTTGTTAAGGAAGGGTCTGTGCAGGGCAGGCCTGGGGCACGTAACGGATTCCAGTTACGAGCCACTCTCCCTGCTACTGGTCTCCCTTGGGACAGGCTGAGAATCATCCAGAGAGAATGAAGAAACAGAGGGTGGCAGATTGCTCCAGACAAGGCAGGCACGTCTTTAGCATGGCTCAGGCAACCCTCTGGCAGGACGGAACAGGAATGGGAGAGCAGGGCCGGTGGAGAGCCCTAGTACAGCAATGTGGACACGACGGTTATTATGGACACTGGCGAGAGCTGGAGACGCGGAGGTGTCCAGAGACCATGTGCATCTCATGTTAGGTGTGCCAGCTTCTGATCATACCGTGCAGGTCTCCCAAGCCCCTGTGGGAATGGGTCCAGGAAAGGCACAAGGGACATCTCACCGATTCACCCTGACTGGGATCATGCCCACAGTGCCCACTCTTGCAGCCATTTTACCAAGCCTCATCTGACTCACGCCACCTGCCAGCACTTGGCTGAATGGTACGGGCCAAGACCAAACAGAGTAAAGCCAGGTCAGGCACTAGGGCTGGTGGCCCCTTCCTTCAAATCACCCACTAGGGTCATCTGCCCCATTGCCATCAAAGGCAGCTACAGTTCTCTTTTCTTGCATGACTGCCCCCTCAGACCATCGGATTCAAGGCCCTAAGGCAGAAGCCGAGCCCCCAGGTGTGCAGAAGGGTGGCTGGGTGGGGGGTAAAAATGGCAGGAGCACCCAATAGGAACCCACTTGCCATCAGAAGGCAGGGTAGAGGGTGGCCCTGGCCCGGAGGCAGAGCTGGGACTCGGGTGCCCGCCCTCCTCACTAGTCAGGCCCTGCAGAGTTGATGCAGAGGGCAGCCTGAGGGGACAGGCCTGGTTTCCTGTCTGTCCCAGTGTGGTGGCTCGTGCTGCCAGGATCACTGAGCCTGCTGCTGGCTCCTGGGGTCCCTGCCCCTCCCACTCTGCAGTGGCATGGGCACTGTCTTTATTCTCAAGGTCCTGTTCTGCCTCCAAGCCCTTCCTGTCAGGTGCCCAGGAGGCCCCAACCCTGGATGCAGTTGCTGACGACAGCCCTACTGCACACGGCAGCCGGTCTCCTCTAGGAGACAGGAGGAAACCTATGGGAAGCTAACCTTCCTAAGGAGAATGAGGGCTGCCATCTGCTTTGTCACTGCACGGGTTGGGGTGGGGAGCCAGTGACACCAAAGATACAATCCAGAACTTCCAGTTCTGCAGGGTCCGGCTCTTCACATACTCCTCAAACATGTCTCTCATGTGATCAAACTGACGCCGGGTGACAGGGACGCCGGTGGCAGGGAGCAGCTGCTGGCAGGAGCTGAAACAACAGCGGGCAAGCTTTGGAGGCGCTGCCGTGCGGCAGCGTGGAGGAACCCTCTCCTGCCCGCCTGCCCACTGCCTCACATGATGGTGGCGTTGAGCGCCTCGATCTCCTCCCGCAGCTGCCGGGCCTCCTCCTGCAGCTGGCCCCTCTCCTGCTGCAGCTTGGTGATGTACTCCACCGTCTTCTGCAGGGTGATGGCGTGGCTGGTCTGTGGGAGAGGGCGGGTCCCCGGCACCAGCGACAGCTCAGTGCATGGCAGAAGGCACTCCTGGCCAGCTCCCTGCCACCCCCATTTGCTTGTGAGCTCACCAGCTTAGAATTATTAGAGATCAGACTGTTCAGGGTGTCGAAGCCTATCTTGATGTTGAAGCGCCTCTTCTGTTCAGCAGAAATGTGCTTCATCTGCCGGTTCTGCCGGGAGATGGTGTCACTCTCGACACGGGTTAGGCCCTACCCTGCACACCTCCTGACCCCATGTGAGCCCAGAGCAGGTGTACACAGAGGCCAGGCTACACAGAGGTGTGGAAGGAGGAGGTGACAGTCTGAGCTGTTCCCACAAGGAGCAGGAGGGGCAGGACAGGGACACCATGGCTACGAAGTGGAGCCAGGAAGTCAGCCACAGAACAAATGTGCTAACTGGGCTTTCAGACCCAGTGTCTAATCTCTGTCTCCTGGCCCCGTGTTTTTCAATGCTACCTCGTCTTACAATAAATGATGGTTTGAGCTGACCACCAGCACCACACAGGGACTATGCTGCAGGCCCCAGGCTCGAGCCCCTGCAGAGGTCTCCACTATGCCCAGCACCACCGTGGGGCTGACAGTGGGGAGGACGCATAGCGGGTGCGAATGAAAGGGCTGTGCAATCCCGAGATTAAAGCAGCAGCCCCCAATGTGTGTGATGCGCCCCAGCGTTGTGCAGCCTGGGCACTCTGCGGCTCTCCTGTCCCAACTCGCCATGTCCCCAACAAGGGAGAAGCTGACCCAAAGGCTCCCACTGTCTTCCTGCCACCCCCGTCCTCCTGAGGTGATCCAGTCCTCAAATACCTTTAACACAGCCACATTCTTAGGGTCTGCAGATTTCCCTGAGCAGGTGTTCTGGGGAGACTGGGGACTGGGGCTTTGTTCAGACGCACATGGAGAGGCCTGCCCAGAGCTGGGGCCGTCACGACCTGACAAAACAGACTCCTCTTGGGAAAAGAACCCTAAAGTGTCTGCGGCAACCCCAGGGAAAACCTGACAAGACCCAAAATTCAGTAACTTGTTTCTAACTCCCAGAGTGGCCCAAGCAAAAAGAGACACACTGGCCAACACAAAGCGGTGCCCAGCCGCCCCAGGGTGTGTGGCCCAGCCTGGGCAGGATCCTGCTGTCAGAGGACAGGCGGGCGTGACCTGGACGCAGTTGTGCCACCAAGAAGTCCGCCTCCAGGCACCCAGGGGCATCTGTGGCATCTGCAAGGCCCCCTCACTCTGCGTTCTCTTACTTTAAACCGGATGGTCTGTCGTTTCACACTTTGTCTCACCCACCCCCTGAAGTCCTCTAATTAGAAAGAAAGACAAAAACCCCCTTTCAGGCCCTCAATGCATGGTGGAAAGGCCTGTGGCTGAGGCAGTGTGCTCTCCTCACAGGGTCTCTAGAGAGATGTCACGGCTCCCTCTGGAATCGGTCCATGCTGCCTTAACGGTACCGGCACCGTTTCCCCAAACAACTACCGTGCCACACCACAGCCTCTCCCGACCCGCACCAGGTGGACTCATCCTGCCTCTCCCTTGTAACGATAACGATGCCAAGTCTTTTTCTGCCCTACAGACTAATCCTGATTTCCCAAACCCTGCTTGGGTAGGTTCTCCTACTGTCCACTCCCTTTACGGGAGAGATCTCTCCTCCTCACGCCTTCTGGAGGCAGAAGGAGGACAGCTGTTGCATGGGGTGCTGGGACAGCAATGCGGACACTGCCAGAGCCTGCAGTGGCACCGGATGTAAACCAGCCCTGCCTGAGCCCTCAATGCTCAAACAGGCTCAAAGACGCCAAGTGCTCTGACCATGGGGAGCCTGGGGCCAAGGACAGGCTGCCACAGCACCTCCTCAGCTCCTTTCTGGGATTGGAACCGACAGCTCAGAGCCAGGCATTGCCACAGAGAGCTGAAGAGCCTTTCCTATGCCGTGCGCCCAGTCAGCCAGACCGTTGCCCATCCTGACACCACCAAGCACAGGCCTGGGATCTCACTGCCCTGTCCTGAGGACCAGGCTCAAGTCAGGAATGCCTATGCTGAATGTTCCAGCCCGGGGGCCTCTCCTGACAAAGCCCCACCACCCCACTCGAGTGAACACTCACTGGGACCCGCAGTGGGGAGCTGGGGGCCACCCCCGTGCGATGGGCCCTGCTCGCCCTTCACCAGAGCGTCCGACACAGTGCTCGAGGAGAAGAGCCGGGAGACAGGAGGCTGGCTGCCTGGGGTGTGGCCGAGGTCCGCCACCAGGATGCTGCTGTGGAACTCCGTGACTCCAGGAGCCTGCAGTGAGTGGAGAGGGCTGTCACTCCAAGTGCAGACTACAGCCAGGCAGGATACAGGTGGTGCTGTAAGGACATGGAGAGTATGCCCAAGTCCCTGGCCCCTCCCCAGGACAGGTGCGCCACCTCCTCACCCTGGCAATGGCGGTGGGTGTGATGACCACGTTGGGCTGGGGCACAGTGGAAGCCAGCATCCCTTCTCTCTTCAGGGGGCCTGAGGTCATAATCACCGCCTGTGGCTGTCCTGGAAAAGCAGCTGACAGCCGGGGAGAGGGGTGAGCGCCCAATCTGCAGACCGCGTTCCAGTTACAGCCAAGAAGCAGAGCCGCCAGACTGTGTTCCAGCTACAGCCAAGGAGCAGGGCCGCCAAGAACAGACAACCCCTCCTGCCAGGGAGACACCTGGCCCTCAAGTCAAGAAAAGACAAAGTCCCCAGAGCAGCAAAAATCCTTCTGCACCTCGTCCCTAGAAGGGACAGACAGCAGGCCCAGGAACATGATGGTCTGGACTGGGAGGTTTCAAACTGCGGGTCAGACCAATTTAAAGGAAAAGATACGGGAAGAGGATCAGCCAGATCACACGTCTGCATGCTGTCCTGAAACTGGTGTTTCCCTTAAAACGTGAGGGTGAGGGTGGGGTGCACAGCTCCTGGCCCACCCTGTGGGGCTAGGACCCAACCACACTCAGGTGCAGCTCTACCTTGACTCACCTGGAGTAATGCAGGCGCTCTTTAACACCAAGGACACAGGCTCTGGTTTGGGAGCAGGCACTATTTTGGGGGGCTGCTTGGCTCTACCCCCAGTGAAGGGCACAGGTTTGGGGGACACAAAGGTTAAACGGGGTTGGGGGGGCCCAATGGCTGGTGGCTGGATGACAGGAGACAGCGCCAGTCCACAGGGGGAGACGGAAGGGGTTGGGGGACGGGTGGTGATCACCAGGCCCTGGCTCTGGCTGAAGGTGGTGGCAGAGGCATCATGGGTGAGCGTATTAGAAGCTGTGTGGGTAATGACAGAGGGGGGCTTGCTGACTCCAAACTTCTGTGCCTGCAGGAAGGCAGGGGGAGCTGAGGGGCTCAGGGGCGTGGTGGGAGGCGGAACTAGTGGTAAGGCAGGTGAAGCAGGTGTGGGGGCAGGGCTAGGAGAGAGTAAAGGCATGGTAAAGACAGGAAGGAAGGGCTGTGGGACGTTCAGTGGGGGCTCCGAGGGGCCAAAGGTGGTGGGCTGGACGAAAGGGTCCCTGGCGCGGGGGCTGTGGTCACAGCTCTGCTGCTCCGAGGGGTCCAGAGACGTGGTGGCAGTGGGGGCAATGAAACTGTCTGGGAGGCTCACGGTGGGAAGAGCGGCAGTTGGCAGGATGCTCTCCTGAGAAAGGAGGAGGAGGAAAAGGAGAGGAACAAGGGCTGGGGTCAGACACTTGCTCTCGCCTTTTGGCACCACACACCACCAAGTCCACCACTGAACTGGGTGCTGGGACAAAGCCCTGGAGACATGGGCCAAGGAGCTGCATGCCCCTGGGCGTCTGCAGAGTCCTGTTTTCACCAGGAACCAAAGACAGCCTGAGCGCAGGCGGCCACTGCTCCACAGCTGGATGCCAGCCAGGGACTATCTGGTTTCCAGAATCCAGCACGGTCTCCCCAGGGCCTCTGCCACCTTCCAGTACAGTACAGAAGCAGCCTGCATCACAGGACCGTCTCCTGTGTCCACTTCTAGAGAGGCCGCCTCTTCCTGGATGGGACAGGCTACGATGCCATTTCCACAGAAGACCTTCATGCCCGAGGGAGGACGGCAGGGCCAGGTCACCTGAGTCTCAGTGGACATGAGCAGCAGCTGAGACCCCTATGGGTGGAAACCAGGCCTCACTCGGCCCAGCAGCCCTAGGGCCAGGGAACCACCCCTGCTGACTGCAGAGAAGAGGGGAAAAGGCATCTGACCGCGAACCAGAAGGTTGGCGGTTCAAACCCACTACATGCTCTACAGAAGGAAGATGGGGGAATCCACTTCCATAAAGATTTGGTGACTTGGAAACCCAATTGGGGTGGCCATGAGTCGGAATCCACTTGATGGTAGTAAGTTTGGTTTTTTGGTTTTACCTTTATTTAATGGTCTGTGTTTTCTGTCTGTCTAGCTAATTCTACCTTAACTGGTCAGAACAGAACGATACACGGATAAGGGTCCCTGGGAAGGTGCTTCGAACCCAGCCTCCACCTCATGGGCACTGAACAGAACGCTCAGAGTCAGGATTTCACTGATGGGTCAGCACAAGACGGAGCAGCCCCGAGCGTGCTGCTTGCTCATGACCGCATGGTCCTGCCCCGAGCCGAGCCCTGGTGGCCAGCTCCGAGGACATGCTTCATACCTGAGCAGGGGGGCTGCTGGGATCAGGTGCCGGGGCAGGAGCAGGCAGCACGGGACCAAAGATGGAGCGGCTGGAGGAGAAGAGGTCTGGAAGACAAAGCCAAGGGCCTTGTGAGGCTCCTGTGCTCACTGCTGCCAAGGTCCCGACTGAACGCTGGCCCCAGTTTACCCAGCTATGGTGCAGGCAATGGCACACCCTCCCACAGAGAACTCTGCAAAAAGAGGCCCTCTGCCCGAACCACACATGCTGGCAACTAGCCTGGGCTCTGAAAGGCTCCGGGGCCTGACCCTTCACCGGGCTCTAATGAATGGGGAGCTAGCGTGTGATGGCTGTGTCCTGAGCGCCCCCTGCTGCCCAGAGGGGGAACTGCTTACGCCCAGGGCAGAGCCTGAGGCTCCGGACAGAACACAGAGTTTCTCAGAGAACATCATCCCAGAAACACTCCCCAAGGGAAAAGGCTGTGATCACCAAGTCCTAAGTCTGCTGCTTCCCCATGACCAGTGCTCTCTGCTCGGGGCTGCTCACCCTGGAAAGGCTCAAATGTATCCATGAAGTCCAGGTTGGGCTGCAGAGGGATCAGCCCCGGCTGGATCATGTCTGCGTTCCCCAGATGCGCTGTGAGAATCGGACAGGAGACAGGCGTCATTCTGCCTTCTCAGACAACGGCGCAGGAACACGCAAGAAGGCCCTGCTCACGTTCTAATTCTTTCAAGGGGAACTGGAGGCAGCCGGCTGGGATTCCCACCTTCTGCAAGTTCACGGCCCTTCTCTGCCCTCAGAAGGCAGGAGAGAAAGGTCAACGGAGGAGCGGGGAATGGGTGCCCCCAAGAAGCCGTGAACAGCTAAGCAGAAGCTCCCTGGCTCCTCCCTCGGGGGTCATCTCTCGGACAGCATGCCACCAGGCTAGAGGTCCCGCCCAGGAAGGATGCTCCTGGTTGTCCAGGTGAGTCGCAGGGCCCTGTTGCCCCGTGTAGCCACACCCCCAGCCAGGTGCAGAATCAGAAATACAACACGGCACAGTGACCCAGACCAAGCCCAGGATCTGCTCTCCCACGGTGGCACCGAGGTCTGCCACCTCCCCTACCCCATCAAATGGATGTGGCCTCATGTCAAACAGGGCTGGCCACTTCTTTGTTTCCTCACACACCTGCCCTGAGCAAAAGCAAGGGACGTGCAGCAGCCCAGCGCTGGGCCTGAAACACAGTCTGGCCCAGGGGCCTGGCCAGGAAGTAAAAGCAGCAGGCTCTTCAGGTTCAAAGGACTCAGGTGCGGTTACCTATCTCCCGTGGGTTGGGCCAGGCCACGGGCTGGTGCGAAGACAGCGTGGAGAAGAGGGTGTCGCTGAACTCGGACATGAGCATGTCTGTGTCCAGCAGCTGGTCCTCCTCCATGGGCACTGGAGTCTTCCATCCATCCCCACGTTTGTGCCAATAGAGCATATCGTCATCCTAACTCACAGAGGAGAGAGGGGTGGGAAAAGGAGCAACATGGAGCTCAGGCACCCCAACCCCATGGTGCTGGGGAGGTGCTACAAGGCCCAGGCTCCAGTCTAGTCGGCCTTTACCAGGCCTCTGTGGGAGGAGGGAGGTGGCCCCTTCTCTAGCCTGCGGGAGAGTCCCATCCACGGCAGGGATCAGGGCTCTCGGCAGCCAGAGGCAGCTCCCGTGAGGGGTGGCTCCCTTGAGGGCCACCCCCCTTGAGAGGCGCCCAGCTCTCCCCGTCGCACACCCACCTGGGCCAGGCTGGAGAGGTCCTCATCCTTGTGCTGCTGGAGCTGCAGGGAAGGGAGAGCAGACGAAGGGGTGCCCTCAGGCCCTGGGCAGGGTCAGTGCCTGGGCTGCGCTGCCCCAGGAACAAGGAAACCTTCTGGACACCCTGTGGGGCTCTGAGTAGGGAGAGGGAGCCTGCCTCTGCTGTCCCCAGGCCAGGGCCTGGCACAACAGAGATGCTCAACCAGTGTGGCATCAATGGCCCTAGTCCCCTGGCTCCCGCCCGTGTGACTCCCCAGCCCCGTGCGTCTGGGAGCCGGGGTTCTGAACACGGGATCTACTCCTTTCCTCGCCACAGGGCCTTCCTGCGAGTGCGTGTTGGGAGCTGAGGCTGGGTACCCGTTTCTTGAAGTAGGCTCTCCACTTGTGATACTCCCTGATGACAATCTCGATGCGGCTCTTCCAGTACTTCCCTTCCGTGGTGATGGCCTGTCACGGAGACAGAGAGTAGAATAAACAACAGCTTCTTGGTTGATGACCAAAACTCAACACGTGAAGGGAGAAGAGTCAGATGCTGGAAGTCCGCCTGGGTGGCCGGCTGAGACTGCGTGCGTTACACTGATGCTCACAAAGCGCATCCCATCTCGTCCCCCCGACTGAACCTGCACTTTCATTTGAAGACCTAAGATATCCCCGGTCAGTGGGACTGGTCCTGGGGATCAGGCTTGGAAGCCCACGGCAGAGCTGGATGCCTGGGTGGGAGGCGGAGCCTCTGAGCCACGCACAGGAACTCACGGGCAGCCACTCGGCCGCTTCCAAAGGGTAAACACCAAGCCGATTACAGACTTTCAGGTGGAATGTAACCTCCAAGAGCGTCTAACCCAACTTTTCCATCAGGGGAAGCAGGAACTCCTCTCATGATATCCTTCAGGTTATCTGCATAAAGAGTTCCCTACCCAGCCCACCCCAGGGGCCATGAAGTCGATTTGGATCCATGGTGACCCCACGCCTGTCAGAGGAGAACTGGGCTCTAGAGGGTCTTCAGAGGCCGACTTCTCAGAAGTAGACGGCCAGGGCTTTCTTCTGAGGCCCGTCTGGGGGGGCCTGAACCAACCAGCGTTTGGTCAGTAGTGAAGCACATGCACCATTTGACCACCCAGGATAAAGAATTCACTACTTCTTCAGCCCACCTCACTTCCAGGTTCCTTTTTTGTCTTCTTTTGGCTGGAATATTTTAAAGCAAGTCCCAGGTATCATCATTTCACACATGAATACTTTGGTGTCTGTCTCTGTGAGGAACCTTTTTTTTTTTTTTAATTGTGATTTGGGTGAAAATTTACAGAGCAAATTCACTTTCCATACAGCAGTTCACATATACTTTGTCTCATGACATGACCACAATTTAGCACAATGCAACAGCTCCCCTCCCACTTCCTTCCGACAGTTACCTCTTCCCTGTGTCCATCCCTCCATGCACTCCTGCCCCC
This sequence comes from Orycteropus afer afer, assembly GCF_000298275.1. Classification (NCBI taxonomy): domain Eukaryota; kingdom Metazoa; phylum Chordata; class Mammalia; order Tubulidentata; family Orycteropodidae; genus Orycteropus; species Orycteropus afer. Next base: position 3,347,437 of record NW_006921635.1, read on the forward strand.
TGAGCTGTCTCCCTGTGCATAAGCAGCCCTTCTTTCTCCCATGATTGTTCTCTCCAAGGAGTATATCTACCTCAGGTAAATGTTCAGCTCATATGCCTATCTTTTGTTTGGCTGGAAGCCACAAGTGTGGGAGGAACCATTTTTTAAAGGACGATTCTAAAATCCCCACGATACCTACCAAATGACATTCCTTCCTATTGGCTAACACCAGAACATGCCTAACTGTCTCAAAACGGCCTTTCATTAGGTTACTTTTTAAATTGGGTGTTTTTCCGTTGTATCATAAAAGCCAGCCACGCCTGGGCGAAACCACAGTAATGCAGAAGAGCAGGAATGAGGGTCTCTTTGCTCTCACGCCCCATCTGACCGCACTCTCCAGATGATCCCGTGTTAAATGACTTCTGGGAACCCTTTTAGACATTTCCTATGAACAGATCATCCCAAAGACGCACATCATTTTAAAATTATGTTAATTTAAAAAATTAACATCCTTGTGCCACCTCCTGTTTTGTTTACTACTTCCCTGACACCTTTCCCTCTCAGTGCGTAAGGGCCTTGAGGGTGGCCTCTCTTGAACAAGGAGCCAGAGCCTCCTGCGGACTTCCGGCAATAATTTCACATGAGAGCACAGGCTGTGTCCTGATCTGGGACCCTTCGGTTTTAGGTCAGCGCAGCCTGAGAAAAGGGAACAAGGGGAACCCTGCAGCCCATGGGCTATCAGAAGCCACTAGCTGCCCATGTCCTTTCTTAAGGACATGCAGCCCCTGGTCTCCCGTTGAGCCCTCTCAGAGTGGCCCTCCCCTCCTGCCACCATGGTCACTTGCCCAGTACCTCTGGCCGGCGATGCTCATCCACGTCCACGGAGCCGTCGAGTGGAGTGACAAAGTGGCACACGGGGTTCTTGCGCTTCTCCAAATCTGGGCACAGAGTGCAGAGAGGATGAGACACAGCCACTGCAGCCCAGAGCCCTGACGGAGCTCCCCCCGCACCTGTCTCCACCCCTTCCCTGGGTGCGGGACCCTCCATGTGGCCTCCCGCCTCCTCCCACGGGGCCATGTTAGAAGACAGGAAGGAGCCTGTCGACCATGCGCAGGCAGGAGGGGCGACTGCTTCACTGAGAGGTAAGTGGCCCCCGGCTTGCTCATCAGAGGGTGCTGCGCCCTGAGCTGAGGAGAGGGCCTGTGCCTGCTTCTCGGACCTGCTGCTCCCCGACCCTTCCAAGGGCCCCTCTCTGCTGCAACCTTCCTAACGCCCCCAAAAGAGCGAGTCCCTCCTCCTCTGCCTGGACAGCACGGCATGCCATAAGCCTGAGCCTACTACCACAGGACCCTGCTGCTCAACACATCTGTCTTCTCCCAACTCATGGCACCTGCTGTCGACAGAGTCAGACGGCCGGCCTCGGACGTGTGTAGCCCTCCCGTCCAGACTGCCCGAGACACTGCAAGGTTCCGAGAACACGTGCGGGGCCCTGGGTGCTCAAACAGCACTCACACTGCATGTACCACGCCCGCCAGATGGCGTTATTGAGTCGGATCTTGTCCCTCCACTGCAGCTTCAGGCCTTTGAAATTCTTCCACTTGGGAGACACCAGCTTCCCACTGGAAGGCAAGACAAGAATTTGGGAGACTCAGTGATCCTCTTAAAATGAAGCTAAACCAAGATGTGCCACTCATCAGCCAAGACCCAAACCGATCAATCCAGTCCAAGCCCAAGCTGGACTTCATGAGTCATCAGCTAGGCTATGGGGTCACTACAACGTGATACCGGGTGGCAGGGAGTGGGGGTGGAGGGCAAGGCATGGAGGTGGCGATGGTGCAGGACATGGAGGGACAGTACTGGCTGGGGACTGACACTGTGGGAGCTGATGGTACATCAGGGTTCATAGTACTATCCAGTCTACTTTGGCATATCTTCAAAATTTGCCAAAAAAAAAAAAGTTAAAAAGAAATCTCTTGACCACAGAATAAAAGCTCATCTTCTTTAGTCTGGTCCTGGCCCACCTCCTTTGCCACCAGTCCCCATGAGATACTCACAATCCAGGGACACCAAACATCCCACCTGCCTTAGCACCAGTGAGGCCTCCCCTGCCTCAGGCCACCCCACCTGTCATCCTTAAAGGTGCTGCTCAAATGCCATCTCCTCTGAGCAGTACACGGGGACTGCCACCCATGTCTTCAGGGTCCTGTCAACCCCTCTCAGGCCCTGCCTGCCTCCTCAGTACCCACACAGCAGCGGAGTCACCTGCTCTCAGAAGGCAGGGCCCGGGCCCCACATGCCAGTTCAGCAAGTGATGAAGAGCCTGTTCTGTGTCAGGAACCAAGCTAAGAGCTGAGGGTTGCAGGGGAGGCAGACCCCTACCCACAAGGAGCACACGGCCCATGTGCTGAGTGTCACACAGCAGGCACAGCGGACCCAGCCACAACAGTGAGCAGAGACTCTCTGGAGGAAGTGACATTTAGGAAGTGACACTGAAGTGAAGGCCCAGAGGCCAAGGGGAGGAGGGAGGACCGTGCTGAGCTCTGCCCGGCTTGTGCTGGAGGCAGGGGAGCGGCTGGGTCCAGGCAGGCTGGAGAGCAGGCAGAAGCCAGACCACATGGGGCCTCAAGAGCCTCGGTCAGGGGCTCGGTCTTTTCCCTAAGAGCAACGGGAAGCCTTTGAAAGGCTTTAAGAAAGTGAGTATCAGAATCTCATTTGTGCTTAAAAAATAAACAAACAATGTTGTTGTTGTTGTTGTTATTTGCCGTCTGACTCATAGCGACCCCTCCTTGGGTTTCTGAGGCAGTATCACTATGGAAGTAGGATTGCCCAACCTTCCTTCCGAGGAGTGGCTGGTGGGTTTGAACCGCCAGCCTTCTGGTTAGCAGGCAAGTGCCCTAGGCACTATGCTACCAGAGCTCCTAAACAAACAATAATTCTCATTAAAAAAAAAAAAAAAGACAAAAATACTTGCATGTATTACAGAAAAAAAGCAAAAACCGGACTATATAAAGAATCCCTACCCATTGTTAGAAAGACAAACTTTATAGAAAAATGAGCAAAGGAAATGAATAAGCAATTCAGAGAAGAAAAATACAAATGGCCAACCAACATACAAAATGATGCTAGACTTTACTAGTAATCTTAGAAATGCAAATTAAAGCAAGATGCAGTTTTCATGTATTATGTTGAGAAACACTTCAAAATTCAAAATGCAGTGGTGTCGGCAATGGTATGGAGGGTAAATGGCTCTCACACATGCCTGGAGGGAGGCCAACAGGCAAAGCCATGTGACAGGGTGACCTGGCCTATCACCTACCACACGTTAAAACACATTATAGAGCTGCAATACCTAACACACAAGCAGAACTCATGGAGTAAAGGAAGAAGTCCAGAAGCGTGGGAATTCTGTGTATTATCAAAGCAGCGCTTCCACTCAAGGAAGTAAAAGTGAATTATTAACAAGCAGTGCCGGTCAGAAAGGTACGAGGAGAACGAGCGAGTTGGGAAGCACAGAGCCCAGGAGGCAGAGGGAAGAAGGCCCGATGACCATTAGTAAAACCCAAGAGTCTGCACACGATCAAAAGTCAGAATGACAGACAGGGAGGAAAGCACTGACAAACCTTCCACAAGAGTCCTTACACGTCGGTGTGGGAAGTGAAAACAACACACCAGCTTCAGAGTAAAAAGGAAAAGGGCTCCTGAGCTGCCTGTTCTCAGAAAACACAAATGGTTCCTCAACAAACAAAAACACTCAGCCCCAAGCATCAACCAACCAATCAGACGGTGCAATGACCACTCGCTGCGACCCACTCCGAGCTGACACAGTCCTGGGGCACAGCGCGATGCTGCTCAGAGGACATGCTGGTATGACCTCTCTAGAGAACAACTTGGCAATGACTCGCAAAAAAAAAAAAAAAAAAAAAAAACACCACATACTTTTAAACTTAGTAAGAATTCTTCTAGAATTGATCCCATAGATATACTCATAAATGTATAAAATAATAAACAAATCCAAGGAGAGTCACTACCGTACTGTTCATAGTGGTGAAAGACGAAACAACTCAAATATTCCAGAAATGACTAGTTAAATAACTTATGACACTGCCACGCAACGGCATGTACACAGCAGTTAGTAAGAATACAGAAAGCTGATGAGTGGTTGCCAGGGGCTAGGGGATGGGGTTTCTTTTGGGGGTGATAAAAATGTTCTAGATTTGGATAGGGGTGATGGTTGCACACCTTTGTGAAGTCCCCAAACCCTACACTATATTCTTTATAAGAGTTACAGCTCAATCTAAAAAGAGAAAAAAATGGGAAAGATCTATGTGTACAGATCCATCTCAGTCCGTGCCCAAGGGAAAGCAAGGTGTAAAGCAGGGCACACAGAGACCGTACACAGCACGCACGCGCACCGGCACAGGATGCATTTGGACGGCTACATGAGAAACTAGTCACAACAGAGTGCCCAGGGGCCAGCAGAAGAGGAAATTGACTTTCCACAGCACACTCGCTCCTCACTTACAGGCATGGTTAGGTTCCAAAGGCCCGGTCGTTACATGAAAATCGCCATTGTGTGAAAATGGAGGATGACTATATCATGACATAACTGGCAAATTCTATCACTACACTCAGACCACTGTGAGTCGTGGCCCAGCCAGGGTGACACACAGCTTTACCATCACAGCCAGCCTTAGACTCGTCTTGCACCTTGGCATTCATTACTGCCAGATGCATGCCATTAAAGTGCAAAACACTAAAAAGCAAATTAAACAAAATGCTATCATCTGAAATTTTACTTCTCAGAATCTACTCATGTGCACAAAGGAGGAAGGATAATGCATTTTAAATTACATTAGTTATTATTCATAATAGCAAAAAAACGGAAATAACCTAAAGGCCTGTCAACAGGGAAATAAATAAACTACGGTACAATCATACCATGGAAAACCGTGCAGTGATTTCAAACAAGAGAGAGACAGACCTACATGTTCTCACACAGAAAGAACTCCAGATGGGGGAAAGCAAGCTGCTGAACATCACAAGCGGTGTGATTTCATTATCGTACAAAGCCGCTAACTAAAGCAGAGTCCAAGTCTACAGATGCCTATCAAAGGCACGGGCAGGGAACCAGGACTGGGACGAGGAGGGCAGAGGGTCAAAGGGTTTTTACCTTCACCTGCTCTGTTTGCATATGTTCCAGCAAGAATGCATTAATGCACTAAATGCATGTGTGTCAAATCTATACACACCAAACAGTAGATCAAGAGATACTGACTGCTGCTTGCTGCCTTACAGACAACGGACTGGGAAGAGGGACACAGGGATGCAGCCGTGCCTGGGAGCCCTCTTAGGAGGCTGTGGCATCTTGGTGCCACCCCTCCTGGCTCTTCCCACAAATCAAGTGTCACCACTATAGCCCCAAAGTATATGAGGGCCCACCTCTGGACAAAGCCAGTCCTCCCTCCCTCCTGTTCTTCCAGCAGTCTGATGGCCAGCAGGCAGGTGGCAGGAGGGGACAAGAGGAATACTGCTCCAATCCTTTTATTTTAAGGAAAAAAGACAACTTTGTATCAGCACTTCTTCCTCTTAGTGACTCCAGAATCCCAAGGCCCTTTCTCTGTGTGACAGGCCCCGATGTCAACCAAGCAGTTTTCACCAGTAGCAAAGATGGTGACAGAGGATGGAGGACAAGTGCAGAAGTGACACAATGGAAAGTAAGACCTCCTGGGAAGAGAGCACCTTGATGTCCTGCAGTGGTCTGTTAGGAACCAACTTGTGGGCTACGAGATACAGTCAATCTCACTTCTGCTCTGTCACTCAGGGAGGCCAGGTCACATCAACAGTTCAATTGCTCACAATGAAGGGCTGGGAAGATACAGAAATGAAACCCTGCAGGTGAGAAACCAAATCGGGTGAGTTTAGTTCTAGGGTTTTCCTCTTCTTCCTCTTCCTCTTCTTTGCAGAAATGTTTCACTTTTCCTTGATGTTTATATCAAATATGATCAAACTTCAGCATGAATATACAGCATTTCAGAAAGTCCAGCTGGTAGCCCACAGCCTCCCCTGGGGCCTCTGTTATACCTCCATGGCCAATAGGTGGTGCTGAATAAACACAAAGAAGTGAGTCCAACAGCAAAACCTAAACCATCCAACAGCCACAGAAGAGGATCAAAGACCAGTGTCAAAAACTGGTGACCGGTAAAGTTGTGATAACTTCTTCAATACAGTCAACCACCCTGATGGAGCAAGTTGTTGGACCTGTGGGCTCAGGACCATGGCTGCAAGTGACATCAAGCTCAACTGGCATAACATACTGTACTAAAACATTGCTCTAACCAGAAGAACTAGATGGTGCCCAGCTACCACTGTCAACCACTCAGAAAGGGATCGGTGCAGGAGATCCTGGATAGAGTGGGAGAACAATGTGGAACAAAAGTCAAAATCATAAAAAAGGACCAGGCTTACTGGTCTGATAGACCTGGTGAGATCCTGAGACTATAGCCCCTAGTTCTCCTATAGGTCTGGAATTGAACTCACACCTGTGGCTTCCAGCAAAACAACAGACAGACTTATAGGGTGAGCATTTACATCAGGTAGATATACAATCATGGGAGATCTGGAGGGCAGTTTTTGCACAGGGAGATAGCTTGGGGGGCAGAATGCATATGAAAGAAGGACACAGGGAAGAAGTAACCACAGGGAGGAAGTGGGAAGAGAGCCATGACATTGGGTGGGGGGAGTGTGACCTCCCTCCCTCCCCAAACCCAACAACAATTTCCAGTCAAGATCAGAAGAAACAACATGCACAGTTCCAAGTGTTCCAGGTATTATTACAAAGGACCCAGGGAACACTGCGTTTAAACAGTTTCAGGACAAATTTCTCCAAGCTTCCTTCGTGTGCAAATGCGCACTGGCTGATCTTCAAGGAGAGGAGGAGAAAGAATTCCTATGCAGCGGCTCACCAGCCAAACTGGGATCCTTTATACAGGGTCCCATGAAGCCCACAAGGAGCCCTGGAGGCACAGTGGTTAAGTGTTTGGCTGCTAAGCAAAAGACTTTTTTTTCCTTTTTGAAATGAAGCTCAGCAGAGAAGGGCACATGAAGAAGGAGAGCAGTCATCCTCGGGACAGCTCCCAAGAGCACGTCCCTGCAAAAGCACGCAGGGTGGGCATCTGCAGCGTCCCGCCCATCCCTCACCTGCTCACTCCTCTTGTAGACGCTGTTACTGGGGTGCTTCTTAGTCTAAACTCAGGATGATGGCGTCATCAGAAGCACGCTGAGAATATTTCAATAAAACGGTGACCCCCAATACGAAAGTCCTCCTGAGGCCTTAACTTCTCAAACCTGGCCCTCCCTAAATGCCCTGGTAGCTTGGGGTTCCCTATTCTGAGCAAGAATCACCCTGGAATGCACTGGTCCATCTCCCTAACCCCCTGTGGCTATGGACAGCCACGATGTAGTACAACTCAGCTCAGCCCTCAAACACAGTGCTAGCACATGTTGTTGCTGTTAGGTGCCATCGAACTGATCCCAACTCACAGTGACCCCACGTGACAGAGAAGAAACGTCCACAGGGTTTCCTAAGCTGTGATCTTTATGGGAACGGATTGCCAGTTCTTTTCTCCTGCAAAGCAGCTGGTAGATTCAAATCACCAACTGTTCAGTTAGCAGCTGAGCGTTTAACCTTTGTGCCACTAGGGCACCTCACCTGGCACATGGTAGGTGCTAAATAAGAAGTGCTAGACTCTTCCATAAAGAAAAATCTTCACTCTCCTGTGTGGACACCTGTGGTAGTTAAGACTGTGTGTCAACTTGGCTGGGCCTGGTTTTGAGTGTCTAGGCAGCTGGTTACTCCCCTTGGTGAGACGGGTAATTAACTCCATGGAGGACCCTACTGGAGCAGCTGAGTAGCTGCTTTAGGGATGTGGGCTGCTTCCCGTGTATCAGCAGCAGCTTTGGGGATGGTCTGCAGCTTTTTGGCTTGAACCCTCCATGTAGCCAAGTCTTCATTCAGCAGCCTGCCATGCTCTGCCGATCTTGGGACTTTCAATGGACTTGAATCAATGGCCTGCTGTGTGGTTTGATAACATTGGGACTATGCCTTTTCACTTGTCGACCTTAGGTTTGCCAGCCTTAGCAGCCAGAAGTGGCATGAGTGAAGAGATACTTCTACCTTCAGTGGCCCAGGAGCAAGAGGCAGAGCTGAAGTCTAAGGTTGAGGGCTAGAGCCTGACACCTGGAACTTGGACTTCTAACTTCCAAAACTGTAAGAGAATAAACCCCTATTTGTTCAAGCCATCCCATTTGTGGTATTTCTGTTAGAGCGGCACTGTTGTTGTTGTTAGGTGCTGTCGAGTCATCTCTGACTCATAGCGACCCCATGCACAGCAGAACGAAACACTGCCCGATCCCGCACCAGCCCCACAATCCCTGCTATACTTGAGCCCATGATTGCAGCCACCGTGTCAATCCATCTCATTGAAGGCCTCCCCCTCTTTCGTCGACCCTCCACCCTACTAAGCAAGACATCCTTCTCCAAGGAATGGTCCCTTCTGACAACATGACCAAAATAGGTGAGACGAAGTCTGGCCTACAGTGGCACTAGGTAACCGAAACACGACCCTTCAAAGAAGCAGTTTCCTGAAGTGAAACAGGAAATTCACATTATAAAAACGGTCTCTCTACAGGGTCACTAAAGAGCTCTGTTGGTGCAGTGGCTAAGGCATTAGTCTGCTAACCAAAAAGTCAGTGGTTCAAACCCACCAGCTGCTCCGCAAAAGAAAGACGGGGCAGTCTGCTTCTGTAAAGATTTACAGTCTTAGAAACCCAGTGGGGATTGCTAAGAATCAGAATCAATTCCACACACACAACAATTTTAACGCTGGACTAGTTATTTAAAACTTCTGAGTCTCTCAATCTTCAGCCAGTAGTGAGATGCAAGTCAAAACAATGAGACTGATGAAATATCATCTCACTGCAGCACTAACAGCAAAGTTCAATAAGACAGAAAACAACAAATGCTGATGAGGGTATGGAGAGACTGGAACCCTCATACACTACTGGCAGGACTGTGAAATGGTATAGCCACTGTAGAAAACAACATAGAACTTCCTTAAAAAGATGGAAAGAGAAATACCATTTGATCCAGTAATCCTATTACTAGGTATATGTCCTAGAGAAATAAGAACTGGGACACAAATAGATAAATGCACACTGTTGTTCACTGCAGAACTATTCACAACAGCAAAAAAGATGGAAACAACCTAACTGTCCAACAATGGATGAATGGATAAACAAACTATGGTACATACACACATGGAATACTATGCAACATTAAACAAGGAATCCACTAAACAACTCATAATGTGGATGAACTTGGAAGACATTATGCTGAGTAAAATAAGTCAATCACAAAAGGGTAAATACTATGTGAGTCCACTAGTATAAAAAGTCAAGGAAAGGTTTATACATGGAAAGAAATATTCTTTAACAGTTACCAGGGATGGGAGGGAAGAGGAAGAAGAGAATCATTAACTAGATGATAGATGTTAATTCGGTTAAGGGAAAGGTCATGATAAGGGGATGATCCGCACAGTATCACGGAGGTACAGGAAGACACAGAGAGGTGCACAAGAGTTACCACAAAGTTACACATTACTACATTCACTATCATGCAATGTCAGTGAAAATAATCTGTGAGTGGACATAGGCAGACAGGCAAGATCATCAGGTCTGGGCAGGTGAACAGGACTACAACTATGACACCTATGACCATATATAGGTCTGGCAGAGGATATTTCTGCATGCGTATTTGTATGTGCTGGAAATGTACCTATGTATACAGTAGAGCGGGAGCTCTGGTAGCATAGTGGCTAAGGCACTTGACTGCTAACCAGCAGGCTGATGGTTCAAACCCACCTGCCACTCCTCAGAAGGAAGACAGGGTAATCTACTTCCGTAGTGATACTGCCTTGGAAACCCAAGGAGGGGTCGCTATGAGTCGGTCCGACTTAACGGCACATAATAACAACAACATACAGTAGAGCAATTAAGGGGCAAAGTCTGACAAGTTTTTAGCCATGACCAAACACCCTGAGGTAATAAATCATTGGGCTTACGGGCTTAGGACCAGCCTCAGGGGATTGCTAACTCAAATGGTATAACATAGTTCACAAAGACAATACTCTACATCCTACTGTGGTGAGTAGTAACTGGGCTCTTAAAAGCTAACAAGCAGTCACCTAAGGTGCAACTATTGGTCTCTTTCCATCGGAAGCCAAAAAGAGTGAAGAAAATCAAAGACACATGGAAACAAATAGTCCAAAAGACTAATGGACCATGTGAACCTCCACCTCCTCAACCCTCGGACCAAAAGGACTAGATGGTGCCTAGCTATCAGCAGCAACGGTTCAGAAAGGGATACAACAGAAAATACTAGACAGAGTGGGAGGAAAATATAGAACTAAACTCAAAATCATAAAAAAGACCAGGTTCCCTGGTCTGATAGAGACTGATGAAACCCCTGAGACTATGGCCCCTACTCACCCTTTGGGCCTGGAACTGAACTCACTATTGTGGCTTCCAGCCAAACAACAGACAGGCCTACAAGGTGAACAATTACACCAGGTAGGTACACTCCTTAGAAAAATCAACCACAAGAGACCCTAAGAGTAGCTTTTGCCCAGGGATAAAGCTCAGAAAACCCAAAGGGACAGGAAAGAAGGAACAGAAATGAGAAACACATGAAGGAAGTGGGAAGAGTGATGATACATTGTGGGGGCTGTGGTCAAAGTCACAAAACACGTATGAATTGTTGGAAGGAAAACCAATTGCTCTGTAAATATTCACCCATGTCACAATAAAAAATTAAGAAAAACAATAAAATCTCTGTGCCTTCAGATCTGTCCTCATTTAAAGGAGCTGAAGGAAATCATGGATCGGATTCCCAGAGATACTGAAGGTTTAAACAAGAAAGATGCATGAAAGGACACATACCTCAGGGCCGTCACTGCTTACACTTCCCATTAAAATAAAAACTTAATAAATACATAGGCAAAATTAAAAAAAAAAAAAAAAAAAAAGGCTTGTTCGCAGCGTCTGTTGGCGAGAACCAGTAAAGCAGGAATCCTTCAGAGGCCTGGCGGGAGACGGCTCTGGAGCGGAAATGAAGCAGCAAGCCGCCCAGGCAGGAGCCGCAGTGGAAGAGCAGGGGAGCCCAGAGCGAGGGCAGCAGGGCTGAGCCGGGGCCTGGATTCTGGCTGCTCCAGGCTGGACTTGGCTCCTGATGTCCAGTCAGGACATTCTCTCAGAAGCAAGCAGGCCGAGATACCCCGGGGTCCAGTGTGAGAGCTCCCAGAACATGGTACAGGCACGGTCACTGAGTTTTCATCCAGCCACCTTTCTTTGTTACTGGCCAGCATTTCTTCCCTGTCCCTGAGGTTCCTGGAGGAAAATTCAGGAATATTTCTGGCCTACCCCCTGGCCTCACCACAGACAGGTGGAGTGGACGCAGGAGAAGGGCAGTGGGTAGCCCAGCCCCTTGCTCTCTTCTGCTTCTGGGAGCCGAATGCCCAGAGAGTCTGCATTCTGCTCCCATTGGGCCTGTGGTGTGGTTCCTCATCCAGGAATGCACGGCTGGTGGGAAAGGCAGTCAGGGCCCACTCACAAGCCCCCTCTCTCCAATATCTGCTTTATCAGCAATGAAGTAGCATTTACACCCCTCAAAAACAAGGAGAAAGCCCAGGGATGGACCTAGACCTTAGAGGCCTCAGTTGACTGGGAATTAATTACACGGACAGACACAAAGGCTGTGAATGCGTCACGTCCGTCCCTCAGACCCAAAGCTGAGGGGTCTCACTATCGAGTAGTTGTGTGGCTGTGAGCGGACGAATGGTCTCTCTCCCTGGGCTCCCCCCTCTTTTTCTTCAAGAGACTGCTCTCTAATGGCTTTTCCTAGGAATCTGGGCTTCATCCACAGGCTGCTGGGAGCCAAAACTAACAGGCCACAGACAGACAAAGGTTCATTGAGGAGCCCAGACTGAGGCGTGGCCACAGGCAGAAGCCTGGAGGGAGGAGGGCAGCGTGGGTGACAGAGTGCCCCCAGCCAAGGGTCCTCCGCTCGGGCGCCACCCACCCACGGCTCCCCCCAGAAGGGGTCCTGGGGGTCCAGGCCCTGCTCCACACACGCTCACTGCCTTAGTTCTTCTTACTGCCAAAGAAAGGCCTGTTGGAGAAGCAGGTGCGAGGGCCTGGCCAGCAGGCAGGAATCCGGCTCCTGAGGCCCCTCTTCCAGCTTTGGCCAAAGGACAAGGTGAGTGAGAGAGTGTGTGTGAAAGCACGCCTGGGTGTCCGGGAGCATGGAGATGTGTGTCTGCACATGTGGGAGAGCTCGTCTGTCAGGGCTGGTGTCATTTCCAGGACCAGAAGAAAACAGAGCAACCTCAGGGTGGCGAAACCAGGCAAAATCTGACTGGCTACAATGATGAGCTCCCCTTCACCCTGATCATGAGCTTGTGTCCTGGCCTTCCACTGGCGACAGACACCATTTCTAAGCAAATGAGGAAAGCACAGTGGCTTCTACGTGAGGACTGGCTAAGAAGCCTGGCCAAGCCTCGCCCTGTGAAACACGACACAGTCCACCTCCCAAGAGTGGAGAGAGATCAAGTCCACTGCCCAGCACAGAGTTAAGTTCTGGTTGGAACTGGGGCACATTTCTGAATTTCAGTGGATTCTCGGGCATGTTCGTGAGTTTCAAAGGCTTGCGTTTCCTGCTGGATTCCAGCCATCACTGCATTTTCCAGCAGGAGCAGGGCCACTGGGTGGGCATCAGTTACAGCCGGATTCCAGGTTTTATCTGCCAGGTGAGTAAAGACTGAACCCAGTGCCCAGCGGTGTTGCTTGACGCCTCTGCACTGGGGCTGGGACCAGACTTGAAGAGCTAAAAAGTGGTCTCTCCCTTTAATCTGCCCTGTTGTCTCACTGTGGCAGAGCAGAGCTGCCTGGGCCGCAATCTTTGGGAGCCGACGGCCAGGCCTTTCTTCACACGGAGCCGCTGCTGGGTTCAAACCACTGACATTCAGTTAGCAGCTGAGCACCAAAGAACTGCATCTCGAAAACTTAAAAAGTCTCCATCATCAGCTAGCCATTTGTCTCTATGATCTTGTGAGCTGTTCATACATGCCCTTTGTCTTTAAAAAAAAAAAAAAGAAGAAGAAAAGAAAAAGTTTCACATTGAAATAATTATAGATGCAGAGGAAGTCACCAAAATAGTACAGAGAGTGCCACGTACCCCAGGCCTGGCTTCCCCAAAGCTGATACAGCTGTGGCACGGTATCAACACCAGCAAACTGCGCTGGTGCACGACTTCAGGCCTTACTCAGTTTTCACCACCCACTGAAATGTTAGTTTATTTCCCCTCGCTATTTTATGTTTGCAATATTATAATATGAATGACATTAAAAAAACCTGTGCTATTTCTGCAAATGTTTCCCTAGCTTTTCGACTGTCTTTCCCGCCTTTTATAATGTCTTTGAATTATTAGCTTATATATATGTAGTTGGATCTACTGGTCTTTCATTATAATTTCTTTTATTGCTTCCCTGTTCACCCACACCATCCAGAGAATTAATTTTCACTAGTATCTCTTTCTTGGCTTTTCAGTTTTGTTGATTTTTTTCAAATATATATATACATACCAGAGTTGGAAGAAAATTCAAAGAATACACTACAGCCCAAGGAATAAAAGCAAACTGACCTGCAATTCCATCACCTAGAAGCCACTGTTGTTTGAGTGTTGGTGATAATATTGTTTACTTTTCCCAAAGACAGGTTTGGCCTTTGCCCTCAGCTACTGGGAGGTAGCCTCTAGGCCCCTGGAATGTCCTGCCTGGTAGAAATGTCTTTGTTTGCGTGGGGGCTCTGGCCACCTGACAGTCTAACAGTGTGATTTACAATGGCACTTTGGCCTGTGTGGTTATTGATTCCGATCTCCAAATTCATCCTCAAGTGAACTACTGACTAAAGGTATTAGAGCCTGACCTCCAGGAGAGGCTGCAAACTAAAGGTCATCCATGTGGATGGTATGAGATCAAACCCCAGCAAAAACTCTCGATACCAAAGGATCAGGTGAGCTTCCCTGGTTGCCAACACCATGTGCTGTCACACATCGTGGCTAGGAGGGGACGCTGTCCAGCACTCCAAAACTCCATGTTTGGACCCTAGATGCTGTCCAATTCATATCCTTTCCCTATAATAAACTGTAACAGTTTTCAGTAAGTTCTGTAAGTCCTCCTGTTGTTGTTGTTGTTATTTTGCCGTCGAGTCGGCCCCAACTCATAGCGACCCCTCCTTGGGTTTCCGAGGCAGTATCACTACAGAAGTAGGATTGCCCAACCTTCCTTCCGAGGAGTGGCTGGTGGGTTTGAACCGCCAGCCTTCTGGTTAGCAGTCAAGTGCCTTAGGCACTATGCTACCAGAGCTCCTATAAGTCCTCCTAGTATGTAAGTCCTCCTAGTATGTTGGAAATCTCCAGAACTGGCCACTTATATCAGAGGGTGCTCTAACTTTGTAGCTGGCCCCTAACTCCATGTAATGTGCGCTTCCCTGATTATGTATATAACAGATGAAGATATAAATACATGAATATAATATTTAAATATACGAAAGTATACCATTATTGTTTTATAACTCATTTTTCACCGATATGTTACAAATATCTTATATGCCAATTATACAGTTTTATACTATTTTTAGTGGCCACAGACTATGCCACTGTATATGGTTTTCATAATTTAACAGGGACTACATTTGTATCAATGGATGTATGTTGTTTCTATTTGCCGCTACTATAAACAATGCTTGGGTGAACATCTTGGTACTCACATCTCCATGCAACTGCGTGACTGTTTCTGTGGGGGAAATGCCCAGAGAAAGCTGAATCAGAGGGCATATGGACATTTGCGATTTTGTTATAGTAAAAGAATCTTTCACACTTTATTCTTATAAACCACTCCCACCAGCACTGGTTTCCTCAAATCATCACTTGTACTATTTATTACCAGTGTTTACTAACTGACAAGTAACAATTTTGTTTGCTAATGTTTTTATTAGCGTCTTTTCATATTTATTAGCAATTGGACTTTTTATGTTACGTGTTTGCCTATCTTTTGCTCATGTTCCGTTTCTCCTGTTTAGAAGAACTCTTAATTTGGAGAATATAGTTGCTGCACCCATGACAGAGTTCGCATGGCCTGTCTGGATCACCTTTGTCCCGACGATTTGGGTTTTGTTGTTTCATGCTATTTATGCTATTTTTGTTATTTTATGCTATATTTAATTTGATAGGGCTCTATTGTTTCCAGTAGAAATTTTTCATTAATGTAGTCAAGTTTTTAAAAGTCATTTTTTTCATGTTTCTGTTTTTGTTTTATACTTTTCTACCAACCATGTGAAAATACTTATCTGTGTTTTCTTCTACTTTCATAGCTTCCTATTTCACACTCAAACCTTGACTCCATCTAGAATTTACTGTAGTGTAATGAGTGACGATGGATCCTTCTTTAGTCAGTGGTTCCTACCTATTTACTAAAAATCCATCTTCCTTTCTCACTAAAACAAAACCTTCATCACATGCCACATTCCCATATATATACTTGGAATCACTTGTGAGCTTCTATTTCTTTTGGTGTTTTGTGTACATGTTTTTTGAACATTTTATTGTGGTTTGGATGTAAGTTTACAGAGCAAATCAGATTCTTATTCAACAATTTATTCACATTTTTTCATGACATTAGTTGCAATACCCTTGTATCAAATCAATAGTTTTCCAGCCAGAGTACACACCAGAAGTCAAGACTACAAATTGGCTACCAACGATGTAACAGGAATAGATCACACTTGCAAATGTTTCTGCAAATGTTTCGGAGCTCCTCTGAAGATTGGCAAGAAACTATTTGTTATTACAACCATTGTGACTCATTTCAAGGCACTGCAAACTACGTGACCTACTTACATTAGCCAATGAAATGAGAAGCTGTCCGATGCATCGCAGAGGGTAGAGTAACCCTCTCCAGGTAGCAACAACCTATAAATAGGCTTTGAAAGCACACGCTCCTTTTCTAAAAGTCCACTTCACCACAAAAGAAAACCTAGGAACCTCTCCTCTATGAGTCTGAAATCCTAAACCTTGACTGTGACAATAACTAGGGTCACAAAGCCATTAGGCTAAATTAACGTAAAGTCTGTGAGGTTTTATCTACAAAATTCTAATCCTTCTATAGAGGGACAACAGCTGAAACTACCAGTTAATTTCGTGTAGCACCTATTACACTGTCCTGTGCAATATGGTGCTTAAGAAAGAAATGAGTTGATGTGATGCAATGAATTATTTGCTAGGGCCCTTTCAGCCAAAGTGTTTATAATTCCCACCAAATGACTGGGTGGTGGTGTTGTTGTTATGTGTCGAGTGAGACCCGGCTCATAGCCACCCCTCCTTGGGTTTCCGAGGCAGTATCACTACGGAAGTAGATTGCCCAACCTTCCTTCCGAGGAGTGGCTGGTGGGTTTGAAACGCCAGCCTTCTGGTTAGCAGTCAAGTGCCTTAGGCACTACACTACCAGAGCTCCCAATGACTGGGTAGACATATGTAAATGAGGTGCTTGTGGCCCACTAAGGGGACTGGAGAGCTTGCTAGTAATGCAAATAAGGTACATGCCATCCTTGTGGGGGTGGGACCAGGCAAATAAGATGGATAGAATCCTAACGTGAGGGACTGGTCAGTTCTGCCATGCTGCTAGGCTCAATGAGCTGTCCAAGAGGCAGAAAGGGGGGATCTCGCTACCACCAAGAAAGAGGAGCAGCAGTAGAGCGTGTCCTTTGGACCTGAGATCCCTGCACTGAACCTCGTCAATCCAGGAGACAGAGCTATAATACTATACACTATACTGAGACAGCAAGGAGCAGCAGCAGAAAAACGGCGGCAGTGGCACCAAGAGATGGCGGATATCTGGCACGAGAGTGGCAGGACGCAGACCCATGGAATGAGAAAGGCGAGAGAGCCTTTGGAAACGAGGCTTGCTGGTGGAATGGGGCACCTCCGAGCAGTTGGTGGAGCGAATTTTGTTGATGCGCGGAGCTAGAGCTGAGTACCACTGGGCCAAGGCTTACTGGCAGAACAAGATGCCTCTAGGCACTGAAAGAGCTTTGCAACCCCTGCCTGAGCAGGGCAGAGACCAAGAGGCTGGGGGCCAGGGGCTTAGGGCCAGAGAGAAGAGGCACTGCTGAGAAGAGGCTGTCCTGATCGAAGAACTGAATCCTGCGTGAGTTCTGATTCTGGATTGTAACCTGTTGCTTCCCTAGTAAACCCTGTAATAGTGAATATTGTCTGTGAGTTCTGTGCGGCCATTATAATGAAGTATCAAATCTGACCAACAAGCAGAGAGTGCCGTGGGAGGGACAGTTGACGATGATAAGAACTGAGAACTTTTCTGGCTGCATGTGGGCTACCCATAGCGTGAATACTGCAGCCAGATTAATCTGGCTAAAACACAACTTTCCTCCTGGTGCTATCTGATTCACCCACATAATTCATTCCTTTAGCATTGTTCTGGGTGCTAAAGACAGACAGAGACAAAAGGAGGCCTGGCGCTTACAGTCCACCAAGAAGCCAGGCAGATGAATGTCCCAGGTGCTCTGTCAGGAGGACTAAGAGCTGGGCAGCACCTGCTCGGGGTACGGGAGCCGGGGGAGCTCTCTATCCAGAGGGACGTGTCCATCTGAGCACACCTGAAAGCAAACGGGCAAGGGGCAGCTGTGTGACCGATCCTGGCTGCAGCCTCAGGATGCCCACAGCTCTCTTGCTGAGGACACTGATAATCCACGCTGTCAAATCAGTCACTTTTCAGACCTCATCTGATGCCCTCTCTCGGGGCGGCCTCATCCTCCCCCCACTCTCCTCATCTTCTCCTGCCTCCCCCCTGCCAGCTCCTCCTCCTCTGGGCCCCCAGGTTAGTGTCCCCTGGGCTTGGTTCTCCTACTCCACTCTCCCTCGCCTCCCTGCACACTGCCTCTCCCTGCTCCGTCACCAGCTCTACTGATGGACTGACACCTGCAGCTCAAATGCCACCTCCCCTGGTGCCCCACAGACCCTCCGGCCGCACCACCTCCTCTCAGGGTCTTTGCTCCCTGGCCTCCCTCTCTCAGTCTCCAGAACGGCCTGGGCCACACGCTCCTGCTCCCACCTCTCCCCTGCTCAGACTCCTACATGGCTGACACCTGCATGCAAGGCAGAACACTCAACCACACCAAACCCACAGCCACTGAGTCGACTCCAACTCACAGAGACCATATAGGACAGAGCTGAACTGCCCCATAGGGCTTCCGAGGCTATAAATCTTTATGGAAGCAGAGTGCCACATTGTTCTCCCACAGAGTAGCTGAACAGAGTCCCTAAACGCTCACCAAGGTGGAAGCCCACCCAGCTGCCCACATCAAGATGCCACTGAGTCAACCGCGACTCACAGGACCGCACGTGTGTCAGCACAGAACTGAGCTTCACAGGGGCTGACTTTCCAGAAGAAGACTGCCAGGGGTCTCTTCTGAGGAGTCTCTCTGGTGGACTGCTACTTCCAACCTTTTGCTTAGCAGTTGAGTTAAGCATTTGCAACACCCAGGGACTCCTTCCAGATACCACCAGCTTCTTCAGGAAGACTTCCTGGACTGCCCTCAATCTCCATTAGTGAGTTGGCTTGGCTCTCTCACAACACCCTGCACCCACAACACATGTGTAGTGACAGTGTGTGTTGCCCCCTGTGTGTCCCCACAGCCAGCCTGTCTTCCGTGAGGGCAGATAACCTGTCTGCCGCGCCCACCAGTCACATCCTGTGACTGTGCCCAGCACAGTGCCTACCACACATGGGCCCGTAAGTACTGGGGGGACTGAGCCAGAAGGGTGACTTTTCCTCTCCATTTTCTCCCTACGTCGATGGGCCCTCACTTTATTGGTCCCGCCTTATTGCTCTGTCCTCCTCACTGGGCTGGGTGCTGCAGCGTCCCCACCCTCCCTGACACTCCCCTCTGCTTCAGCTTCAGTCTCTATTTCACTCACACCTGTTCACCTGCTGACTACCCACTTGTTCTCGGTTTATGGTTCCCTATCATTCCACTTATTTTCCCTTCCCACAACCATTCAAAATTAGGTAACACAGCTTTGTCAATTAACCTTTTCCAGGCTTGCTTTTGTTTTAGAAAATACTCCCATATGAGAAGGACTACACCTACTCCTCACATATTGCCGATCTCATTATCCAGCATTTGACACTCATGATGAACGAGAGTAAAAGGTCTACTATCTGACTCTTGTGCGGGAATGACAGATGTCTGGCAGTAACAAACACCGAGACATGAGATGAGAGCTAACACTGGCTGTGACAGTTAAGATTGCGTCAACTTGGCTGGGCCATGATTCTCAGTGTCTTGGTGGATATGTAAAGATGTCATCATCCTCCATTTTCACATGGCACCAGTTTTCACACAATGGCCTGGTCTTTGGAACCTAACCATGCATCTGAGTAAGGATGGTGTGATGTGCTACCAAGAGAAGGGGACTAGCCAGGAGTCACGATCCCACATTCCTGTTGTGGTTTGGACGCCAAACAGCAGTACGACCTCAAATGGGATACCTCTCTGCTTGACACATCACCTCTTCTCCTTGGCCCTCAGTTTCCCTTCTTGGGATAAGAGAGGACTGAATCAGCTCATCTCCAAGTTCCAAGGGTCTAGAATTGTATCCTTCCCCAGAAAAGGAGGTGCTGTCCCTAAAAAATACACATAAGAAATGGCTTGAGGAGGAAGATGTGCCCTGCTAAGCAGCTACTCTGGCCAAGAGAGCATGGAAGGAGCTGTAGGCCCACCACCAGACTTCTGCCTTACCAAGGAGGGGGATTTTAAAAAGCATGTAAGTAAACAAACAACAGAAGAAACAAACTGTACCACCCTCCTCACGGAAGGGAAATTCCAAAACAGTCCGCTGACCCACACCTGCTAGAGGGAATTTCCCTTCATTTCCCATTTTCCACTGGAATCCATCTCTCCCCTTTCTACCCTCCTCCCACATGAGTTTCTTAGTCATCTTGTTGACATTCCAGGTCACAGGAGATTTTGGGACAGATAGGAGAGTCTGTCTAAAAAGGGCCAGACTCCCAATCAGCCTGGTGTTGCAGGTATCAATGCTAGATCTCCACACGGGCCCCAGCCCAGAAGCATCAGCCCTTCTGACACTGGCTCCTGACACACGAGCGCCTCACGTCTTTACCAGCTTTCAGAACACTTGCATTTTTCCTTCGTGAAATACTTATTTTTACTACACCCTTTTTGTCAAAAGCAATAGATTTCTTATTTATAAAATCACACTGAAAGACAAGGAGGAAACTTCCATTTATTATCATATCCCAGCTTCACCCTCTAACCTTTATATACTGTTAACCGTCACTCAGGTATTGTCCACCTTCCTGGCTACTGCAAACTCTTAAGAGGAAGCTTAAGAGTTTTACAGCTCTAAGTGAGAGGGGAACACTCCCAGTTACTGCGTGCCATAAAACCCAGGTTGGGGAGCTAGCTTTCACTGACCACTGCTTTAAGGCCTCCCAGGAAAGCAGCTCCAATAAAACAAGGTTGCCTAAGGCCAGATCCTTTCAGAAAACAAACTACTACCGAGCAGGAAGAAAGTGAGGAAAGGGCTGAGCATTCACTTCCTCAAACCTGAAGTCCCAGTGAAGTCCTGGTGTGCCCACAAAGGAAACCCACAAAGGGGCCCTGCAGGAGCTCCTGGATTAATGGAAAACTCAGACCCAGTGGGAAGGAGATACTGGGCTTTCTTATTCATGCAGAGCTGTGGGGACCAGCATGCAACTTGGGCGGATGGGAGGCAAGGACAGAGAGGTATGAATGAAGCACACAGCCAATCACTGAGAGATTTTTCCTGACTCTAAAGTTTCAGAATCTTTGTATAGTCACACAGGAGATGGGTCCTCAGGGCCTGCTAGGCTCTCCTGGCATAGGGACAAAGAATGGCCTCTGATTCCTCTCAAGTCAAAATCCGTTTCCCTGAGGCCGTCTGGTCCTATGCACTGGGCCCGGCCTGTGCCCTAACAATTCATCTGCTCCATCAGCAGGACCTCAGGCAGGCCCCCTCCATGCTGAAAACACAGTGGACCACCCAGGAAGGGAAGTATCAAAGTAGCTTTTCTAATCAGAAAGACAATCACCTTGCCACCTGCCAGCCACAGAAGGGTGTGGCTATCAGCACCACTACCTGTCAGCTAGGTGGCCCAGGGCATACCTGACCTTTCTGAACTTCACTTTCTTCGGGCAATGACCTGTCACTGTAAGAATTAAATGAAGTCAGGCACTTAGAACAGATGAGGTGTCCAGAACCTGGCGGTTCTCAGTAAAAGACTCCTCACCCTGCGATGGGTCCCACAGCATGCAGGAACCAACGTCTCACTAGTGCTCTCGCAAAGCGCAGAGCAGGCCTCTGAGCCCAGTGTAGCCAGGCCTCCATGGAACTCAAGAGACAGAGAACTGGACGGACCGTGGGGTGAGGGTGAACAAAGGCAATGCCATCGGGAGAGACTCCCACTCTGAGGGGAGTCAGAGATGAGCTCCGAGGTTCTCCAGTGAAAACGCAGAATGCCATCAGAACAAGACATTGCCACAGCCAGACTCGGGTTTCTGTTTCCCCTTCACTCTCTGACCGCCACAGAAAGGAATCTACCAAGAGCCCACAGCTCTTCAACAGGAATGAAATTGGGGGTTTTTAGCCATTCCACCACCTGCACCCCTGGGAACCCGCCTGCTGACGGACTGCTTGCTCCCCCTTCAACCTCAGCTCTCAGGACCACAACGTCCCTTACCAAGCACCACTCAGCAGGCTAGAAAGTAGAGAACATGGGAGAGGCGGGAAAGGAGAAAGGGAGTGCAAGGAGGAACGCGGTGGCATCCAAACACTGCGGTGCTCCCTCAGGAACTAGACAGGCCACAGCGAACTAGACAGGCCACAGCGATTCCGATGTCTGGGGGTGTATGTCTGTCAGTCCTTTTCAGCTCAAAGTCCTCAATCCTGACTGTAAGAATAAATAATGAAAGGCACAAAGGTGTGATAGATTGCTTTTACATGGCTTTGCTAGCGATGGTTTTATAACTCCCACCAAATGATGAGGTGGGACTATGCAAATAAGGTGCATGGCACCTGTGTGGAGGTGGGACCATGCAGGTAAGGCATATGGAATCCTAAAACAAGGGGACTGGTCAGTTTCACCATCCTATTAGGCTTAATGAGCCATCCCAGAGGTGGAAATGGAGGCCCTCCCTACCACCAAGAAGAGTTGGAGAGGAATGTGCCCTTTAGACCTGGGGTTTCTGCGCTGAGAACCTCCTACACCCCGGAGACAGAGAGCTATAACATCAGAGTCGGCACAAGGTGGTGAGAAGCAGCAGCAATTGTGACAAAGAGCCAGCAGCAACAGCAGACCCAGGAGACTGGCAGCAAACAGCACGGTGGGCTTCCTGGACCACAGAGTGAGAGAGCCGAGAGCCTTCAAGCTGAGGCTTACTGGTGGAGTGGGGTGCATCTGGGCACTTATTGGTGAAGCTAAAGAGCCCTATTATACTTGCCCAAGCAGGACAGAGGTTGGATTGGCCCGAGAGGCCTGAGGGCCTAAGGGCTGAGAGGCTGAGGGCAGACGGAGGCCTGCCCCTGGGCACAACTGAGAAACTGTTCTGACCAAAGACATGTATCCTGAGTCGTTTCTGACCCTGAATTGTAACTTATCCTTCCCTAATAAACCCCATAGTGAGTACTGTCTGAGTTCTGTGTGGCCACTGCAACAACTGACTGAAACCAGCAGAGAAGCAGAGAGGGCCATGGGAAGGACGGCTGGTGTAGGAACTGGTAAGAAGTTTGGAGGATGGAGATGTATCTGATCTCTGCCTCACGGGAATCGGCCTTGAGCTGCTGACGCTGACAACACTCTCTCCTTCCCCTTGTGAAGTCAGATGAGGAGGTCTGACGCCTCGCCATGCTGTTTTTACAAGTAGAAAATAAGAACAGACTGCAGTAGTCTGCAAGGCACGTGAACGTAATTAACATCACTAGTTGTACACATACAGAACGTTGAAATGGTAAATGTTTTGTTTTATATAGACTTATTACCACATAAATAAAGCATAGGCAATGGAAACCAAAACCAAATCCACTGTCGTCAAGTCAATTTCAATTCACAGCAACCCTACAGAACAGAGTAGAACTGCCCCATAGGGTTTCCAAGGCTGTAATCCTTATGGGAA
>NW_006921635.1:3388103-3418290 GCF_000298275.1 Orycteropus afer afer
ATCAGTATTTCATTCCTTTTTGTAGCCAAATCATACCCATTGTATTTATAAACCAAATTTTGTTCATCTATTCATCAATTAATGGACGCTGAGTTACTTCTGCTTTTGGCTATTAGGTGTAATGCTGCTAAGAAACCTGGGTACAAGTTTTTGTGTGGACATGTTTTCAATTTTCTTGGGTATACATACCTAGAAATACAACTGCTGTGGCAGGTGGTGTGGTATTTGGGTGTCAACTTGGCTGGCCAGCTGGATGTAGTTATTCCCCATGTTGAGACTGATAATCAACTCCATGGTTGGAATCTACTGGAGCAGTTGAGCGCCTTAGGGATGTGGTCTGTATATAAGAAGACAGCTTTGAGGAACGTCTCTAGTTTTGGGCACATCTGGACCCTACATTTGGCCAAGTCTTCATCTCAATGGCCTACCATGTTGTCTGCCGACCCTGGGACTGTTAATGGATTTGAATTAGTGTCCTGCCATATGGTTTCATAATTCTGAGACTGTGCCGTTTTATTTGTTGACGCCGGGTTTGTCAGCCTCAGCAGCCAGTAGCTGTCTGAATTAAGAGAAGCCTCCAGCTTCAGTGGACTGGGAGCAAAAGGCAGAGCTGAAGCCCAAGATGGAGGGGCTTTTGCCCAGCCCCTAGAGCTGGCACTCTGACCTTGGACTTCTAGCCTCCTGAACTGTAAGAGAGTAAATCCCTGTTTGTTGAAGCCACTCACTGGTAGTATTTTCTGTTAGAGGGGCACCAGAGAACCAAAACAGAGGGTGATTCTGTGTTTCTTTTTGAAAGACTGCCAGCTGTTTCCCAAAATGGCTGCACCATTTTACATTCCTACCAGCAGTATATAAGAGTTCCAATTTCTCTACATCCTTACTAACTATTATCTGACTTTTTGATTATAACCATCTGCGGTACAGTGAATTACTTAATATGGCCCTTCTAGCCATAGTCTAAGGAGCTCTGGTAGTGTAGTGCATAAGGCGCTTGACTGCTAACCAGAAGGCTGGGGGTTCAAACCCACCAGCCACTCCTCGGAAAGAAAGTTGGGCAATCTACCTCCGTAGTGATACTGCCTCAGAAAACCAAGGAGGAGTCACTATGAGTCGGGTCCCACTTGACGGCATATAACAGTAACAGCCATAGTCTATGTGACTCCCACACAGGGACTGAGTGGGATTGTGCAACTATGGTACTTGTGGCCCAAGGAGACTGGACAGCTTGCTACTAATGCAAATAAGGTGTATGGAAGCGCTGATGATTAAAGTTATAAGTCAAGTTAGCTGTGCCATGATTTCCAGTGGTTTGGCAGTTATGTAATGATGTATTCTGGCAGCTTTCGAATTATGTAGTTATTCTCCATTCTGTGGTCTGATGTAACTGTCCTCCATTTTGTGCTTTGATGTAATTATCCTCCATTTTGTGGTGTGTTGTAAATCTTAGTCTCTATGCATGTGGCTGTGGTCCCATTGGGAGTGAGTTGTCCATTATGTTAATGAGGCAGGATTAGGGTGGGATGTATGTCAGGTCACTGCTTTACTAGAGGGTGTGACTCAAGTCACCACTCTTATCCCAATCACCACTTTACTTCCCTTATTCACACCCTTGCACTGCCTTGCTCAAGTAAGGGGAGTTTCCTTGAGGGTATGGTCTGCATCTCTCTCTCTCTCTCTCCCCCTCTCTCCTTCTCTCCCTCTCTCTCTCACACACACACACACAAGCTCTGGCAAAGATCCCTCTCTTGCTCTGGATCTTGCATCCAGCTTGTCATTATCTGACCTCTGGGTCTATTATCTGACCTGCCGATTTGGGTTTGTCAGTCCCTGCAATCACACGAGTCAGGAGAAGCCTGATGCCTGACCCATGGACTTGGGACTTACTAGCCTGGCTCTGGTGGCAGATGAGTAAAAGGGGAAGCAGCGAAGATGAAGGCAGGCTGAGTTGTGGACTTTTGCCTGTCTGGAGGGCAAAGCCATTTTGAATGTTTACAAGTGATTTGACCATTTTGGATATTTAAAGTGACAGCATTCTCCCAGATTCTAAGGATTAAAATAGGCTCCACTTGCCAGGAACCACAAGGACAATCTGGAGGAGGACAACTGAAAAGGTGAGACATTCCCCTTGTTACTCTTATATACCACACCCTCTAGGTGAATGGAGAGCCAGCCATCCCTCACTCCCACCCACCTTCTAGGCTGGCATCCCAGTCTGTGTGCTTGGGCAGAGCTTCGGTGCCCTGCCCTGCCCCAATTTTTTTTTCTTTTTTCTTGTTTTTAGTTTGTTTGTTTTAAAATTACTATTACTATTATTACTTTGGGATCTATGGTAGCATAGTGCCTAAGGCACTTGACTGCTAACCAGAAGGCTGGCTGTTCAAACTCACCAGCCACTCCTCGGAAGGAAGATGGGGCAATCTACTTCCATAGTGATAATGCCTTGGAAACCCAAGGAGGGGTCGCTATGAGTCAAGTCCTACTCGACGGCACATAACAACAACAACAACAACAGCCTCCACACTGCCATGAGCCATTTCTTTGATGGTTCCTGAGTTCTATGAGACGCTGCAGCAAACTACGGAACCCAAAAGTGGGAGGGAAAGTACTGAGGGGAGGAGAAGAAGGGGATGTTACAGATGATGGACTGGTTCAGCAGTTTGGAAAAGTTGGACATTTGGGACGTCTTTAACCTCTGCCTCATGGTAACCAGAGTAGTGCTGATCCGTATAAAAGAAAGTATTCATTCACCATCTCAGAGGGCTAATGGCTCTGCTACTAACTGAAAGGCTGGCAGTTTGATTTCACCCAGACAACTGAAAAGTCTATAATCTACTTCCAAAAGGTCACAGCCATCGAAAACCCTAAGTGCAGTTCTGCTCTGAAATGTATTGTTTTCTTGTTGTCTTTGAACAGTGGGGGTAAAGCCGTGTCACTGTGAGTTTGGCCTGATTTCTCCATTGACTGATAATGCTCATCATCTTTCCATGTGCTTATTAGTCATTTGTGTATCTTCTTTGGAGATATGTCTCCTCAGATCCTTTGCCCACTTTTCAAATGGGTTATACACGTCTTTTTATCATTGAATTCTAAGAGTTCTTTATTTACACAAATATCTCATCAGACATATGCTCTCTATATATTTTCTCCCATTTTGTGAGCTGTCTTTTCTAACTGAGCCAGCTTCTAACTGATATAACCAGTCTGACAATGTTTCAAGATTTTAAATGTGAATGCCCTTTGATCTTGCAGCTTCATTTTTAAACATTTATCTTAAAGAAATAAAGAAGTGGAATAAAAGAACTATAAACAAGGATATTCCTCAAAGTACTATTAAAAATGAATCTCAACCCTTACCTCACACAATATACAAAAATTAACTCAACATAGATGCCGGTGCAAATTTCAAATCTAAAGCTTTAAAAGTTTTTAAAGAAAACAGAAGATGACCTTGCAGGCTTTGGGCAACCAAAGCAAGCTTCATAAATAGGATACAGAAAGCCTGAAGTATGAAATTAAAAAAATAGACAAAGTGGATTTCATCAAAATTAACAACTGTTGTTCTTTAAAAGGCAACTGGAAATGCCAGTACAGGTGCAATAGGTATGATAAAGCACACGCGGGCCACAGGTACAGAGACTTCCTAGACATCCAAACAACTCGTGGGATTGGTTTAAGGGCTGAAGGGCTTAGGACCACAGTCTAGTGAGAAAACTTAGTCAACTGGCATAACACAGTTTGTAAAGTAAATGCTCTACACCCCAGCCGGGTGCGTAGCACCTGGGGTCTTAAAAGCTTGTGAGCAGCCATCTAAGATACAACCATCAGTCTCTACTTGTCTAGAGTAAAAGAGAGTGGAGGAAACCAAAGGCTCCAGGAAGAAACTAGTCCACATGACTAACAGCCCACATGAACCAAAGTCTCTTCTAACCTGAGACCAGAAGAACTAGATAGTGGCCAGCTACCACTACCAACCATTCTGACCAGGCTCACAATAGAAGGTCCCAGTTAGAAAAGGAGAGAAGCATAGAACAAATGAAATTCATAAAAAAAAATATAGAAAAATACCAACATAGTGGACTGAGAAAGACTGGAAGACCCCGAGACTATCATCCTACAATAACCTTTTAACCTAATTCAGAAACCATTTGATAAGATTATAAAACATACAATATGTGTGAGTGATGTGTCCCTTAAACAATGAACTATATATATGAGGCCAAACGGTCAACATTTACCCAAACGCAAACATGAGACAAGGCAAGGAGAGGAAGGGAAACCGAAACATCAACCAAAAGCAAAAGAGATGGTGTGGTGCAGTGTAATAGTCAATGCGGCCCTTCTTGCGTGGTCTGTGTGACTCCCACCAGATGGGTTGTGCAAATGTTAGGTGCTTGTGGCCCACCAAGGGAACTGGCTAGCTTGTAAATCATGTAAGTAAGGTACATGGCACCTTTGTAAGGGTGGGACCATGCAAATAAGGTATGTGGGGATTGGTCAATTTTGTCATCCTACCAGGCTCAAAATGAGCCACCCCAGAGGCAGAAGGGGAGAGCTCAACATCATCAAGAGGAAGAGCAAGCAACCGAGTGTGCGCTGAATCTCTCCAGTCAGGAGTCCCAGAGCTGGGACATCAGAGACAGTGAGAAGCAGCAGCAGAGAAACACGGCAGCAGAGGCCCCAGAACTAAGTGACAGCCCAAGACACAGCAGTAGGCATCTTTGCCCAGGGTGTGAGAACGCCCGCGGCCGAGGCTTAGTGGCAAAGTGGGGTGCCTCTAGACTTTCATCAGCAGAGCTAAAAGAACTTTCTAACACTTGCCTGAGCAGGACAGAAAGAGACCTGCCTTGGGGCAAGGCTCCGAGGAGGCTGTCCTGATCAAAGAACTACAGCCTGAGTGTTCCTGATCCTGAAGTGTAACTGTTACTTCTCTAATAAGCCCCATAATCATGAGTATTACCTGTGCATCTGTGTAGCCACTGCAAGGAATTACTGAACCCAGTAGAGAAGAGAGGGCCGTGGGGAAGGACAGCCCTTGCCAGAATTAGTGAAAAAGCAAAACCTCTGGAGGTGGAAGCACTTCTGACCTCTAGGCATCAGCCTTGGGCTGTGGATGTTGATCTTCCTTCCCCTTTGTGAATAAGGAGGAGGGCAGACACTGCCCCCACCCCATTTTTACAGAAGGCAAGGAGGGGGCAGGAAAGCTAGATCTATGGAAACAGAAGAAGGGAGATAAGGAGCACACTGACACATCATTAAAGTTGTAACCAACAGAATGCAACAAGTTGTATAAAAATTATTAATGGGAACTTAATTCACTGTGTGTACGTTCACCTAAAAACAATAAAACATTGGGGGGTGGGGGACCCAGTGCCCATATAACAGAGCATGCAGCTAACTCCAAGGGGAGGTCTCAGAGGGCGCTGCCCTCATCTATCTTTCTGTATCATCTGAACTCCTAACACTGAGAATGTATTTCTTCACAAAGAGGCGGAAGACCCATCACAAAACTAGTTCCACTGAGAGAAGGGAGAAAACCGCATCTTTCCCTCCTAATTAAAAGAAAGGAAAATTCAGTTAGCCATAGGAAACAGTTTACCACCTTGTTGTTTGGAGTTATTGATTGATTGCCACAATTTGGGAATAATTCGCTATAATTTGTTCAAGGGAGCTCTGGTAGCATAGTGCCTAAGGCATTTGACTGATAACCAGAAGGCTGGCGACTCAAAACCACCAGCCACTTCTCAGAAGGAAAGTTGGGCAATCCACTTCTGTAGTGATATCACCTCAGAAACCCAAGGGGGGCTCACTGTGAGTCTAATCGACTCGACAGCGGTGAGTTTTTTTTGGGGGGTCTAATTTGTTAAAGGTTATTTATTATGTGTGCCCCTTTCACAATTTGCAGATAACTTCTATCATTCTTATGAGCTAATCTAATCAACAAACCTCAGTGATGTTACTGGACAATAATGGCTTCTAATTATTTTTAAAGTTAACTTATACATACAGTATTATGGGAGCTCTGGTGGCGTAGTGGCTAAGGCACTTGACTGCTAACCAGAACGCTGGAGGTTCAAACCCACCAGCCACTCCTCGGAAGGAAGGCTGAGCAATCTACTTCCACAGTGATATTGCCTTGGAAACCCAAAGAGGGGTTGCTATGAGTCGGATACAACTCGACGGCAGTGAGTTCGGTTTCTTTGGTTTTATACAGTGTTATCCTCATAAGGAGCCCTGGTGGCACAGTGGTTAAGTACTTGACTGCGAACCAAAAGGTCAACTACTTGGGGGAGAAAGAAGTGACAGTCGGCTTCTGCAAAGATTTCAGCCTCAGAAACCATATGAGGCAGTTCTATTCTGTCCAAGAGGGTTGCTATGAGTCACAATCAATTTGACAAGCAGTGGGTTTGGTTTATTTTCATTATTATTATCTCAGAAAGATCTGATCTTAACTTACCTATCCAGAACCAAAAAAAAATAATTCAAAGTAGTTGGTAAAAGTCTATGCACTTGACCCAGAGGAGGTCACCAAATTCTCACTCGGTCTAATTACTCTTATTTTACACTCAATTTAACAAGTGATGCAAGCCCATAGAAAACAGGAAGCACTCAATGAAAAAGGAGGGGAGGCAGCAGGCTCAGGGTGGAGCCAAGTAGCAGTCAACGCCTGGAGGAGACACAGTATCATGAAAGATCTGAAAGCCCAACTCACCAGAGAGCCTGGGATCACTGAGTGGAGAAGCAAAAATGCCTTAAAGGTGCAAGAAATCATGAAATTACTTAGTAATAAAATTAGTTATGTTCAGAAGTAGGCCTCTAAATAATCAAAAGTTGTATTATACTTGTATGCTCAAGAAAGCAAAGACTGTAGTGACGGTAAACAACATGATAAATGTAATTGTCATTGAATTACATCTGTAAGAAAGTTGAAATGGCAAGTGTTCTGTTAAATATGTATTTACCAAAATAATTATTTATGGGGGAGGCAATTAAAAGGGAAAAAAAAGCAGTGAAGATTATCATGTATTTAAGAACAAAGTAGGAGGCCTCACACTGCTCGATCTCAAAACATACTATATACAGCCACGGTGATCCAAACAGCCTGGTACTGGTTCAATGGCAGACACGTAAACCAATGCAACAGAACTAAGAACCCAGACACAAATCTATCCGTGAGCAGCTGCATTCAATGGGGAAGCAGCAGCCTGACAACGCTGCTCATTTGCAGAAAAATGAAACAGGATCCATAGCTATACCACACACAAAAACTACCTCAAAATGCATCAAAGACCCAAACGTTAAAGCTAAAGCCATAAAGCTTCTGGAAGATAAAGAGGAACAAAACTACGGGACTGCATTTTTTTCAGGAATAGATTACCGAGCACAACTACAAATGCACGAGCAGCAGAAGACACGTTAGATGACTGGGACCTCCCAAAAAAACTAAATGTTAGATCAAAAAATCTTATCAAAAGAGTGAAAAGAGAACCTACAGGTCAGGAAAAAATCTTTGGGAATAGATGTTTCAAGAGTCTCTCTGAAATATATAAAAAACTTCAACAACTCAACAACAAAAAGTCAAACAACCCAATTAAGAAATGGGCAAAGAATATAAACAAACACTTCACCAAAGGGACATTCAAGTGGCCAACAAACAAATGAAAAGATGCTCACAATCATTAGCCATCAAAGAGACACAACCAAAACTACAATGCTATCATCTTACCCCTGCAAAGATGGCACTGATGAAAAAAAAAATGCTGGCGAGGTTGTGTTGAGATCGGAACCCTGTTCCACAGCTGGTGGAACTGTAAACTGGTTCAACCACTCCGCAAATTAATGGACTTCCTCAAAAGGCTAGAAAAAGAAGTAACTGTGATCCAGCAATCCCACTCTTAAGTATATACCCCAGAGAACTAAAACTACTGACACAAAAAGATATACACACACCTATGTTCATTGCAGCATTATTCACAGAAGCAAAAAGATGGAAACAGTTATGTCCATCAACAGATGAATGGATAAACAAACTGTGGTATATACATACAATAGAATACTATGCAGCCATAAAGAATTATGATGCATTCTTAAAATACACTACAGTGTGGATGAATCTGGAGGACACTATGCTGAGTGAAATGAGTCTGCCACAAAGGGCAAGTACTATATGATCTCACTATTATAAAAATAAAAGAATAGGTATACATACAGAAAGCAACATTGTTTGGTAGTAACCAGGGATGGAAAGGGAGAGAGAGGCAAAATCATTTTCTAGATAGAAGATACTTAACTAGTGTAGAGATGGGTAAGGCAATATCCAACAAGGTTGAAGTCAGCACAACTTGATCAAAAGACGTAAAAGATGCCAGGAAGAATAAAGGGTAAAAGCTACAACATATATAATTTTCAACAACAATAACAACTAAAAATACGTGTGTGATTTACACAGCAGACTTGTATGCTTATACAGTCGGCCCTCTGCACTCAGGGTTCAACCAACCATGGATAGAATATATTTCTGGGAAAAAAGCAATTAAGTTGTCAAAGCAACCCCTCAAAGGCCAAGAGGAAGTGTAAAATGCTATTTACATAGCATCTACACTGTATCAGATATTATAAGTAATCTAGAGATGACTTAAAGTATTCAAAGGATGTGTGTAGGCTATACACAAATACTATGCCATTTTATATATGGCACTTGAGCATTTGCAGATTTTGGTATCTGTTGGGGTCCTGGGACGAGTCCCCCACAGATAAGGAGGGATGACTGTAGGCCATGTAGGGATGACTGTCTATGCACACAGGTACACATGTATAGGTGTTTCTGTAGGCAAATGCAAATACATGTTTGTGTGTGCTGCACATATGGAGGTATCCCTTGCTTTCTGAAAGTTTGCTTTATGCCACTTCACTTTTATGAAAGACCTATGTTAGTACCGGTTTCTGCCAGTAGAAAGGAATCCAAAAAGGATTTCTGCTTTTATGAAAAAAGGCAAACAGCAGAACCAGCATTCAGTGTTTGTTTGGCAGCAAGCTATTAAAGAGACAGCACTCGCCCCCAGTAGCAAGAGCAGCATTATTGCCAAGCTCCTTTCCCGGGAACAACACTGTACACGGGCTATTTCTACTTTATCTAAACTTTGTACTTATCATGTCATTCCACCTTATACTATTTGTTAGTGTTATTTTAGGTTTTTATTAATATGATTTGGTAGGTTATTTTTTGGGTCCAGGAATGTGCAAAAAAGTTCCCACATAAATTAACAGTAATTGCATCTTTACAGCATTTCAGCTTAGGAAAGCTTTCATAGGAATGGTCTACTTTCAGGTAGAGGGGTAAACCTGTATTCATATAAAATAAAGCATATGGGGACACAGTTATGAATACTTTGTAGACATAACCAAACACCTCACAGGACTAGATTACTGGGTTTGAGGATTTAGGACCACAGTCTCAGGGGGCAACTCAGTCAATCAGTATAGTATAGTTCATAAAGATAACGTTCTACATGCTGGTTTGGTGAGTAGTGTCTGGGGTCTTAAAAGCTTACAAACAGCCATCTAAGATAAAACTATTGAACTCTACGCATCAGGAGCAAAAGAGAAAGAAGAAATCCAAAGACTCAAAGAAGAAGCCAGTACACAGGATTAACAGTCTACATAAACCATGGCCTCATCTATCTTGAGACCAGAACTAGATGGTGTATGGATACCAGTACTGTGATAGTTGGAGCTGTGTGTCAACCTGGCTGGACCACAATTCTGTATGGTTTAAGCATTTGTCATGTGGTTATTCCCATGATGGGATCACATGTATATGTTCTGAGCAGCCAATCCACTGAAAGGCAATTTCCCTAGGGGTATGGCCTGCTTCCAGTATATTTATGGACATCCTGGGAAAAGAGACACTGTTCTGTGGATCGGGATTCTGTTGTACTGCCTACAACTGTCCGTGAGCGAACAATCCACCATTTCGCCTGGAGATCTTGGATTCGTCATTCGATGGAGTCAACAGCCGGTATACTGCCTGCCAACCTTGAGCTCCTCAGCCCCTGCAGCTGCATGAGTCAGGGAAAACCTTCAGCTTGACATCTGATCCAAGAACTTGGGACTTGCCAGCTTCTATAAGTGTGTGAGCCATTTGCCTAATATAAATTTCTCTTTCTCTCTATATATAAGCTTTTCTGGTTTTGTTTCTCTAGAGAACCCAATCTAACACAAGTACTAACCAGGGAGAGAACAGATGGTCCCAGACAGAATGGGAGAAAAAGGTAGAACAAAGCTGGAATCCCTGAAAAAGCCCAGACTTATTGCACCAGTAGAGACCAGACAAACCCTGAGACTACCACCCTGGAAAATTCTTTAAACTTAGTACATAAACCACTCCCAGAGGTCATCATCAGCCACAAGACAGAACAACTCATAAAACCAGTAATATCACTCGTGAGTACTGCGCTCATCAAAACAATCAACATTTACCCTGGAGGAGGTAAAGGGGCTAAGAAAGCTAGATTAATGGAAACAGAACAACTAGAATGCAAATTGAGAATGCTGACACATTGTGAAAGGTATAACCAATGTCACTGAATAACAATGAATAATAATAATAATAATAATAATAATAGTACAGAAATTAAGTGAGAACCTTACTTGCTCTGCAAACTTTCTCCAAAATCACAAAACGTTTAAAGAAAAAAAAAAAAAAAAAAAACCTACCATGTATTTGTGAGAGACTTGTACTTCTACCAGTTTTTTTAAAAAAAGAGAGATGATGAAAGAAATAATTATCAGTTATCTGGGAAAAAAGCTATTTCTTAAGGGAGGGGCAGATAAATAATTATTTTTGAAAGCATTAATTTTACTTGTTACCTAACTTTAATGCCACAACACTCAGAGGAGAACTATCGCAGCAGCTTTAGACACATTGCCAGACGGTCCTGTGCGCCTGAAAATCTACTGTGTGGCTGCCTCCCACGTCTGTTCGGAATGAAACATGGCCCTGGATAAAGTCACTTTATTTTACCATTCTACCATCCAGCTCTCTAAACCATGCCACCCTCTCTGCAGCTCCACCTTTGAGGAAAAGCACTTCACCTGGCTGTCTGGAGTGAGGGTCATATCAAACAATTTTTTCACACTTGGTGTTTCCTCTTTCGAAGGTCTTCAAATGCCAACTTGTAACCACACTGCATTTGGAGTGATGACTTCAAATGTGTTCCTGGCTTTGAAAGAAAAGGAGTCTCAATCCTTGCCCCAGCAACACCTTCCTTCTGAGTATCCCCCATCCCGGGTGAGTTCCTAAAGTCCTTGCTCCACGAGGGCCAGGAGTTCCCCAAGGACGTGGGAACATGACTAATCCGGCCACTCAGATGTAGAATGCACCGGGGGGACAGGTCAAACAGAGCCACCCTAGTCAGCAGCAGAGAGACCCAGACACTACCTCTCTGTGGGCCATCTTGAAGGCCTGAGTTTGGGCCTTCAGCCAGAGGCATTAGCTCCTGTTGCTGATGAACTGCAGCTGGAAACATCGTACACGTGATAAGGACAGACACCAGGCCTAGGGAGGTCAGCAGGGCAGCAGTGACAGACAGCAGGAGGGAACGTGGCTGGAGCAGGTGGTCTCATGTACAGAACAGGCAAGTGCCAAGGAAGGCAGAGGTCAGCAGCAGCGTCATTCACGGACACGCGACGCTCCCAGAGCATTACCCAGAGGCCAGAGCGAGCGGGGCCCGGCTGGGGCCCAGCCTGCCAGGATCCCCACTGGACCGGGAGCCAGCTGTCTCCCAGAGCGGCGGCTAATATCCCCAAGCGGCTGGGGCTGCAACTGAGAAGGGAGGGTCAAGGGAGGTAGTGTCTCCCCTGTGGAACTGGCCATCCTCCTTCCAGCCACCCCCAGGACTGGTGGCTGAGGCTGAAGAAAAGACGCAGTTTCCAAACTCCGGAGCGAGCGATTCAGACCGAACCAACCGGCACTTTACTTAAAACAATAACTGCTTTGTCAGGAGATTGCAACAGCACAGCGAAGGCTGATTCTAAACACCCACCCTCCTAAGGTCTACCTTCTAGGCCCCATGACTTTGAGAAATCACTCTGAAAAGGGGGGAAAAAAGTTCCATACACAGCCAACAGCAGCCAGACCACGTGACCTGACAGAGGGCAAACCAGCTGCCCCTGCAGACAGAGGTGCCCAGCCCCCTCTGCGATGACATGAGGATCCCAGAGCTGACTCACCAGGGACTTCCCACTCAGGAGCTCGAGCCCCCAGCACATATGGAGTCTCACTCAGTGATCCCAGCCCACAGAGAACCAAGGGCTGAAATGTCACATTTCTACAACGTTCGTGTGGTTTGGGGGGAAAGAGCAGCTACCTGGGGCGGGGTGGGGGTGAGCCGCCAAGTTTTACCAGCCTGAATGTGGCCACCCTGGAGTCCGTAGGGCATGAACCAGGGAGAAACTCTCCTTGTAGGGAGGGACGGGGGGGGGGCGTTACACTACTGCTCACACCACAGGCCCCCTTGCTCACTACACCCATACAGCCAACCAGCAGCAATCAGTTCCAGCACTACACAAACACACCCACAGCTCCAAGGTGCCAGCAAGGACAGGACGGAGATAAGCAAACAGAAACTTGGCAAAAAGCAGCTGGCTGCAGACAGACCAGGCCAGCCCGGCTACAGTCAACAGGTCTCTGGCAAGGCTGGTCCGAGAAGCACCTGCAGGAGGCCAGCACAGCACAGTGAGTTCCCAGCAGCCCCTGCCTGCTGGCCCCCATCACCGTACAAGGGCGACACCAAGGAAAAGTCAGAGCTAATAGCTAGCTTCTTTGCTTTTGTGAATGCAGCTCTTCCTATGGAACAAAGCCTTCTGCCAAGGTTTCTCACGGAGGGGCCAAGGGGGTGTCATGGGACTTCAAAACTAAAGGGAACTGGAGATAGGGGACAGGCCAAGAGATGAAGGAGGCTGAGCTAGGCTGCTACTGGATGAGATATGGGGCCCTCAGCAGGAGAACCAGGTTCTGAACGAGAAGACTGCAGGTGGACAGCCAAAGCCTGAGGGGGCAGCAGAACCACACACTGTGCATGGGGCACCACGGCAGACCTGCTCCAGGCCAGCAGCGCCCAGGTGCTCACGTCTTCAATCACAGCCCCTATCCTGCACTCGGAACAGTGAAGACGGTGAGGCTGATGGGAGCACAAAGCCCACAGCTGATCAACCGCCTGGCCAGGCTGTGAGAATCGAAGAGACC
Source organism: Orycteropus afer afer (assembly GCF_000298275.1). Lineage (NCBI taxonomy): Eukaryota > Metazoa > Chordata > Mammalia > Tubulidentata > Orycteropodidae > Orycteropus > Orycteropus afer. Next base: position 3,401,347 of record NW_006921635.1, read on the forward strand.
AGCATCTCTGGGCGCGATTTGACAAGAAGCATTGACACTGTTTTCCAGAGAGCTGAGTCAGCTTTTCCTTCCACGCATCAAGTCACACCACAATTTTGTAACTCGCAGAAACAGGCACACATGCCGCTTTGCCATCCCAGGTGAGCTCCACAGCTGCAATCAGAGCCTCTCCGATAGCTCTGTGGACAGCTTTCCCTACCTCTGGAACAACAGAAAGCCAAGGGCACCCTTTCCCTGCCACTATCCCGAGCCTGACTGCTGGCCAGCAGGACCAAAGATGGACACTCAAGCTCCGGCTTCAGCCCCAAAGCTCCACAGTACCTGGCCTAGTCCCACCGGCACACTGCTGCCGTGGATGTAGTAGACCATCCACTCTGTCCCCTGCCCCTCACACAGGCTGTTGGGACACACACAGCTTCCAGATCAGCACCCTTAAACCCCAAAACAAAGGCCACTTTTCAACTATGTACCTGCTAGCCATCATTCCTCCAAATAACCTTATCAGTGTGGGTGGAAGAACAAGTAGGAGGTGATGCCTAATTTTGCAACATGAATTTCTGCCTTCTCTCAAGAGCCCTGAAAGATTTCCAGGATAAAGGATTCTTCTGACAGGAAAAATGAGGAAGCAGAGGGACATTTTTCAGGGACAGTAGCCAACCTGAGGTATGGGTATGGGAAGAGAGAAGAATAGACCAAGAGCCCAAAAATACCTCAAAGGTTACAAAAAGATACCATGGAAATAAATATCTCAGTAGTCAACAGAGAGAGATTAAATAATCATGCATCCACACAACTAAATGACTCAGCCACTAAAAAATAGTGCAGATGAATGTGCTGGTGCTTGGGAAGATGTTCACAACCTATTAAATGCAAGAAAAAATACACTCAGCATGCCAAAAAAAATCAGTCTGGAAGGATAACACTAATGAATCAACAGTGGTTATCTCTGGGTGTTAGGGTTTTTCTTTCTTGTTTTAGCTTTATCTATATTTTCTGATTTTGCTAAGACAATATAAAAATAATTCCATTTAAGAAGAGGTTACTTTTAATTTCCAAATGGGGAAAAAAAAAAAAAAAAAAGATATCCTATGGGACAGAGGAGTAATGATAAATAATAAAAACTGGAAGGCCTGGAAAATGAAACCAAATTCCAAAAAGGTCCTAAATTTAGAAGAGTAATTTCCAAATTTTTGAGTAAGCATGTCTCAGCAGAGGGCACACTGCACATCTGATAAACAGATTCTATTTTAATCTGGCTTAGAAGCAAAAGTTATGGCATTTAAGAACCATAAAACAATTTGCCAGCACATTTATAAATCAGATCAAAAACAGAGACGCAGAGCTAAGGAACTGGTTCAGGTTGGCTGCACAAGTTGCACTTTCTTTCGTGTGGGAGTGTGTGTGCTGGGGAGATAGTCTAGGGTAAGTCCATTCCTTCTGGCCCCCCCAAATACACACACTCTCACACACACGCACACACACACACAGAACCAGTGATGCCAGAGGGAGAGGTACACATGCATGTTTAAAACTTTGAACAGGACATTCCTCAAATTCATATGGAACTGCAAGCCAAAGCCATACTGCAAATGAAAAACAATGGTGGAGGACTTAAACTTCCTGATTTGAAAACTTACTACAATGCAACAGTAATCAATACTGCCTGGCACTGGCATAAGGACAGACATACAAACCAGTGGAACAGAAAGAGAACCCCAAACAGAAGAACATGGGGGTAAATCTTCGTGCTCTTGGATTTGGCCATGGGGTCTTAGATATGAAACCAAAAGCACTAGAAATAAAAGAAAAAACAAATAAATTGGACTTTATCAAAACGGAAACTTTTATGCAAAGGGTGTTATTGTTGTTATGTTGTTATGTGCCGTCGAGTCAGCCCCGACTCATAGCGACCCCTCCTTGGGTTTCCGAGGCAGTATCACTACGGAAGTAGGATTGCCCAACCTTCCTTCCGAGGAGTGGCTGGTGGGTTTGAACCGCCAGCCGTCTGGTTAGCAGGCAAGTGTCTTAGCCACTATGCTACCAGAGCTCCTAAAGGGTGTTATTAAGAGAGTGAAAAACAACCTATACCTACAAAATGGGAGAAAATATTTACAAATCACATTATCTGATAAGGATGTAGTATCTAGAATACGTATTCTTACAACTCAACAAAAAGACAATCCAGGTTACAGGCAAAGGACTTGAATAGCACATGAATATTCGTGTTCATAGCAGCATGATTCACAACACTGAAAAGGTGGAAATAGCCCAAACGAACAGATAAACTGTAGTATACGTGATAACAGCACAGTATTGTTCAGTCACAAAAAGGAGTGAAGGGCTGATCCATGCCGCAATGGGGGTGACCCTCAAAAACGTGGTGCTGAGGGAGAAGCCAGACACACACTGCGGGCCAGTGAACTGCTGACCACGGCCCTTCGAGCTGTCCTCCTCCAACGTGTGAGCACTGTACGTCCTAGTCTCTCGGCCTGTTTAGGGTGGGGCGCATCTTGAGTCCCGCCTTGCTGGAGGGTGTGACTCAAGTCACCACCCTCCACTTCCTGGAGGGTGTACACAGGAATGTTCTGGGAAAGTTCACGCTCCTGCTCCAGTTCTGCGTTTGGTTCTTCATCATCCCACCCCGGACCTGAGACAGCAACCGTCATCTGACCCACTGACTCAGGTTCGCCAGCCCCTGCAACCACATGAGTTGGAAGAACCCTCCAGACCTACCCACCGACCTGGGACTTGCCAGCCTCCCAGCCTCCACCACCACTACGTGAGCTGTTTCCTTAGGAGTTTGTGAGTTCTGTGGGACGTTACAGTGAAATATGGAACCCTAAGATGGGAGGGAGACTACTGAGAGGTGGAGGAGTTGTTGATGTCAGAGATGATGGAGTGGCACGGCAGTTTGGAAAAGTTGGACATTTGGGCCATCTTTAACCTCCGCCTCATGGGGACCAGCCTTGTACTGATCTTTCTCAGAGAAGTTATTCAAGCACACATACTGGACAGCTCCACTTACATGAAATACTCAGGCAGATTCACAGAGACAGAACACAGACTGGTAACGGTTGCTGGGGGTGGGGAGAAGGGAAAAACAGGAGCAGCTGTTTAATGACTGCGGGATTTCCTTTTGGGGTGATGGAAATATTTTGGAACTAGAGAAAGGCAGTGGTTGCACAACACTGAATGTACTAAATGTCACTGGATTGTTTATTCACTTGAAAATGGCTCATTTTATGTTATGTCAATTCCACCTCAGCTGGGGGGAAAAAAAAAAAAAAAAACCTTTAAACATGAACCAAGAGAAGCCTCGTCAGTCTAAGGTAAAGTTATAACTTTGTCCCAATGAGAACCACATCAACACTTTAGAGTTAAGCCCTCTACCCCAGTATCAACCTCTGAAAACAGCCCTGCCCCAGTTAGTGTGGTGGTGAAGTCACGGGCGAATTCTCCAAAACAGAATGGAAAGCTAAGACACAGTGCAAGAAATTCACAACACCAAGACCAGTGCACCTTCCATTCCCGAAACAAGATGGTTTGAAGTAACTGCCCTCACTTCTCTTAACACAGAGGAACTGTCTACTGTGAGCGTGCAAACCTGGGGGCCTTACCAGGCAGACAGCTTTACATTCAGTATTCAGAAGGCCTGAGACTTGAAAAGAGCAGGGGCTTGATGTTGTTACTTCACTGCCATCGAGTCGAAATCTTTACGGAAGCAGATTTCTGGGACTTTTCTCCCGCAAAGCTGCTGGTGGGTACAAACCCCCAACTTCTCAGCAGCTGAACGCTTACCTGCTGCACCACCACATCTCCTTAGAGCAGGAGCAGGATGGTATAGACAGGAGTGCGATACACCTTAAAAATTTTTCTTGTGGTAAATGGCAGAACATTCTTTTTACTTTCTTAGGCCAAGACTCATGTCTAAACGTAATTCAACCTAGATTAAACTCATTCCCCCAGGGTATCTGAACTCAGATTATGAATTGAAGCAAAATTTAAAACTAGAGTTCATATAAAAATCCAGATTTCTTCTGATTTGTCAAATATGCTAGATTTAGCAGTAAGACTACACCTACACTCCCCAATACCAAGAACCACCTGGAGGTGAGTTCTGGCTGCCACAGCTCTAGGCCATCACAGTCCCCCGCACTCTACTGCTCCCTCACACTGAGCCAAGGGGACTGTGGAGCGACCCTGTACAGTTTTCATTTTGAAGAAACCTTTCTCTGTAACCGTAACTTTTCCAAAAGGAGGGAAACCAAAACTGGAAAAGGTCCTTTTAGTCCTACACGTGGCCTGCTTTCCTGATTTCCTGGCCCTTCGGGGCATTTAGTTTGTGACCTCTGACTCTGATAAACAATTTTAAGGGGGAAAAAAAAAAAAACTTTTCAGGATAATCCCAGACTGTGGTTTGGTAAAACATGGTGCAAGTTGTAGAGGCCAATTCGCCCAGTCAGTGTGGATCCAGAGGAATGCTCATGGAAGGTCACTTCTCCAACCATTTCCTCATCCACCACCACAAGAACAGATGGATGATATAGAATTATGAATTTCTAGACACTAACATAGGAGTTCTGGTAGCACAGTGCCTAAGGCATCTGACTGCTAACCAGAAGGCTGGCGGTTCAAACCCACCAGTCACTCCTTGGAAGGAGGGTTGGGTAATCTACTTCCATAGTGATACTGCCTCAGAAACGCAAGAAGGGGTCGCTATGAGTCAGATCCAACTCGATGGCAGTGAGTTTGTTTTGTTTTTTTAGACTCTAACATATCTGGATCTTTAACATCATCTGGTCCAGTGCTTCCCAAGTCAGATTCCCTAAAGATAATGTTGAAAAAAAACTGTTTTGAATATTTTTTAAATAATGGCTTTACTGGTACATAAGTCATATACCATAAAACTCAGCCTTTACAGTATGTTCAGTGGTTTTCAGTATATTCAGAGTTGTGTGACCATCACCAGTATCTCATTTTAAAACATGTTCATCCCCACCTCCAAAAAACCCCACAGCCATTAGGGGTGGCTCTCCATTCCCCCCACCTAACCCCAGGCAACTGCTAATCTACCTTTTGTTTCTAAAGATTTGCCCAACCTGGACAATTCCTATAAATGAGATCATGCAGCACGATAAACAAATGTGGTACATCCACACAATGGAATACTATTCATCAATAAAAAGTAACAAAATACTGCTACAAGGATGAACCTCAAAAACATGCTAAGTGAAGAAGCCAAACCCAGAAGATCACAGGTCACAGGACTCCGTTTACGTGAAACTTCCAGAGAAGGCAAACCTAGAGAACCAGAGAGCATCAGCAACTGCCTGGGGCTGAGGTTTAAACTGAGATTAAATGCAAAGGAGGACTGGACTCTTAAAGGGATGATGGATGTCCTAAATCTGGATGGGGACCACGAGAGCACAAACTAGTAAATTCACTACAAAATCAGTGAACTTTATTTAAAAGGGGTGCAATTTACAGTATGTACATTGTATCACAATAAACTTGTCTTAAAAAAAAAAACAAAAAACTTATCTGTCTACAAGGAGAGGAAACAGTCCTGCTTTGAAGTACAAAAAAGCTGCTTGATAATTTAAAAAACAAAGGAGGCAATTAAAACACCCTGCTATTCCACCAGAAAAGAGCTGTTTACAACAGGAAACAAATATAATGATGTATTATTTATTTTAAGAAATCATTGAAACGGTTTCATTTTAATAAATGAAGGATTTATGAATTAATGTTCTCTAAAAAGCTTAGTCTCAAGCTATTCTGGGCAAGTCCCAACCCCAATCACAAGAAAGATGACCCATCTGCTGATGGCCCAGTGACCGACTACTCGCGCAGATGGGCAAAACTCCTCCAGGTTTTTCTTTATTAAAAAATGTAGAATACTGGGTACCTATCTGAAAGCTAGTTACGGTAATTCCCCTACTTCCTCCTGAAGAAGCTGTGTTTTGCTTTGACGACTAGTGACAAATCACTAAAGGTCATCTTCCCTGTGCCCACAAACCTCAAAGGCAAGTGATCCCTTCAAAGTGGACCTCCCGCTCTTTGAGAATACTCCACAACAGCGAAGTTGGGCTGCACAGATCCCCACCGTTTCCCTTCTCCAACACATTTAAAATCCTCCAAAGCCTTTTTTTCTACCAATAGCCTGGCTGTCTCTACCAACCCTTCTCATGAACTCTTAATTCTTGGCTTTTATTCTTCACTATCACCTGACCCAGAGTCTTCAGGTTCACTTTCAAAAGCTGTTGACAAAGAACCCTGTTTCTGGAGTTATTTCTCCAGGTGCAGACCCCCTTCTACACGGCTTCTTCTGGAGGCTTCCTGACATTGCAGTTTAACCCAAATACACTGAGATGGATGGAGTCAGAGCAGCTTTGTAAGGAATCCAAGACCAGACAGTACTCCTCCACCACAACCAGACCTATCTGAGTAGAAACCTCACTCAGGATGCATGACGGTACATGTTCACAGGGAACAGAACAAGACAACTTGGAAGGCAGGCTCCCTTCCCCAAGCGGCCCCCTCCAGAGACACAGCAGTGGCATGAGAGGTAATGGAACAGCAAGGACAGAAGGAAGAACTGAGGGTACCTGCACCGGTCAGGACCTCCCTGCCCCCCCACACACACACCAGCCCCTTCCAGGGACACTGCCCTGCCCATGACTCTGGACATCAGGGAAGCATCCAACAGCCATGTGTGTGCCTGACGGCGTCCTCACACAACCCACCCCGTCCCACATTTGGCTGGCCCTTCCCCAGGACTCCTCAGTTCAGCAGTACACCCAGTTGCTTAGGCTAGAAATCCCAGAGTCGTGATTGGTTCCATTCTGTCTTTCACCCCCAGGTCCAATCCATCATTGAGTCCAAGAACCACCTGGAATCCGTCCCCCTCCGTTGCTACCACCCTAGCCTGAGAATGCTACTCAGCAGCCTCCCGAATGGTGTCCTCACTTCTACCCCTGCCCCAAGCAGCCACAACGTCCTCCTGAAGAAGAGAAATCCATGCTCCCAGTGCAAGGAGAGTAAGATCCCAACCTCCTACTATGGCCAACAAGGCCCCTGGCCTCTTTAGCCTTGTCTCCCACCACTCGTGCCCTGCCCTCAACACCCGAGCCATGCTGTCCTCCTTTCCAGAAGGTGCCAAGCTCATTCCCCCCACGGGCCCTTGCCTCACCCTCCTCCACTGCTGGGAATAGTATCCACGCCTGGCTCCTACTCACCACTCAGGTTTCAGTTCAACCTGAAATGTCACCTCCTCAGAAAGGGAGCCTCGATAAGGCGCCTACCCCCCCACACACTTTCCCCCATTCCCGTTTTGTGTTCTGCATTGCACTCACTCGGTAAGACCTCAGTTCCAGCGGACCGCCCCCCTAGACTGTAAGCTCCAAGAGCGGAGATGACTACTACATCCCCAAGGACTAGAACAGCGCCTGGCACGTTACAGAGGCAACGCTTCTATTTTCTGAGGGAAGCAGCACTTGTGCTCAGGGCAGCCAGTACAACACGCAGTCAAATTCAGGGTCTGAGGCCCATGTGGTTGTGGTTCTGTTCAGAGAGGGAGAAGGCAGAGCCAGTCTGGCTCATAAACGACTGCAACTGGGGGAGGTGGGGCTAAACAGACCACTGGCCAAGAGCACTGAACAAGGCCCTTATATTCGACACAGCCCACAGGCAAGCTGAGGTCAGGGGATGCAGCTCTCCACAGCAGAAGCTTTGAAGTAGAAGCAACAAAGCAGCAGGAGAGACAGCCAGATGGCAGGGGGCGAAGGAAGACCACCAAGAAAGCTGAGCCTCAGGGCGGAGCCGACCCATGCGGGGGTAGGAGAGTAGTGAAGCAGGAACTCCCAGGGCTTCCATCCCAGAGCTACCTGGATCCCAACTCATCTCCACTAAGGACTGGAGTCCTAGGGGGCCTGTGATGATCCTGAGATGACCAGCCCCCTCCCAATGCTTGCACCGCTTAGCTCCTGGACCCTTCCTCAATCTTCAAAGCCAACAACACCGGGCCAAGTCTTTCTCACACTGCCATTTCTCTGGTTTTCTCCTCCAACGTTCCCTCTTCTGCTCTCAAGGACCCCTGTGCTAAAACATTGTTCCACCTCCTACTTTGGTGAGTACTGACTGGGATCTTAAAAGCTTGCAAGCTGCCATCTAGATGCAACAATGGGTCTCTCCTCGTCCAGAGCAAAGAAGAATGAAGTAAACCAAAGATTCATGGAAACAATTAGTCCTAGCGACTGGTACACCATCTGATCTGTAGCCTATACGACTATGAGACCAAAACTAGATGGTGCCCGGCTACCAATGTCATCCACTTGGAAGGGGATCTATGTAGGAGATCCTTGATAGAGAGGGAGAACAATGTGGAACAAAACTCATAATCATTTGGAGGAAAAAAAGGGGGCGAACCAGGTTTGCTGGTCCGATAGAGCCTGGTGGAACCACTGAGACTATGGCCCCTAGCTGCCCATCAGGTCTGGAATTGAACCCACACACATATGCAAAAGACAGGCATATGAGTTGAACATTTACCTGACGTAGATACACTCCTTGGAGAGAACAATCATGGGAGAATAGAAGGGCTGTGTATGCACAGGGAGACAGATCTGGGGGCAGGAGGGCATGGAGGGATGGACACAGAGAAGAGGTAATTATCAGGAGGGAGTGGGAGGGGAGCAGTTGCATTGTGGTGAATTGTGGTCAATGTCATGAAACAAAGTGTATGTGAACTGCTGTATGGAAAGTGAATTTGCTCTGTAAATTTTCACCCAAATTACAATTTAAAAAAAAAAAAAAGGACCCCTGTGATAACATAAGCCAGTCCTGGTGGCACAGTGGTTAAAGTGCTCAGCTGCGACTAAATGGTCAGCAGTTTGAACTCACCAGCCCCTGCATGAGAAAAAAGAAGTGGCAGTCTACCTCAGTAAAGATTTAGTCTTGAAAACCCTATAGGCAGTTCTACTCTGTCCTATATACAGGGTCGCTATGAGTTGGAATCAACTTGTGGGCAGTGGGTTTGTGGCTCTCTGACTACACTAGGCCCACCAACTATCCAGGCGGACGCTCTATCTTTTAAGTCAGCAACTCTAGCACCCCTTTGCCCTGTGACCTAACAGTCACAGGTTCCAGGGATGGGATGTGGACATCTGTCGGGGGGGAGGTGTTCATGTGCCTACCACACGGGGAAGCAGGCTACACCAAAAGCACCATCTAGAACAGCGTGTATCTGGTCTTCTATCCAGACCACCAGACAGTCCCCACAGCACTGCTCCACGATGGGGAGGGTGAGAGGGGGTCCTCTCCGCACAACTGAGGAAAATCAAGGCTTGCCAAAGGCAAAACCAGGAAGCTGGCTAGAGCTTTCCTTTTCAACTCAGCAGATGTTTCTTAAACAGGCTCTGTGGGGAAGTCGAAGGTGAAGGCAGCCGGGATCCCGGTAAATCAAGTCTACACAACTACGATACAAAAACCAGCCGCTTCTGAGTCAGTCCGACGGAGAGTAGCCCCATGTGTGTCAGAGTATGCACCGCGTGAACTGCTTGGTAGGGCCCTTCCAGCCACGGATTGGGTGGGGCTACGCAAATGTGAGGTGCCATGGCCCACCAAGGGGACTCAACAGCCTATTAACCATGTCAGTAAGGTGCATGGCACCCTTGTGGGAGTGAGACCATGCAGATAAGGCCTATGGAACCTAATGGGGGGACTGGTCAGGTCCGCCATCTCACTAGGCTTAAAATGAACCATCCCAGAGGTGGAGACGGAGGAAATCTCATTACCATTAAGAAAGAAAAGCTGGCAGTGGAGTGAGTCCTGTGGACCCCAGAGCCATGCACTGAACCACCTCGACCCGGGAGACAGAGAGCGCGCGCTGTAACACTCTGCTGGGATGGTGAGCAATTCCCAGAAGCAGCAGCAGAGAAGGGACAGCAACAGAACCAGGAGACCCAGCAGGAGCCAGTGCAGTGGGCTTCCCGGCCGACGGGGGGGCGGGGGGAGCTGAGGGCCGTCAGCAGGAGGCTTGCTGGCAGAGTGAGGTATCTCTGAGCACCACCAGCAGAGTTAAAAGAACCTGCTAACACTTGCCTGAGCAGGGCAGAGGCCGAGGGGCCACAGGGGCCATACAGAGCTGTGCCTGCAGGCTGTCCTGATTGAAGAACTGTATCCTGAGCGCTCCTGAACCTGGATTGTAACCTACCACTTCCCTAAAAAACCTCATATTCGTGAGTACTGTCTGTAAGTTCTGTGTGGCCACTGCGAGGAAATACTGAACCCAACAGAGTAGAGAGCTGGTGTCAGAATTGGTACAAAGGTTAGAAGTGGAGACAGCCTTGGGCTGTTGATCTTGACCTTCCTCCCGCCTTGTGAAGTCAGAGGAGGCCAGATGACAAGACCCCCACGCGTTTCTACAGAGTAGCACCATGCTCCACAGTGCTGTCAATGGCTGATTTTTCTTAGGCCCTTCTTTCGGTCAGCAGCCAAGCCGCTACTCATCTGCACCACACAGGGACTTCAACGATGACAGAAGGCAAAGCAAATGAGGGCCCTGGGTTTCCAAGGCACAGTGTTCAGAGTCTTGGGAAGGCCTAGCAGGGCAACAGGGGGAGGGGCAGGGCACGGAAGGACGGAAGGATGAGGCAGCTGAAGGCTTCCGTCTTCCCCAGCAGCAGGGAAGTGGCCTTCTACTTCCTCGCTAGATTTCAGGCTTTAGTAAGCAGGTGAGGGGGGCAACTTTCCAGCTCGACAGACACTCCTTTAACAAGTTACCTCACCTCTAAGCAACAGAGCAAATTAACTTCTGAGCCCAGGTTTCCTTCTTTATTATTACCGCTTTTAACTTGAAAAATGAGGATTCTAACACTAGCTACCTGACCAGGTTCTTGTGTGCGAACGGTTTAAAATAACACGAACCGAAAAAAAAACAAACCCGCTGCCATCGAATGGATTCCGACTCAAAGCGACCCCCACTGAAGTAATGCAAAGACTCTGGCAACAGTAGGTGCTCAGCCAGTGTGAAGGCACGTTTCCCACCCTGGCAAACACTCCCACAGCTTCTCCCCTCCCCTCTTCCCAGATTGCCTGGTCCTGATCTGTCACCCTTCCCAGTCCTGCCACTGGGCTAGGAATTCGACAATCACCCTCTACATAAAATGGAAATCTGGCCCCAGACCTGGACTTCTGCCAGGGAATGCAATTCGTGATATTTCATAGTTAACACAACATGGGGAAGGGGAAATAAGTATGAAATCAATGTTCAAACTGTCCACACCGACACTGGTTCTGTAAACACCCACACACCCCCTCTCTGGGTTAGGTACTCTTTTTCACTAAGGCCATTCCACCTGGTACACACTGTTACCACACTCTTTACTAACTACTCTGTTTAACTGCTGTTTTGCTGTCCCCTGCCCCACATTTACAAGCTCCTTAGAACAGAGACTGTTTCATCTTTGTAGCCCATCCCCACCCCAGGGCACACTATACACATACAGACGTACCTTGGAGATAGTGCCGGTTCAGTCCCAGGCCACCACCACTAAGCAAGTCACACACGGTTTTTGGTTTCCCAGTGCAAATAAAAGTTCTGTTTATACTATACCGTAGTCTATTAAGTACACAACAGCATGATGAAAGGTTTGAAATATTTTGAGAATGATCAAAATTTGACAGAGACATGATGGGAGCACATGCTGTTGGAAAAATGGCACCAATAGTCTTGTTCAGCTCACGGCTGCCCTGAACCTTCAATCTGTAAAAAAACGCATTATCTGTGAAGCGCAACAAAGCAGAGTACAATAAAGTAGGGTGTGCTCGCAATGGCTGGAGACGAAAGAGACACAAGAGAAGAAAAACTGCTCCTCTCTGGCAGGGTTGCGAAGAGCCGAACTGCGTCAATCATTCATGTGAATGGCTCCCTTTACACCCAGCGACCATGCCCAGCATTAGAAGGTTCCTTTAGAGAAAATTTCAAAATTGTAGGGCACCATGCTGTAAACCTTTGCCCTCACTATCCCTCAGCACAGACTCCCACCTTGAGTCTTCACTCCCAGCTTGGGACTTTAACAGACGGTTACTACACAGAGCTAAATCAAAAAACAAAGCCGGACACAATTCATAGCGACCCCTCCTTGGGTTTCCGAGGTGGTATCACTACGGAAGTGGATTGCCCAACCTTCCTTCCAAGGAGTGGCTGGTGGGTTTGAACCGCCAGCCCTCTGGTTAGCAGTCAATGCCTTAGGTACTAGGCCAAGAGAGCATCCCTACATAGAGCTACATCCTGGAAACTTCTAACCCAAGGCTACATTATAGGTACCAATTAAAAAGTCTCCTCAAACATCCACTTAAGCAGAAACTTTCTGAAAAGCTGTTTATCTCTTAATACGTAAAAAGACAACACTCCCCCCACCCCAGACACTCACACCAAGCCTTCCTGGTAAGTTACTTAAAAAGGGAATGAAGTGAAACCAAAACCAGCTACAAGAGGCTATATCCTAGACATGTTCAGAATCTGTGTGGGTGACTTACATGTGCAACATTCCTTAAAATGTGAAGAGGGTAAGAACCATGAACTATGTTCTACAGCACATAGCACCATTGTGGAGCAGTGGAAGTATCTGGCCAAGCCAAGAATGCTGCTATTTAGTGTTTGTCAAGCAGGCATCTGACGGCCACACTCAAAGACCCTAGTCAGCTAAGTCATTTTCCTCAGTGTATAGATGAGAAACTTGGTTTCTAATAAACGTGAGTTGGATGAGGATGTAGAGTTGAAATCCCATCATAATCAATCTGCTACATTCAGCCTATCCTATGGCTTCCAGCCAAACAACACACAGGCATATAGGGTGAGCATTTATTTACATCAGGTACATATACTCGTTAGAGCGATTAATCACGGGAAAACAGAAGGGCAGTATTTGCACAGGGAGATAGTTCAGGGAGCAGGAATGCAGAGGAAAGGAGGGAAGAGATAACTACAGGGAGGAAGTGGGAGGAGAGCTGTTACATTGTGGGGAATTTCAGTCAATGTTATGAAACAAAATATGTATGAACTGCTGTATGGAAAATGAATTTGATCTGTAAACTTTCACCCAAATTTAAAAAAAAAAAAAAGTTCTTTGTGCCCATTATTTGTCAGATACCATCCACATTCAAAAGGAGTCCTGGTAGCACAATGATTAAGCACTCAGCCGCTAACCTAAAGGTTGGCAGTTCGAACCCACCAGCAGCTCCACAAGAGGAAGCCCTAAGACAGAGGCAATTCTTTTCTGCCCTATGGGGTCTCTATGAGTTGAAATCAATTCAACAGTACGCAGTAACAACTTTCCACTCCCACTGCCATGGAGTCGATTCTGCCCTGTAAGAGAGTAGAACTACCCCATAGAGTTTCCAAGGCTGTAAATCTTTATGGAAGCTGTCTGCCTCATCTTTCTCCGACAGAGGGGCAGTGAGTTCAAACTGCTGATCTTTTGGCTAGCAGCCCAATGCTTTAACCACTGCACCACCAGAGCTCCTCACACCAGCAATAACCACATTCAAAAGGAGACCTGGTGGCACAACTGCTTAAGTGAAAGGCTGGCAGTTCAAACCCACCCAGCAGCTACTTGGGAGAAAAATCTGCCAACATGCTCTCGTGAAGATTACAGCAAGCGCTGTGGCACAGCAGTTCTACTTTGTTACATGGGGTCCCTTTGAGTTGAAACCGACTCAACAGCACCGACCACCAACCAACCACAATGCACAGACATGATCTTAGCTAAGCCACACATCCACCCTGTAGAGTTTTATCTTTCCCACTTTACAGCAGCAGATAGGAAAGCTCAGGAGTTAAGCCAGGGGCTTTTCTGCCCTGTCATCTACCTTAAAGTTTTCCTTTGGGAAAAGATAACTTCTTCCTCTCCACAATGGTGCCACTGGAACCCCTTCTGCCCTGTTACTTACCCAGAGCCCCTGGAGACAGACCCCTGGGCACACTCAAATACCCCGTTCTCCTCCCAAAGTCAGTCTGGTCAAAGACCTTTCATGGGTTAAAGACTGTGTGTGCTCAGGCACGCAGCGAAGGGACCATTCAGAGGACCGGGGAAATGACCACAACTTAGTTCCTCCCCAAAGAGCTGCTGAACCTCAGCTGGGAACAGCTGGGAGGCAGTGGCAGTTAACAGGAAATCAAACGAAAAGCACAGAGCGTACCAGGGAGAGTTAGGCAGCTAGAACTCAGAGGCCAGGGGACAGACAGGAAGTTGAAGTTAGAAAGAACCTAGGCCAGCAACTTAGAGGAGGAGACGACCCAGCTGGCCTTCCTCTCAGCCCAAGGAGAAGGAAACCTGGAAACCCAGCAGAGAAAACTCAAGTCCCACGGGCACGGAGGCCAGACCACCGTTGAAGGCTTCAGCTGAACTCAGAAACTCACTTCTGTCCCCTCTCGTCTTTCGGGGCCAGAGGCCACAGCCCAGACAACTGGTTTCAAGTCACTGCACCATCACTCTGTCCCAAAGTGCCACACTGCCAACTACACTCAGGGGCCTGCCAAACCAGCCTCACACAGAGACAACAGCACCTGCATGACAAATTACCAGCAATACCCTGCAGCAGCCCGGGAATAACAGTCAAAGCAAAAGAGCCAGCAGGGCTGATGCCTGCAAGGGCAAGGTAAGCCTCTGGAATCAAACCGAGCAGTTTGCAATCCAGAAAGTTCTGTGAGCAATGGCCAGCCGCCAAAACATTTTGGAAAGAAATGGGAAAAAAAAAAATGCCATTAGTAAAATCCTTTGGTGTTATTTAATAATAAGACTTTAGGTTATCCAAACTGAGGGCAAAAGGGAGACTGTTTTATTTTTCTTTTAGCAGAGCTTAGGGGAGACCTTTCTGGCCCAGGCCTCCTGTGAGTCAAGCATCCATTCTTGCTGTACATTCATAAGTTTATATTAAAATAAAGAAAAGGATTTTGTTCTCTTAATAAATCACATTCCTGTCTGTCACCTCTCAAAGTGTAACACATGCTGTGATCTGGCTGGGTCTGATTCAAAATTTGAGACTGAGTAAGCAGGGTGACAACACTCCTGGTGGCACAATGGTTAAGCACTCAGCTGGTGAGTGAACTGGTCCGGAGCTCAGACTCACCAGCCAATGCTCAGGAGAAACATGTGGCAGTCTGCTTCTATAAAGAGCACAGCTTTGGAAACCCCATGGGGCAGTTCTACCCTGTCCTACAGGCTGCTATGAGTTGGACTCAACGGCAACGGGTTTCGTTTTTTCCTTAAAGCAAGGCGACAAGGGGGCACAGGGCTGCTACCACAATTTCATTTGTTCTTACTAAAAACAGAACATCCTCCCAGGCTCAGTGCCAGCCCAAACAGGCAAGACCAGAGACTCAGAGCAGACCCAGAGTCTGATCAATGTGCCATGAAGTGGGATGGAAGGAAGAACTGTGGCACATCATCAGGGAAACCTTTGAGAAAGGAAATGGGAGGGGGTGCGTTTCAGGAACATAACAAAGGAACAAGTTGATGAATTACTTATTCCAGGGGCGAAAACGCCCTCCAGAGCCAAGTATCTAGTGTTTTCAAGTCAGGCGCTGCGGATGTTTTAACTTGGGGCTCACAGAGCTCCCCAAGAGATAAACAAATGAAGAGCGGGGGGGGGGGGGAATATCCCCACTCTTCCTTCCGGAGCTCTGGAGTCTCCCAGGAAACTGTGCCTGAGCGGCTGCCTCCAAATCCAAGCCAGTTACTCCCCCAAGAACCCTGCTCCGTGTTGATCCTAGCACCAGCCTGGGCAGGGCTGCTCCAGCCACTGGCCAGTCCGAGCGCTGGCGCTGAGCACGTAAGTTCCCTGGAGCAAATGCCTAACAGCCACACAGGGGGACGGAGGGAAGGTGGAAAGCCTTGTCAGCACTTGAAGGCCCGGCATTTTTGTGACTTCGAGAACAGAGATCGCCTGCCAGAGCTGGGCCACCCACATGCAAGACCGGTGTCCAGGCCGCCGGCCGAAACCCTGCCTCATCCTGGTATACTGTTTCAGGGCGACTGGGGCACCCTCCACTTTGCCAAGAGGATAGATTGCACCTTCAACAGCTGTGGCTCCAAAAGGCTTCCAAGGAGGCACCCAGGGGGCTCCCTCCCAAGATGCGCCCTCCCAAGATGCGGAAGGGCCCCCGGAGGAGCAGCAGCAAACTCAAGGATGTACTGAGTCTCCAGAAGACACATCCCTCCTATCTCGTCCCACGCCCAGGACAGCTCCGTGTGGCAGACACGACTCTTTAGTATAGAGACGGGAACCTGGGCTCCCAGGCGTTACACAACCATGAAACCAGACAGCCCAGACTCAAGACACCAGTGACAGGTGGCTGTGCCCCCTCCTCCACACCGCTGGGGACACACAGCGTTTGGGGAAGGGGTCGAGGGTCAGTGGACATAAATGGAGCCCTGTCCCCACCCCTCTTTCTGGTCCCAGATTCGTGGTTCCCGTGGATGCCCACATAGAGGAGGGAATGGGGAACGCGGAGCCGGAAGGACTCAAGCCGGCCTGACGGGGAGAGCCCCACCGGCCTCACTCTGTCTCTCTTTCCCTGGGGCCCCCAGACCCTAAAACCCTCCCGAACAGGGTGGACCCAAAGGAAACCCGCGAAGCCTGGGGGCCCCAGAGGCCCGGCCCTCCTCGGTATTTTCGTCCCATTAGGAGGCCCCGGTCGCGCGGCGGGGCCCGCAGGGGTCGCAGGCCCTACCTGTAGGCCAGGGTCATGCACTCGAAGAGCTTGGTGAGCGAGGCGTCAATGGAGAGGTGGCAGGAGCTGGTCTTGCCGAAGCTGTAGGTCTGGCACGTCTGCTTATTGACCGTGTCGAAGTCGTAGCCCTTCTTGGGCGGGTGCTCGCGGTGCGGCGACGACACCATGAAGTGGCCGCTGTGGATAATCTGCTGGCGGCGCGGAGGCTC
>NW_006921635.1:3418390-3422387 GCF_000298275.1 Orycteropus afer afer
CGTCCGTGTCCGAGTCATCGTCGTCCTCGGGTACCTGGGGCTTGAGCAGCACAGGGCGACCCCGGCTGCGCGGCCGGCGCGAGGAGCACGTGAAGACGTCGGCAGCCATGAGGGGGGCGCGGCCGGGGGCATCCCCCGGGCCCCGAGCGACGCGGTAAATGAGGCTGAGGGGCGCCGGCCCGGGCCGCGCGCCGAGTGTCCGCTAGCGCCGCGGCGGGGGAGGGTCCAGCCTGAGGGCGCCGCGGCGCCAGCCCCAGAGTGACGTCACGGCGCGCCTCAGCCAATCGGCTGCCCGCGTCGGCCTCTTAAAGGCGCGGAAGCTCTTTTCCAGATCTAGGCGGACAAAAAAAAGGGACCCGAAGGCCACGACTCAGTATCTCGCTCCTTGCCACCCCGCTACTTGTCCGTGCTGACAGGGCGGCAGCAGGACGCGGTAACCAGGCCCTCACTCGCCTGGCTTGAGTGGCGTTGGCCGAGCAGGGCCTGCTGACCCCACCCGGGGCGAGCCTGCCCCGCGTCCCCCTTGGAATCGCCCTGAGGCCTCTCGCTGCCGCGGGGCTGGCGCTCCACGTGGTGGCTGGGGGTGGGGCTCCTCCCTCCTTCCAGGGAAGCTGTACCCTGCAGGGCCCGAACTTCTCTCATTTTTCCGAGCCCTCTGGCCGTTAACTCCATTTCGTTGGTGACAAGACAGAGTCACAGAATGCCAAAGGGATGTGTTCAACGCGAGAACAAGGACACTTCTCCCTGAGACCTCACATCCGCAGAGATGAAAACTGGCTCCACCAATTTAAAAGACAGCCCAGATTTCCAACCCAGCTGTCTGCCTCTAGGAGCTCTGCTGGCGCAGTGGTTAAAACGCTCGGCCGTAACCAAAAGTTCAGCGGTTCAAACCCACCAGCCGCTCCACGTGAGAAAGATGAGGCAGTCTGCTGAGACACTCTGCTTCCGTTATATTACAGCCTTGAAAACCCTATGGGGCAGTTCTGTGTCCTGTAGAGTCGCTATGGGTCAGAACCGACTCAATGGCAGTGGGTTTTCTTTGCCTCCAGCCTCCAGCTCCTTTACCTACGACTCAAAATATTGTTATGTTTATGAGCAAAATCTTCAGTTTAGCACGTGAAGCAACCCCTAAACAATTTCAAAAGGGAGATTTTCTCCACTGTCAAATGAGGAACAATGGCCCATGCCTCAGAGACTTGTGACCATTGAAGAGCAGTGGCTTAGCAATGTTCCCAGCACAGAGGAAGCACTTGGTAAATGGACAAGAGACTGACAGAACTGCCTTCAGCAAGTCGACCAGATCAATTGCTGGGTGCTACTGGGCCACACAGTGACCCCCTGTGAGAGTAGAACTGTCCCATAGGATCGTATTGCAATTTTCACAGGAGGTCTTCAGTGCTTCTCCCACAGAACCTCTAGGTGGGTTTGAACCACTAACCTTTTGGTTGGCAGCCTAGCACCTAACTGTCATGCCAACAGACCAGAGCGTAGAGATTTCCAAGGACTCATGGCAACCCCATGTGTGTCAGAGTAGAACTGTGGTGTGTAGGGTTGTCGATGGCTGATTTTTTTTTTGGGGGGGGGAGTGATCACCAGGCCTTCCAAGGAACCTCTGATAGACTTAAACTTCTAACCTTTCCATTAGAAGCCAAGCTTGTCCACTGAACTGCTTTAGGACCTACAGAAAGAGTGATTTCATATGGTTGACATTTATGGAAAGCTGTGCAACATTCAGGGGCTCAAAACTCAGCTTGGGGCAGGAGTAGGGGCACCAGGAGGGCTGGGGAGGCTGCTGGTCAAACAGTAGCCAGTGTAGTCCCAGCAGGTGGGAGTCCTCCACACGGCATTTGGGCGGTCGCGTCCAGATAGGAGTGGGGCCGAGTGCCAGCCCCACCCTCTTCCTGATAAGGGCCTCCGAAAGGGTAGTGTGGTATTACCCAATAGCAAGGTACGCAAGGGCTTCCTTGTGCTTACTTAGTAATCTGTAGTGAACAATTCCCCTTTTTTTCACCACATCAAAGATTCTACCTATGGTTGGCATCTGTCTCTCTCCCAACCACACAGCACCTTCCTATAGCCTCTTTTCAAATTCATATTCCTGACAGAGAAGTACCCAGCAACAAGGTAAGCACGGGCTTGCTTGTGCTTACTTCGTAATGTGTAGTTATCAAAGATGTGGTGGAACCCATGTGAGATTGTTCACTACCTATTGGTAAGTAAGCACAAGTTAGCCCGTGCTTACCTTGCTTACTGGGTAACCCACTCCTGAGAAGGGGAGGGCATGTGGAATGAGAGGGCCAAAGGGCTCTCACCAAAATGGATTCCTTCACCCTCTCCCAGATGTCAGCAGGGAGGGACGGGCCAGATGGGCTGGAAGCTTCCAGGTGTGAGACTTCCCCTTTGCTCAAACCACTTCTCTCAGCTCTGGTTGTGAATGTCTGAAGTTCCCCTTCTGGGTTGCCTTTCTTTATCTGAAGACTTTTCTCCTTGGTAAAACCTTAAGTACCCAGGCACATTTGACACAGCAATTCCATTTCTAGGACATGTACATGAGGATGATAATCATAGCATCGTTTATGATAAACTTATTGCTGTTGTTTGCTGCCACTGTGTCAACTCTGACTCATGTTGCTCCTGTGTGCAACAGACACAATGTTGTCTGGTCCACACCATCTTAACATATGTTGGAATGTTCAGCTCCATTGTGCCAGCTACTGTGTATTTTGAGTGACTGCCAACCTAGGGGGCTTATCTTCCAGCTCTATGTAGGACCATATTCTGGGTTTTCATTGGCTAGTATTTGGAAATAGTTTGCCAGGCCTTTCTTCCTGGTCTTAGTCTGGAAACTCCTCTGAACCCCGTCCACCACAGTGACCCTGCTGGTATTTGAAATACTAGTGGCATAGCTTCCAGGATCAGAGAGATGCACAAGCCACCACAGTATGATAAAGTGATGAAAGGGTGATGGATAAATCCATCAAATGTCCAACAAGAAAAGGGTCATCAAATATATTATTTAAAAAAGAAAAAGTCACTGCCATTGAGTTGATTCCGACTCATAGCCACCCCCACTGGGCTTCTGAAGCGGTGTATCATTACAGACTGCCCCATCTTCCTTCTGTGGAGTGGCTGGTGGGCTTGAACCACCAAACTTCTGGTTAGCAGTCAAATGCCTTAGGCACTATACCACCAGAGCTCAGCCCTGCTCTAAAGATTTCTTATAGAAAGATCAGCACAAGGCTGGTCCCTATGAGGCAGAGGTGAAAGATGTCCCAAATGTCCAACTTTTCCGAGCTGCTGCACCACTCCATTGTCTCTGACACCAACTCCTCCTCCTCCCCTCAGCACTCTCCTTCCCGTCTTAGGGGTCTGTATTTCGCTGTAATGTCTCACAGAAGCCACAAACTGCCAAGGAAATGGTTCACGTGGGGGTGGAGGCTGGCAAGTCCCTAATCCTTGGGTCAGGCGCCAGTCCGGAGGGTTCTCCTCACTCATGTGGTTGTAGGGGCCGAGGCACCCAAATCAGCAGGTGAGACTGGCTGCAAACTTGAGTCCCAAGAGCGAGGGATGAGATGATGACAAGCCAGATGTGGGGTCCAGAGCAAGAGAGCTTTCCCAGAACATTCACAATATGCCTTCAAGGAAAACTACGGGTGGTGCCTTGAGCCACACCTGATACCAAGGCGGGACTCAAGATATATCCCGCCCCAAACAGGCACACAAACCAAAACAAACCTACTGCCACCAAGTAGACTCACAGGCAACCCCCAATAGGTTTCCGAGGAGGTAAATCTTTACAGAAGTAGATGGCCCAGTCTTGCTTCCGTGGAGTGGCTGATGGGTTTGAGCCACCAACCTTCTGGTTAGCAGTCAGATGCCTTAGGCACTGTGCCACCAGAGCTCCTTTTAAACGAGCCTAGAAGCTAGGATTTACGTACGTCACAGAATGGTGAACTATGTCTAAACTCACTGCCATCAAGTAGTTTCTGACTCACAG
>NW_006921635.1:3422577-3471446 GCF_000298275.1 Orycteropus afer afer
TGACTCATAGCGACCCCTCCTTGGGTTTCCAAGGCAGTATCACTACAGAAGTAGATTGCCCGACCTTCCTTCCGAGGAGTGGCTGGTGGGTTTGAAGCGCCAGCCTTCTGGTTAGCAGTCAAGTGCCTTAGGCACTAAGAGCTCCACGCCCGGTCCCTACACCCCTCTGGCCTCCCTCTCGCCTCATCTTTCGCATGTGGGAGTATAACTACCTCAAAACCAAACTCACTGCCATCGAGTAGGATGCGACTCATAGCAACCCCTCCCTGGGTTTCTGAGGCAGTATCACTACAAAAGTAGATTGCCCAACCTTCCTTCCAAGGAGTGGTTGATGGGTTTGAACCGCCAGCCTTCTGGTAAGCAATCAGATTCTTTAGGCAATTTACTGCTCTGCAAGCCCCAAATATAATGGAACATTAGGCCAGATGTTTTAAATGATGTAAACATACATATGTTGACATGGAGAGAAGTCCATGAGATATCTTTAAGTCGAGAGAGAACTTTATAAAAGTATCAGTAATTTAATATCCATTTCACAAAAATACGTTTACATCTGTTTTGTGCATGTGTGAAAATGTCAGATAGTCACCATGACATTAACACCAGGTATCTCTGGGAGGAGCGGCTTGTCGTTTCTTCTTTTGGCTTCTCTGCATTTTCTAATTTTTCTCAAAATAAACATGTATCATTTGTATAAATTTGTTTTCAATTTTCACGGATAAACCTCAATTCCCTGAAGGAGGTAACTCCTGAAGGCTGAGGGTGCAAACTGGCAACTCCTGGGCCACGCTCACCGCATGCCTTGTTCAATCCTCACCAGGAATTCCCAGCCCGCTGTGTCAGAGAGGAAACGGAACTCGAGGAAAATCACAGTTAAAAATGCAGGAAAGAGAGAGGTAGGTGTGGAGGGCCGGCTCACAGCCAGCGCTGGTGCTGGACGGAGAAGCTGCTGGGTGCCAGTTTTCAGGGAAAGATGAAAAACGCACAGAGCATCTAGGCTCATGGTCCCCTCCCTCCCCTCCTAGGAGTAAACCCCAAAACACCCAAACCTACTGCCATCAAGTCAATTCTGACTCACAGTGACCTCCATTGGGTTTCCAAGGTGGTAAATCTTTATGGAAGTAGATTGCCCCGTCTTCCTTCTGCAGAGTGGCTCGTGGGTTTGAATCGCCAGCCTTCTGGTTAGCAGTCAAATGCCTTAGGGAGTAGTGGCCTAGGATGGTGAACAGGCAGGGCAATGCCCCTGGGAGCTAACAGTGCTCCCACACCCAGAAGACAAACCACAGGAACCTCATAGGATAGCCATCTCTTCTCCCTGAGTCAGAAGAAACACTCCGTTGTAATCAAAGAAGCAATCGGGCAGGTAGGAAATTCCCAGACACAGAGGATTACAGACAAGCCAAAGTCAGCAGCTGAGGCGAGCCAACTCTGGTGGCCTAGTGCCTAAGGCATTCGACTACTAACCAGGAGGCTGGTGGTGGTTCAAGCCCACCTGCCACTCCTCGGAAGGAAGAAAGGCTGGGCAGTCTACTTCTGTAGTGATACTGCCTCAGAAGCCCGAAGAGGGGTCGCTATGAGTTGGATCTGAGTTGGATGGCAGTGAGCTTGCTTTGGCTTCTCTTTTTAACAATCTATAAGAAAGCCAAAAACAAACCAAAAGCAGTTGCAGTCAGTTAATTCAGACCGTGGCGGCCTCACGCGTGTGGAGTGGAGCTGCTCCGTGGGTTTTCCAGACCGTGGCCTCTTAGAAGAGCTCACCAGGCTTTTATCCCAAGGTACCTCTGGGTGGGTTCGGATTGACAACAAACTGACCACCTTTTCAGTTTCACCACAAGAAAACCACCAAAGCAGGAGAACTACGGAGTCTCGTGGGGGGTGGGGATGGGGAGTGCAAATGGGTACTGCTCTCGGCTGCTAAACACAAGGTCGGAGGTTCAAGGCCAGTCGAAAAAAGGCCCAACAACGTACTTCTGAAAACTCAGCCGTGGAAAACCGAATGGAGCCCAGTTCCGCTGTGACACTCACTGGGTCAGTAACAGAAGGACTGGCTAGTTGGCCGAGGGGGTTAACAGAACAAGCGGAAGACTTTGAAAACCAATAGCAGTAAATGACACCGAATTGTACACTAGAAAATGGTTAATTTTACACTACCTGAATTTCACCTCAATTGAAAAGAGAGGAAATTAATACTGCAGAGAGGTTATGAGAGATTCTGCACCCATTAAACTAACAAAACGTTATGAAGTGAGCAAATAGGGATCTTGAAAAATAAGTATACAAATGTGACTAACATCTTTTTAAAAGCTAAGTTAACAGCAATAACACCTTCAAAGACTATTTCCCAACAGTCATGCTCACAGGTCTGAAGGCTTCCACGCACATTTTTTGGGGGACACCAACTCAATCCAGAACAGTGGGGGGATCTGCACTTCGTCCCCCTGCCTATGCAGGCTCTCTGCCCCCCACTTTCTACAGCGCCTGATGCCTGCAGTCCCCGAGGTGTTCCGGGGTTCAGGGAGAACTGACTCCCCCCTCGCTACCTGCCTCTCAGCACTTGCGTGTGATGTCCCCCCGTGCCGAGTTCATTCCTGGCCTTTCCGCTTTCCTATACTGCCGTTCGGGGCTTACCAATGTTGCCTTATTTCACTAAATATGGATTTTGTTCTTCTGTTTCTAGTTCTTTGGGAATGATTGTGGAGAAAAAGAAGGGGTGGCAATGCCTTTACCATAATAACAACTAGCATCTAAACAGTTGTTTGTTAATTTATCTGCTATCATTAGTTTCCCACCCGGCTGCTGTCGAGTTGGTTCTGATTCACAGCGACCCCGTGTGCTCCGGACTGGAACTGCTCTCCGTCAGGTTTTCACGGCTGCGACCTTTCAGAAGCACATTGCCAGGCCTTTCTTCAAGGTGCCTCTGGGTGAGTTCCAACCACCAAGCTTTCAGTTAGTAGCCCAGTGCTTGACAGTGTGTTACCCAGGGACTATTAGTGTCCTAGGATTGCTGTCATCAATTACCACCAAGGAGCTCTGGTGGCATAGTGCCTAAGGCATCTGACTGCTAACCAGAAGGCTGATGGTTCAAACCCACCAGCCACTCCTCAGAAGAAGAGTGGGCAATCTATTTCCATAGTGATACTGCCTCGGAAACCCAAGGAGGGGTTGCTGTGAGTCAGATCTGACTCTAAAGCACTTGACTGCTAACCAGAAGGCTGGAGGTTCAAACCCACCAGTCGCTCCTCAGAAGGAAGGTTGGGCAATCTACTTCCGTAGTGTTACTGCCTCAGAAACCCAAGGAGGGCTCGCTATGAGTTGGATGTGACTTGATGGCAGTGAGGTTGCTTTGGTACATTTGCTAACCTTTTTTAAAAAATCATGACATTTCCCATAAATACTAGAATGTAGGTTGAAATGTCAAAAGATCTGACAACCGGAGCCCTTACTTCCACACAACAGCAACTGTGCCCTTTGACACAAGTCTGTGCTCGTCAGTTTTCCACAATCCCCACCGCTCCCTCTTGCCCCAGTCTGTTTTCTTCATTTATTTCACCTGCCTGGTTTCTGCAGACATATGAGTCTGCAGTCCCTACTAAGGCTTATTATCAGCTGTGTGCCCCTCAGTGGAACTAGTTAATGGAAACTTTTCCTACTCTGGGCTGTGGGAGAGAGGAGGCAACCACAGAGGAGGGTTACAAAAGGGAGAGGAGGAGGCACTGGGTCCAGACCCTGGTGGGGTGACTGAAGAAGCTGAGAGGGCCCTGCGGACAAAACTTCCGTAATTTGGAGATAATTGATACTTCGTAGGGTTGGGGTGAGGACTGAATGGATATATATGTAAAGGACTTAAAACAGAACCTGGCACTTAGAATGAGTGGTCCTGTTAGCCGTTATTGTTTTTGTTTCGTTTTGTTGAGGTCTGCGTCACATACTGAGTTCCCGAGCCGTGCAAACATCTAACATGCTCGGCTGGTAACCAAAAGGTGGAGTGTACACCCCCAGCAACCTTCTTCCAAAAAATCAGCACCTCAAAACCCTGTGTCACTAGACTCAACAGCAGGGGTCATGCTTTATGTAAACCTGATGCCGTCAAGTCAACCGAGACTCGAAGCAACCCTCCAGGACAGAGTAGAACTGCCCCTAGGGTTACCAAGGCTGTAACCTTTACGGAAGCCAACCAACACACCTTTCTTCCATGGAGTGGCAGGTGGGTTCCTACTACTGGCCTTTTGATTTGCAGCTGAGCACTTAACCACTGTACCACCAGGGCTCCTTACTTAACGTTAAGTCCTTTTTTTGTGTGCAGTTGCACGAATTTTCACAAACACATGTTATGTAACTACCACCAAGAAATGGAACAGCCACAACACCCCCCCAAATTCCCTCTTGTCCCTTCCTCTCTCCACCCCCAGCACCTGGCAACTACCAACCTGCTGTTTGGCCCTGTTTTTTTTTTTTTCTTTAAATTGTGATTTGGGTGAAAATTTACAAAGCAAATTCACTTTCGTCCCTGGTTTTTTGTGTTTTTTTTTTCCCCCTCCTTTTCTAGAATGTCATATAAATAGAATCATTCAGTAAATGGCCTTGAGTCTCTGTCATTTAGAGTAATGCCTACAAGCTCCTGCCATGTTGTTGCATGTATCTGCACCTCATTCCCTTTTAATGCTAAGTCGTGTTTCATTATAGGAAGGTAGCACAGCTTGTTTACCCATCCATGAGCGGCTGAAGGATGCTTTAGTTTCCAATTTGGGGTGATTAAACATAAAGCCACTTAAAACCCTATGTACTAGTTTTTACATGAACATACATTTTAACAGGTTTTCTGAGTGTGTGTGTGTGTGTGTGTGTGTGTGTGAGAACATACATTTTTATTTATCTTGGGTAACACGACCTAGGAGTGGCATTGCTGGGTTGTGTGGTAAGTTTGTGTGTAACTTTATAAGAACCTGACAAACTATTTTCCAAAGTGGCTGCACCATTTTATGCTCCCACTGGCAGAGTATGAGAGTTTGAGTTGCTCAACCTCCTTGTCAACACTTAGTGTGGTCTTTTTAGCCATACGTGTGTGTGTGTGTATGTGTGTGTGGAGTATATCTCACTACAGTTTTAATTTGCATTTCCCTAAGGACTAATGAGTCCTAATGACTGTGCTTTATTTCCATTTGCATCTCTTCTTTGATGAAATGTCTCTTCAAATATTTGCCTACTTTTTTTTATGGGGGATGGAAGATTGCCTGTTTTCTTATTATTGAATCTTGAGAGATCTTTATATATTCTGGACACAAGTCCTTTATCAGATGTGTGTTTTGCAAATACCACCTGCCAGCCAGTGGCTTGTCTTTTCCTTCTCTTGGTACTTTTAGCAAAGCAGAAATTTTAAATTTTGGTGAAGCCCAATTGATGATTTTTTTTCTTTTACGGGTAGTGCTTTCTATCAGATCTGAGAAATATTTGCCTAACTCAAGGGCACAGAAAGGAGCTCTGGTGGCATAGTGGAGAAGGCATTTGCCTGCTAATCAGAAGGTCAGTGGTTCAAACGCACCAGCTACTCACTGGAAGGCTCGATTCCATAGCAGCAAGTTGTTATTTTAAGGAGCTTTGGTAGTGTCTGGGAGCTCTGGTGGCCTAGTACCTAAGGCATTTGACTGCTAACCAGAAGGCTGGAGGTTCAAACCCACCAGCCCCTCCTTAGAAGGAAGATTGGGCAATCTACTTCTGTAGTGGTACTGCCTTGGAAACCCAAGGAGGGGTCGCCATGAGTCAGGACTGACTTGATGGCAATGAGTTTGGTTTTGATTTTGGTTGGTAGTGTCTAAGGCATTAGACTGCTAACCAGAAGTTCAAACCCATCGGCCACTCCACTGAAGGAAGCCTGGGCAATCTACTTCGGTAAGGATTTACCACCTCGGAAACCCAAACGGGGGTCACTATGAGTCAGAATCCACTCCACTGGCAGTGAGTTTGGTTTTTTTTTTTTTTTTTTTTTTAAGGTCACAGAACTTTTCTCATGCTCCCTTCTAGAATTTTTTAGAGTTTTAGGTCTCACATTTAACTCTCTGATCCATTTTGAGTGAATTTGCTATAAGATGCAAGGTACAGGTCGAGGTTCTTTTTTCTTCTGCACAGGGCAGTCCAATCACCCCAGCACCATTTATTGCATGGTCATAGCTATTACAAACATTACTGCCCTTAGTCTTGGGGTAGGGGTCAGCAAGGGGGCGTTCCAGGCCGCCCCTTGTCGTTTCATGTCCATCAAACCTCACAGCCAGCCATGGCCGTTCTTCGCAGGCAGTTTCAGGTCGTTCCTCCTCCTCTCTCTCTTCCTGAAATCCTCTGCGTAAAACAGACCATGAAAGGGCAGGGGTTGCCTAGCGGTCTGGCAACGTCCCTTTGAAAATAAACATGTGCAGAAACTGAAAGGCAGTGGCCATCTCTGGGGACTACTCGGAGAAATAGTTCAGGGCCGGTGTATCCGCCGCGTGGCAGGTCGGATGGAGCAAAGGCAAACAAGACCTGATAGCTTCAGATGTGACCTCCGGCCCCGGGGACCTTGAGGCCTTGGCAAGGAGAGGCCACCCGGTGGAGCGCATCTAACACGAACAGGGGGAAGAGTTCGAGGCTGCACAGCCCTTCACAATTTTACAGAGCCCTCCTCACACGTCCTGGCCTTACCCTCCTCACACAGCTCTGAGATGAGCAGGGCAGGGACCCCTTTCACGAACAGAGGCAAGTGAAAAAACAAGTAAGTGCAGGTCAGGAAATTTTCAAATAGCTTTATTGAAGTAAAACTGACATACTATGAAAGTCACCCTCTTAAGGTACAATTTTGAGAGTAAATTTACACAGTTGTGTGGTCATGACCACCAGTGACAGAATATTCCATCACCCAAAACAGTCCCTTCCCCTTTGCAGGCAGTACTTCTTCCCAGCCCCAGGCAACCCCTGATCTGCTTTCTGTCTCCATAGTCTTGCCTTTTCTAGAAACTTCATATAAAGGGAATCATTTCTACAAGGCAGGCAGGATGGGAGGTCAAGCCAGATTCTAGCCAAAGAGGCAGGAGTCACTCTCTTCGAATCTGTTTGCACATCTTTAAAATGAGGCTGAAAATTCATTCCCCTCTTAGGTTGAAACCCCAAACCCAAACAATTGCTGGGGCATCAACTCACGACACCCCCATGTGCATCAGAGAAGAATGGGGCTCCACGGGGCTTCCAATGGAGATCACCAGGCCTCTCTTCCCAGCTGCCTCTGGGTGGACTCGAGCCACCAGCCTGTGGGTTAGCAGCCTAATGTGTTAGGCATTTGGACCACTCAGGGATTTCCTTGGGGGTGAAGCCAGGGTGAAACGACATAATGGAGGTCCTGCATCTTGCAGGCCTATTCACAATCCTCTCAAACTGGAAACTTCCCAAATGCCCAGAGGCGGGAGAATGGATAAGGAAGTACACAGTAGGAGACTGACCTCATAGACTAATCCCCTGCAATGAGAACACATGAGCTAAAACGGTGTTCAACAACATCGATGAATTTCACAGACATCCCATTGAGTGAAGAAGCCAGACACAGACGTGCACACACTGTATAATCCTCAGATTTACAGTGTTCAAAAAACGGGCCAGACAGTCAGTGAAGGCAAACATGGACATACGGGTGAATAGATGGGTGAACAGGCTGAACGATCAGGTATGTCTATGCAGGGGGGAGTGTGTCCAAGACCATGTATAGGGTTGGCAGCAAGGTTTCTACAAGTGTATTGGTATGTTCTGTAATTCCCAGGTATATGGTAGAGCTGACAAGGGGCAAGGTTGTAGTCATTTCGTGGCCACAGCCAGCTACCCAGAGACAGTGAGTAGCTGGACCTGTGGGCTCAGAACCATAGTCACAAAGGACATCAAGCTCAATTGGCATAACATACTACACAAAACATTGTTCCACATCCTACTTTGGTGAGTAGCGACTGGGATCTAAAAGCTTGCAAGCAGCCGTCTAGATGCAAGGATGGGTCTCTCCTCATCCACAGCAGAGAAGAATAAAGAAAATCAAAGACACATGGTAACAATTAGTCCAAGTGACTGGTAGACCATGCAATCCTTAGCCTATACGACTATGATACCAGAAGAGCTAGATGGTGCCCGGCTACCACTGTCAACCACTCGGAGGGGGATCTATGTAGGAGATCCTGGATAGAGTGGGAAAACAATGTGGAACAAAACTCAAAATCATTTAAAAAAAAAAAAGGACCAGGTGTGCTGGTCTGATAGAGCCTGGTGGAACCCCTGAGACCCAAGGCCCCTAGCTGTCCTTCAAGTCTAGAATTGAACCCACTCCTGTGGCTTCCAGCCAAACAAAAGACAGGTCTAGGAGCTGAACATTTACATTAGGTAGATACACTCCTTGGAGAGATGAATCATGGGAGAACAGAAGGACTGTGTATGTACAGGGAGACAGCTTGGGGGGCAGGAGTACATGGAGGGAAGGACACAGGGAAGAGGTAACTATGGGGAGGAAGTGGGAGGGGAGCTGTTGCATTGTGGGAGATTACAGTTAATGTCTTGAGACAAAGCCTATGTGAGTTGCTGTATGGAAAGTGAATTTGCTCTGTACACGTTCACCCAAATCACAATTAAAGGGGAAAAAAAAAAAAAAACGGGCAAGACAAATCTGTGCAGATGATGTCAGGGAGTGGTCATCCATGGCAAGTAGTGACATCCACGGCAAGTGGTGATTGCGAGGGGTGCCAGGGAGCCTTCTGGGAGCGGTGAGGTCTGCTTCTTGAGCTGATGCTGGTTACAGAGTTACAGGGTTGGATAGGTAGCCACAGGGTTTGCAACAGTTTGAGTCATAGAATTAGAGTTATACATAGCTCGGTGAGTGACCACTATGCTATCTGACCCTGATCTGTGTACTTCTTGGTGTATGTAATACATCAATAAAAAGGTCAGAAAAGCATGCGTGGTGCCTGGCACATGGTAAAACCCATTGCCGTCCAATTGACTTGGTTTCATGGTGACCCTGTGTGTCTGAATCAGACTGTGCTTCACAGGGTTCTCAGTAGCCGATTTTTCAGGAGCCACACCTTCCTTCCAAGACACCCCTGGATGGACTTGAACCTCTAAGCTTCTGGTTATTAGCTGAGCTCATTAATCGATTGCACCACTCAGGACTCTCTGGCATAACGATTCAACAGAGGCATGTGATCCATGCAAAGGCTGGAAACTGTTTCTGTAAAGGGCCAGATGGCAGAGGTTTTCAACTTGATGGGCCATATGGACTCTGCTGTTGCCATGTGAAAGCAGTGTGGACAACAAGTGAATGAATGAACGTGGCTGTGTCCCAACCAAACTTTCATTTACAACACCAGGCAGTGGGTCGGATTTCCTGACACCTGGTCTAGTGGGAGACAGGCTGAGTTCCACAGCCTCCTTCACTAAGTCCTTGTAGGACCCTGGGTCAGTCACTTCCTGGCCTCCGTTTTCCCATCTGTAGAATGGGGATGCAGATCCCTGCTCTAAGTTATCATTCAGGTTGTGAGGAGGTCAAATGAGCTCATAACCAAGTGAACCCTGAGGGAGAAGAGAGCAGGATTGTGTCTCTTGAGGTTCTCTGATGTAAAGCAGATTGTTATTTCTGCAAAAGGCTGGAGAGAGAGACATTAACCTCATGTCACCCAGTGCATCCATGGGCACCAGGTCCTGGGGCGTCCCCGAAGGAGACAGAACCTCAGGTCTGGCCCCAGATCCTGGTCTTTGCCCCCTCAAGGCCTTGCCTCAAAGAGCCTATGGAAGGAGAAGAGTAGGGTCGGAGAGACTGGAAAAATTAGTCCCCGCTGGGCTGTTCCTCTGGGACCCAGGCCCCGAAGTTCCTGCTCGGACCTGCTTTTCCGAGCAGCCAGTGCTACAGGAGGGGGTGTGCTGACAAACCTCTGGAACCCCTGACTTTCTGTCCGCTTCCTGGTGGGCTTCTTCACACCCTGCACTGCTCGACTCAGGCAGGGGACCATCTGGGGCATGCTGAGTGGATAACCCCAGTGTCAATCATCTGGAGATGAGGCGGGTCTTCAGAAGGCCAATCCAAGGGCCTTCTTGCCTCTCGCTGGGCCCCTTGCAGTGGACTCCCAGCCCTCTAGATGTGTTTGGTCTCTGGGTGGTACAAACGGTCAACAGTCCAGCCAGAGGGGCCTGGGAAGAAAGTCCTAGCAACCCACTTCTGAAAATCCAGCCCCTGGAAACCCTGTGGAGCCCAGTTCTTCTCTGACACATACACGGCTTCCCCACGAGTCAGAGGCCGACTGGACGGCAGCAACCAACAGACATGCTTGTAATAGGAATAAAAAGAGCAGCTGACAGTCAGTGAATTCATTGAATTTACTATGTGCCAGGACCGGTTCCGAGTACCTTACGTGAATTCATTTGTTTAATTCGCACAACAATCCTAACAGGAACTATTATTCTCACTGACAGATGAGAAAACTGCAGCCCAGAGAAGTTACGATAATTGCCTGAGGTCACACAGCTCTGAGGTAGTGGAGCCTGGCTGCTCAGGATTATAGAACGGGCTGCCTCAGAGGTCCACAGCAGGTCCGTGACATTCTTGGTTTATTTCCTCATAAAGTTTGAGAAAAGTTCATGGGAGGGCTGGCTTCAGGGCCAGCTGGGGCCAAGTGCTCAAACGAATCTCACACTCACCATCTTCCAAGGCTTCCTGAGTTGGTGTTATTTGCACGCAGGCCTCTCCCCAGAGGGAGCAAAGAGGCCCCACCCCGCCTACAGCCCAGAGACAGCACCCCTTTCCCAGCAGTCTCCAAAGCAATCCTAGGGCTGACTCTCCTTAGGTCACTGTGGGCCATGTGGCCAACCCTCAACCAACTGCTGTGGGCCAGAAGGAGGGACTGTGCTGATTGGACAGGCCCAGGTCACATGGCCATCCAAGACAGGGTACCAGCTCCATTTGAGGACAGTGAGGGAGGGCGGCCCCTACTGGAAGACGGGGAGAATGCACTGGACAGGCAAAGGCAGCCCTTGTCCACTGTGCGGGTCTGGAGGAAAATAACCATTGATCCATCACCCGGGCCTGGAGCTAGAGAGGAAGTCAGACTTGACCTCTGGCTCTGTGATTGCTCTGCAGCCTTGACCCTGGACCTCCATGAGACTTGTTGGCATGGGCTGGCCTCAGAACTGGCCCTGAGCCTTCTCCGCCTGCCTCCCCAGACCACCTGTGCCCTCTCCACCCAGCCTCCCCAAGCCCTGATGTCGTCACATCACCTGGGGGCCTGGGGGTCCTTGTGCCAACTCCTGGCCTCCACTTAGCCTCTGTCCCAGTTCCCTAACTGCCGTCCTTACCACCAGCTGCCCCTTCCCAGTCCATGCTGCTCATTAGCACAGAGCACACTTGGGAAAACACCATTCCCAGCCCAGCAGAGCCCTTGTCAACTGGGGAAATCCAGCTGCTTAGCCTCATGCCCGAGTTCCTCCCCCATCCTCTAGCCTCCCTCCTTCAGCCATCACAGTCCACCCCGCCTCGACTCCAAACGGCATCGCATCGGGCATCTTCCTTAGGCACTGGCTCAGCGGCAAGTCTGAGTCATTGGTGCCCAGCACACAGACGGTGCTCAGTAAATGCTTGTCGACCCGACGTTAAGAAGCCCGGGTGGAGCACGCGTTAAGTGCTGAGCTGCTACCAGAAAGGCTGTTGGCTTCTCTGTGGGAGAAGAACAGGAGCTCTGCTTTTGTCTTGGAAGCCCCATGGGGGCAGTTCTGTTCTGTCCCAAAGGGTCAGGATGAGTTGGAATTGACTCCCTGGCACCAACCACCACCAGCCTAAATGCCCAGCTCCTATGTACCACTCACTGCTCCTGGATGAACAGGGAGAGGAGGGGGGTCAGGTCCGCGGACCCAGACACGGGGTGCTGGAGAGGCCAAGAACAGACAACCCAAGAGACAGGGGTGAAACCGAGCGAGCAGGGCCAGAGGTCAGAGGGGAGAGAGAGGGGAGAACCGTGAAAGAGGAGTCTGGAAGGAGGGATGGTCAAGCAGATGGGACCCCAGGGATCACACAGCAGGAAAACCAAAGAGGAGAGAAAGCGGATTGGCCAGGGCCTTTCTGTTAAGCAAACAAGGCCCCGAAGAGCTGTGTTTTGTCAAGCTGAACTTTCCGTATGGGGAAAGTTTATTTAGCTGAGCAACCAATTCTGGGAAAAAAAACACTGGAACGTGTTAAAAAGGAAGCGGGTGGGAGGAGAGTCAGACAAAACAAAGAGGAGAGAACATTTGTTGCCACTGGGAGACCTGGGCCAGGCTGCTGCGGGGCGGTAGTCCCAACCCTCACCCTCTTAGGCCGCTCACACAGGCCCTAGTTCCAGGGGGAGGAGGAAGAAGTGAGATCGTGCAAAGAAAATATCAAGTGTGGGGAGGAAGTCTGAGACCTGCAGGAGGGATGGGGAGGTGGGAGGGCCCCGGGAAACTCCTGATCACAACTCACTGGAGTTAAGACAAGTCGGACAAGGTTACCAACCAGGTGCCCCTCCAGATGCCCGCCAAAGGCCGGAGCCTCCTCAGGTCTAAGGAGCTGCCAGTGGGTGTCCTCGGCCAGGAAACCAAGCCAGGGAGTCAGGCCTGGTGCTCCAACGCTCCCCAACTGGCTGTGCGACCCAGACAAGGGTCAGTCCTCATTCCCTCCCTCGCACGCATGTGTGCACACACACAAACCCAAGCTACGGCGGTCCCACGTGTCGCAAAGGATTTCCAAAGCTGTGGTCTTTCAGAAGCCGGTCACCAGGCTTTCCGCCAAGGGACCTCCGGGTGTGTTCAAACTGCCAATGTTTCAGTTACTCATCTAGTGTTCAACCGTTTGTGCCAGCCAGAGACTCCTCACCTGTGCAAGGTGGCCGATACCCACCCTCAGAGAG
The DNA here is from genome assembly GCF_000298275.1 of Orycteropus afer afer. Lineage (NCBI taxonomy): Eukaryota > Metazoa > Chordata > Mammalia > Tubulidentata > Orycteropodidae > Orycteropus > Orycteropus afer. Next base: position 3,435,480 of record NW_006921635.1, read on the forward strand.
GACTGTCTAGTGGCTTGCCTGGCACCCAGCTGGTGCTTCACAATGGCAGCCATCATTACTGTGAAGGGGACAGTCTGAGTGTGCCAGGAGCTTCCAATACATTGGAGACAGTGGACACGCACTGGAAGTGGCTTCAGGTACTTCCTGCCACATAGCTGGAGCCACACCAACTTAAAAACCCGATTCCAACACATAGAAACCCTACAGGACAGAGTAGAAGCGCTCCAGGGGGTTTCTAAGGCTGTCAATCTTTACCGGAGCAGACTGACCATTCTCCTGCAGATCAGAGAAGCTGGTGGGTTCAAACCGCTGACCTGTTGGTTAGCACCCAAGTGCTTAACCACTGTGCCACCAGGGCTCCTAGGGCCACAGAGGTGGGTGCAAAAGAGACCTCATCCTCTGCCCAAGTTCACCATTTAATGCTACAAAACCACACAGTACTCATGATTTGATTTTTTTTTATTTTCTGAAATGGAACCATTGTACATTGTACAAACCATATCTACTGATGGAATAAATAAGAAATCATACTGCTGTACAACACCCCAAAATAAAACAAACCTTAAGAGGAAAACAAATTAGGAAATGGTGAAAACAGGTCGTTATACCTCTCCCAGGTCCTTAGCGATTAAGAACGTTCCATGCCATTCCACCGTGTGATCATGGAGGTCACCCCCTCGAGGAGTCGGTCAGCTGCCTTCCGGACTATGGGTGTAAGTGCCAGCACTTTGTGGAATGTGTAGTCGCAGCTCTCCCCGACTTGGACTTCGGCAGGGAATGAGTTAGCCCTGGGAGCCCCTGAAGGCCATGGGGCCTGGTGTCCGTGGAAGGCGGGTGTTCACTTGGGCCCCCTGGCCTGGGGGCAGCCGGTGACGGCTTCGATTCTGCGGCGGGGAGAGGTGCAGGGTGCAGGGGGGGCGGGGGCGTCGGCTCCGCGGGCTGCGCGGGAAGGGAAGCATGTCTGGTTTTTGCAGTCTGATCATTCCACGCGGAAGGCCTTCGTGGCCAGCAATACGGACGGCGTGGCTGGCGTTCTGCTGGCCTGGCCGTGGTGGGGTCCTGTTGGTCCTGACCACGAGCCCATTCCTACCTTCAGGCACTTCAGAGAAAAACAAGTGACAGCCTCGGTACTGCAGGTGGCGTCTTCACCCTCAACGGTGCCAGCTCCCCTGGCCTGTCCGGAGGCCGCCGCAGACCAGAGGGGCAGGTGACCCTCGCCGGCTTTCCGTTTCTGTGGATGTGAGTGTTGAATTCTCCTTTAGCTCTCCAAGGTTACAACCTCTGGTTTCCCACAAAGAAAAGGAAACCGACCTCCAATTCCTCTTTCATCAAAAATGGAGTTTTGCTGCAAACAAAAATTACTCTAACCTACAGGGTCCAGAGGTAAAGCCACCTGGAGACGCGTTAGCAGCGAACGTGTCTGGCGTTTTTTATGTCAAGACGCAGAATTCGCTTCTCAACAGAGCTGACTGCCTGAGGGGGAAGATTGAGAAGTACAAGGATTATTTCTTTTCTTTTTTTTTTAAGACAGAAACCTTTCGGCCTTGCAAACTTCAACATTAAGATTTTCAAAGTTTTTTGTTTGTTTCTTATTTCAGGAGACATTTTGCGTGAGGTATTTGAAATTCAGGAACATTTTGATTCTTCTCGAAGTGCAGGAAATAGATTGGCTCCCTTCAAAAAGAAAGAAAGAAAGAATAATAATAATGAGAGCCTCACCCTCAGAAACTCTTAGAAAACGGATTCCGGCAGACACTCCCCGCGGTGGTCAGGAGGAAGATCCACACAACACAGGTGGTGCCTGAGCAATGCACCAATAAGCCAAGAAAAAAAAAAAAAAGCCACCAACAACACTGCCCCCCACCCCCGATAACACACAACTCAAAGGGAGTTAGAGCCCCACTGCCGCAAAGAATGCTTAGGAGAAGGCTAAGGTCCGAGGAGTCTGTAAATAATAATTAAGAGCAAACCGGGCCTCAGAACCACAGTTGGGCAGTTCGTTTAAAGAGCAGCTCCGTGTTTGCGAGAGGAGGCTGTCCCTAGGCAGGTGGGGACGGAAGCGGTGGCAGGGGGCTCCTGTCACTCCTTTCTGGAGAGAGTGCAGATCTTTCCGATCGCCTGGTGCCTGTTTGTGGCCTTCCAGGCCTGTCCACCAAGGCCCGCTGCCTGCTGGGGGCAGACGGCTAGTTCTGGGAATGAGCCCTTTGTTTGCTCTGAGAGTCAGGAACATGGAGCTGAAGCAAACTGGTTTCAGCTGCCTGCCATGGGTGGGAGGGCGGTGCCGGGCGATGGGGAGGCAGAGGGCGCGGGTTACTTGGGGTTTGAAACCCAGGCAACGTCCTAGGAGAAAGTTCAGCACCAGCTATTCCTGCGCTCTGTCCCCAGCTCGGGATGACTGGAAGGGGGCGTTCTCACAAGCCGGACAGAGAAGCCATGTCATCTTCAGAGGTCTGGGATGAAATGGTGACGGTGGGGAGCGTAGGGTGCAAGTGCCAGAAAAACCTAAGGGCTCCGAGTGTCAGTGTGGCTGCAGAGGACCTTGGAAACCCTGGCCACAGCTGTCCCAAGCAAGTGACGGCGTCTCAGGTACCTAGCCAGCCCTTGGGGACTGCACCCTGGCACCTGTGACTTCCAGGGCCCTGGAGGCTGGTGCTGGCCCCACCCAAGGCTCACCAAAGGCCTTGCACCTGGAGATAGACAGGCCAGGGGCTTCCCGCTCCTGGCCGGCCTCATTTCTGCTTCTCCTCCCTGCCTGCCCTGCTCCCTTCGAAGTCCCGGGGCAGCAGGGAGCTGAGAGATGAGACACCAAACCCAGCGGGCACTTTGCAAAGGGAGAAGCAAAAAAGAACCAGGAAAACAGGCCAGAGGTCACCTCAAGGGCACAAGGCACAAAAAAAGAAAGCGGACAGGACTGGCGGGACAGTGAGAAGCCCGGGTGGGAAGTGGATTCCGGGTGGGAACCACCTCCAATAGCTTATATCGTTAAATAGGGGCGGGGGGGGGGGTACAGCAGCAACACAAATGGAATCTTGGCTTCGGAGACAGTGTGCAGACAGACAGACGGACACTCCTGAGCGGTCGGCTCCCCCTTCCCAAGGACAGCAACTTAGAAGTTCGAGTGTTTTGCTTCACAGCGGAGTTCTTCAGGGGCTGAAAAGTGACGCCATTCTCGGTCTTCTGGGATTTGCACTTGGTAAACTTGAAGATTTAGTAGTTCTGTTCGTACCCAAGAGGGACCGCTTGGGGGAAGAAGTTCTAGAACAAGCCTGCTGACGTCGCTCCCGTGAGCGTGGGTCCGAGCGGCCCCGCCAGTGCCTACATCTCCTCGGCGTTCTGCTGAGAAGCTTCCAGTTTCATCTTTTTCGAGGGTGGCACTCCTTCCAAATCCTTCAGGGGAGAAGGAAGAAGGGAGAAACGCGGGTTAGAAAACACCTTTGGCCAGACGCGAGGGCAGACGCCACTCAGGAAGGCACCTGGGCGGCTCCAAGCAGGAGTCGGGATCATGCAGCCGGTGCAGGCACGTCGGGGGCTCACGGAACCTACGGCAACTTCGCCCCCAAACTCCGTCTTCTGTCTGGAAGGCTCTGGCTGTGTGCCCGGGCCCAGCCACCTGACTTTCCTCCGGGACTTCCAACCCGCCGCAAGTGTTGTCACTCCCGCCACTTCCTGTGCCTCTAAGCTCCCCCCAAGCCGCCCCGTCAGGTGTCCCTATTAACAACCGACCTTGCAGTCTGTAATTAACTACACAGTCACTGTTTGGCCACGGAGCCCCTGGGTGGCACAGACAGTCAAGGTGCTTGGCTGCTAACTGAAAGGTTGCACGTTTGAGTCCATCCAGAGGTGCCTCTGAAGAAAGGCCTGGTGATTTACTTCCAGACACCAGCCATGGAAGACCCCGTCTGCCCCAGCTCTAGAGCCACCTCCCTGGAGACCCTGACTGGCTTTGCTGTGTGGGCTGAAGTAGCTCCAGGACCCAGCCCAGGGCCCAGCATGGGGTGGACCCACAGAGTCTGCTCAGAAACGGAAGTACGTAAGCTAACTCATTGCAGTCAAATCGATCCCAACTCATAGCAACCCTTTAGGATGGGGTACAACTGCCCCATGGGGTTTCCAAGGCTGTAGATCTTCACAGAAGCATGCTGCCACAACTTTCTCCCATGAAGTGGTTGGTAGATTGACCTGCCAACCTTTAGGTTAGCGGCTGAGTGCTTTAACCACTGTACCACCGGCGCTCCTTGTATGTATGTTATTCTGGAGAAAACAATCGTCACCAAATTCCCCCAAAATTCCCATGACTTCAAAGAAGCTCATGCACTCACTCAGCCACCTCCTTCTTGACTTCCCCAGGTGGTTTGGTCAGGTAGCACAATCCTGACCTAGCACCCAACACCAAACTCTTGCCTTTACCCACCCTCCCCAGTCCTCCCTGACCTTCCCCATGGCTGGCACTAGCACCACCATCGCTCTGGGACAAGCCTTAACACTTGGACATGACCCCACGGCCTCCTTCTCTCTCCATCCCTCCCCAACATCCAACCTACTGGCCAGTCCCATCAACTCCATCTCTAAAACACTCTTGATTTTGCCCACGGCCACCTTCCACCCTCCGTCCCTACCATTTCTTGTCATCCTGCTGTCACTCGGCCTCTCTCAAATCCATTCAATGCAGGCCAAGGACCTTTTCACAACACAAACTGTACAGAAAACATTAAACCCTCTAGCACTTTCCTACTAAGGAGCCCTGGTAGCACAATGATAAGGCTCAGCTACTGAGCTGAAGGTTGGTGGTTCGAACCCACCCCATGGCTCTGTGACAGGAAGACCTGGCGATCTGCTCCCGTAATTACAGCTGAGAAAACTCCATGGGGCAGCTCTACTTTGTCACACGGGGTTGCTGTGAGTGGGAATCGACTGATGGCACCCAACACTACCACTTCCCCACTGTCCTCAGAGTGAAAACCAAACGCCTTCCCCTGCTGACCAGACCCTGGTGACTGTGGTCTAAGCCGCCCACCCGCTACCTCCCCTCAGTCTTCCCTTCTCTTCCTTGTCTGCGATGCTCCAGCCCCGTGTTCATGTCTGTTTCATCGTCTCTGTGCCTTTGCTTCCTGAGGCCTAAAAAGTTGGCCTTCCCACCCGATTCCTCGCCCCTCACATTCCCGCCCACAGCCAGTTCCTCTCAGCCCAAGCGCTCCAGAACCAGCTCCCAGCTTATCACGCGTCCTGACACCCTCCTGTTCCTTTCTCTCTCGGCATTCACTGCAATGTGCGACTGTGACCCAACTGTGTTTCTGCTGGACGCTGGCTGACCCCTGGGCCCCGTGTCCCTCAGCATAAGCCATGAAGGCAGGGAGGGACGTGTGTGCTGGGTTCACCCTGTACCCCTAGTGGCCAGTGCTTGGTCCACACACAGTGGGTGCTCACTCAGTGCTCGGTGGGGCACACTGGGTCCGTGAGAGTGAGAGGAGGACACGGGTCTCTTTCAGCTGACCCTGAGGGCATGATGGCAGGGAGGCAAAGCCCCCTGCTCTTTCTTCTCTTCTTTCTCAAAGTGACACACGCTCGGTGCAGATGGAGCCCAGGGTGGACATGTGCAGTGGACATCCCCATGTTCTGTGGACCAGCAGGACAGGGCTGGGGCCTGATGGGGGTGGAACCTGGAGCCCCAAACTGTCCTGCATCATGGAGGGAGAATGCCCAGCTCCCCGGGCAACACAGAAGGGGGAGGGCAGGAGATGGGGGGTGTGGGGAGAGGAGAGAGGCAGGAGCCCCAGGTGAGGCAGGAGTTGAGAATGTGGTAGGAGCTGCATGGGAGAGAGGAGGTGAGAACGAGGCAGGAGCCCCAGGTGAGAGGCCCAGGAGGACCCACCAGGAGCAGAGCCAGGGAAGCCTGGGGTCGGGGCAGTGGGATGTCTGACCTTCAACGTTCCATGTTTTGCTTCACGGCAATGGACCCAAGAACTCTGCAGGCAAGCGTGTGTCTGTGTGTGCGTGTCTATGTGAGTGTGCATACATTAGTGTATACATGTCAGTCTGTGTGTACACCTGTGTGAACGTGTATCTGTATGTCTGTTTCTGCATGTGCATGTATGTACATGGCTGTGTAAGTATGTGTGGTGTGTGTACTTGTCAGTTTGTGTATGTGTGTGCATGCATGGGTGCACGTAAGTATGTCTTTATGTACATCTTTATGTGTATACACGTCTCTCTACACACTGGTGTGTCAGTGTGCACTGTGTACATGTATATGTGTGTGTCTATGAGCATCTGTGTGTGTGCGCCCATGCACGTACATGTGTCTGTGTGTGCACATTGGGTGTGTGTGTGCGTGTAGGTATGTGTATCTCTGTAGGTGTGTGCGTCCTGTTAAAATGGTGGAAGGGGCCCGGGCGTTACACAGTCTGCATACACGAGGCTCTGATTTTGAGTCTTTTTCACCATATCGACTCCTGCTGTCCCATCTGTCCCATGACTGGCTTTTCTTCACACAGGAATGCTCGCCAGGACCTGGAAGGGTCACACGCTCTCCCTAACAGCTTTATGTGGCCCAGCACTGAGGTGAGCAGTGTGGGTCGTGGCCCAGCTGCTAGCACCCACTGCAAACAAGCCTGCAATGCCCCATTTGTGTACTTGGGCGTCTGCAGGCTCCCAAGGAAGTGGTTCCCAGAAGGGAAACTGCAGATCAAATGGTGGTTTTTGAGTTTTCAGGTGCCATCTAGTCAACTGACTCATAGTGACTTCAGGTGACAGAGTAGCACTGCCCCACAGGGATCACAAGGCTGTAATCTTTATGGAAGCAGTCTGCCTCATCTTCTTCCTGTGGAGTGGCTGGTGGGTTCAAACTGCTGACCTTTCGGTTAGCAGCCAAATGCCTTAACCACTGTGCCACAAATGAAGACAGTTACATGAGCTGATGGCTGGACGCCTCTGAGTCTCACGATGGAGAATGGTCACAGGGCCACTCTTTCTATGTCAGCCTAAGTGTGTCACCCACATTCTCTCATCTGATCCTCAGCCTGGCCTCCCAAGACATAGTCCCATGAGCCCCATTTTACAGCCAGGTACACTGAGATGCTTACTGCCCAGCTACTAAGTGATGGGACAGGGCTATGATGTGACCCCAGGCCCGAACCCAGTGTGTGTGCCCTGAACCGCCAAGCCACCCTGGCTCAGACCCCACCTGACCGGTCATCAGGACCCACAGGGGGCTCCGAGCAGGGGACCAGGGCCAGTCGCAAGATTCCAGCGGGTCAGACAGGGTTTGGATTTCTGAAGGTTTGTCTCCCAGCACAAAGGAAACCCCTGTGGGTCTTGGAGACCGGGCAATGCTCTTGTGGTCCCTCTCCCTACACTGGGAGCTCCGAGGCAGGGCCTGTGTGTCTTGGGTGTCACCTGAGCCCTGGGGAGACCCAGGACAGACACACACCATAGTGCTCAGAGGAAATGAAGGTCCCAATGAAACCCTAAGGGGCCTGTCAGTTCTGGACAAGAAGCAAAACAAAACCACGCAACGCCTTTCAACGTACCCCCGACACCCCAACAGGCTCCCGGCTGGGCTGGCTGCCCCTCTGTGGCCTCAGCCGAGGTACCTGAGACATGGCTGACGTGTCTGTGGTGAGACCCGCGTCCCCTGATGGCTGCCTTTCCACTCTCTCTGAACTGTTCATCGAGTTTTCCAATGAAGACTGTGAGTTCTGCTCGTCGGAGGCATCTGAGGAAGAAGGGAGACGACAGAAGCTGTTTTCAGACACATGAGAACCAGAGCCAGATGGGCCACGTACTAAAAATACCTGAAAGTGGGTTGTTTTGGGGCCCTTGGTCTTTTAGGGCTGCAACGGGCAAGGCTTGGGAAGCCTCTTGTTATTACAATTTTTAAATGGTTTTATTGCAGTAAATATATACATATAACAAAAACTCTGCCAACGCAACATTTTTTTACACGTACAGTGTCCCTGGGTGATGCGAACAGTTAGACGCGCGTCTACGAGTCGAAAGGCTGGTGGTTTGAACCCAACCAGAGGCACCTCAGAAGCTCGGCCTGGTGCTCTGCTTTCTGGAGGTCACAGCATTGAAAACGCTGTGGAACACATTCTACGTCATAAACGTGGGGCTGCGTGAGCTGGAGTTGGCCAGAGGACGATCACACCAGCACCACGATTCCGTGTCATTGGTTGTGTCCACCGTGTTGGGCAACCATCACCACTCTCCATTTCCAAAGCATCCATGACCAGTGTCAGAAACTCGGTGCCTCCGAAGCTGAGCTCAGCTCCCTCCCACTTCCCTGAGAACCACCAATCAACTTTGGTCTCTGTCACCGAAAACCAGACCACACCCACTGCCATTGAGTCCATACGTGTTGCTTTGAGTCACGGCCACCACACACATTAAAGAGCAGACCTGCTCGATAGATTTCTTGCCTAGTTCATACGAGTGGGATAACCTAACGTTTGTCTTTCTCTGAGCATTTTTCCCAGTTCTGGAATATTTATTTCTATATTGCTTGTGTATGATGAACCAGTATATATTTTTTCTTCAAATTTTATTTTGTTGTTGTTGAGAATATATGCAGCAAAACATGCACCAGTACAATAGTTTCTGAATGTAGTTTAGCACAATGTTCAGTAATGGTAGCTGGGCACCATCCAGTTCTTTTGGTCTTGTGGCAAAGGAGCAGTTGTTCATGGAGGCAGTTAGCCACACATCCCATTTCCTCCTCCTATTCCTGACTCTCCATGTTCCTCTGTTGCTCCAGGTGAATAGAGACCAATGGTTGTGCCTTGGATAGCTGCTTGCAAGCTTTTAGACTCCAGGCACTATGTAACCAACTAAAAAACAAACCAACCAAACTCACTGCCATCAAGTCAACCCGACTCACAGTGACCCCCTTTGGGTTTCTGAGGCGGTAAACCTTTACGGAAGTAGATTGCCCAGTCTTCCTTCTATGGAGTGGCTGGTGGGTTTGAACTGCCAACCTCTTGATTAGCAGTCAAATGCCTTAGGCACTACGTGACCAGAGCTCCTTACACAACAGACCAGGAGGTAGAATAAAACATGCTATTAAGCCAATTAACTGGGTTGGCCCATGAACCATGACCTTAAACCTCCAAACCAAGGAACCAAATCCCACGAGGTGTTTGGCTGTGCATAAGCAGGTTCAGCAGCTCCTTTTTTTGGTCGTGTTGTAAATATAGCTATCGCACCACTTTTGACAGGTGGATGACTTATTGACAGCAATTATAGTAATCAGCTGTGCAATGCTACCCTTAACCAATGTGATTTTTCCATCACTGCTAACCCCTCTTTTCTCCCTCCCTCCTGCCTCTGGTAATCACTAATAAAGTGGGTCTATGTCCATCTGCCTTTTCTTTTTATATATAAAAAGGGGGTTATACAGTATTTGTCCTTCTGTGATTGGTTGATTGCACTCAGCATAACGTCTCCAGCTCCATCCACACTGCACCAAGCATCAAGACTTCACTTCTCCTCCTGGCGAAGGAGTGTTCCATTGTACACGTGGACCACATCCTCTTTACCATTCATCTGTTGATGGGCATTTAGGTGGTTTCCACCTTCTGGGTATTGTGAACAGTGCTGCAGTGAACATTGGTGGACAAGTCTCTTTTTGAGCGTGCTTTCAAGTCTTTTGGGAGGAGTATAATTGCTGGGTCATGTGGTTGCTGTATTTTTAGTTTTCTGAGGAACTGCCACATTGTTTTCCACAACGGCTGTACCATATTGCATTCCCACTAGCAGTGGTAAGGTTCCAATTTCTCCACATCCTGACAACATGTTATTTTCTGCTTTTTTTTTTTTTTTTTTAAATAATCTTAGCCATCCTAGTGTCTCTTACAATTTTTTAGTGAAGCTCTTTCAACCAGCCAGGCCACGGGTTGGACCGGGGGTCTCCCACTCTCTTGTGCACATCCATTACTCTTCTAAAGAAAACTAAGGGAGCAGCACCAGCCTCCTGTGCAGCTTGCCTGCAGCGCCCTCTTGTGGCCCCAATGCATTCCAACAATCATGGCTGCCGAGTTCCTCTCCCTGTTTCTCTAAAGAGCCTGCCTTCTCCTTGGGGAGCTCTCAGAGGTAACTGGCTGGCCCTTCGTAATAATTTTTCTTAATGACATGGGTCTTTTTCTGAATGTTAGAACAATGACTGATCTTTGCCAGAGACAGAAAACATGAGAGGAATATAGAAAATTAACCTCACCTATTATCTGGTGGTGCAACAGTTAAGCGCTTGGCTAGCAACTGAAAGGTCGGGGGTTCAAATCCACCCAGTGGGTGCACAGGAGAAAAGACCTGTTGATCTACTTTTGTGAAGATTACAGCCCAGAAAACCCTATGGGGCAGTTCTCTGCTGTCACACGGGGGTTGCTGTAAGTTGAAATCGACCGGAAGTCACCCAAGAACACAACGCACAACACCATTTTGTAACTCCCATAAACATTCTGGAGACTGTCCCCCAAATATTTCCAGATTCCCCCCCACACTCATATAACTCTCTCCTCTCCCGGAGGAGGGCCATTTGGTGTTTTGGAAGACATTCTTGTGTCTTTAAAGTCTCTAAACACAAGAGTGAGAGTGCAAGATGGCTGCAGACGCCTGGAGCCGTCCCTACCAGGCCACGCCTCCAGGTGGTCCTGTGTTTGCTTCTTGTGCCTTGGTTTCTTCAGAAGAAGCAGGTGCAGCTGCAGGGTGGGGGCAGGAAGCAGTGAGGGTTTTACCCGAAGCTTGCTGGGTACAAAGCCAGACGGCTCAGAAAGCAAGTGGCAAACCTGCCAGTGGCACTCAAGGGCCCCGCGGCACGTGGTAGCCTGATTTTTAAAAGCCTCCTAACATAACACTGCACCACCCGTCCACCAGCGTGTCACACAGCTGTAGCTAGTGTGTCACTGTGGTGCTGGAAGCTGTACCACTGGGATTTTAAATACCAGCAGGGTCACCCACGGTGGACAGGTTTCAGCACAGCCTCCAGGCTGAGAAACCAGAAAGGCCAGGCAATTTTGAAAATCAACCAATGAAAACTCTACGGACCACAACAGAACATTTACCATAGTGCAGGATGCACTCCCTCGGGTGGAAGGCAAACACGGACACACACATGTCAGAGGTCAGGAGGATGGCGTGGGACTGGGAACATTTTGTCCCATCGTACACGGGGTCACCAGGAGTCGGATCAACTCAACGTCCACCGCCACCACCAATGACACTAAAGAGCCAGACAATCAGGACTCACTTGCAGGTGCTTCTGAGTCAGAGATGTCTCATGGGGTGAAAAGCCAGGCTGGAGTTGAAAAGAAGGGAAGCAATGGGGGGAAAGACGCCCTGATGGCTCAATGGCTAAAGCGCTTGGCCACTAACTGAAAGGTTGGTGGTTCACTCCCACCAGCCGCTCCACGGGTGAGAAGACCTGGTGATCTGCCCCCATCAAGACTATAGCCTAGGAAACTCCAGAGGGCAGTTCCACTCTGTCGTATGGAGTTGCTGTAAGGCGGAATCGATGCAACATCATGAAACAACAGTATGGGGAAGTCAGGTGCTGTCCAGTTGAGCCTGACTTGTGACAGCACATGTGTGTCAGAGGACAATTGTGCTCCACTAGGTTTCCATAGCTGATTTTTTTTTTTTTAAGCAGACAGCAGGTCTTCTTCTGAGGTGCCTGAGAGGACCCGAACTTCCAACCCTGGGTGCTGTAAAAGGTTACTAACTGAAAGACTGGCAGTGAAAAGTCAGCCCTTGACACCTCAGTGGCACATAGTTCTCTCACACTCGTGGGGTCGCTGTGAATTGGAGTTCACTCAATGGTAATTGGTTTAATATGGGGGAGAATGGCAGCTCCCCCAGGCTTGAGGCAAGATGAGGGGCAGAAGGCTGGGGGACAAGGCAGGTAAAGCTGCAAGAGTCCCTTCCCAAGGGGGTGGTCCTCCCAGCACTCCCTGCCACTCACCAAACCAGCGCCCACCGACCCTACATAGTGCCAGGAGACCCCCACCTGCCCTTGAGTTGCTTTCAGCATGGAGCTCTGAGCTGGGACTTCCTGTCACCACAGTGAGGGTCAGGGCTCCATCTCACACTGCAGCAGAGGGGTGCTGGCCTTGCCAGACCTGTGCGACATGGCGAGGAAACAGATCTGGGCTCGGATCCCGTTCCTGTCACTCAATTCCTCAATCTCAGAATCCCCCTCTGCAAAACCAAGGCTGCTGCAGGGCCCCGTGGGGTGACGGAAGCATCTTGGATCCGTGTCATGGCTGCGCCACACTGTGGCTGTACTAAATGCACTGGATAGCTCCTTTTAAAGGGGCTGATTTTTAAGTTATGTGAGCTTGCTGTTGTTGTTGTTGTTATGTGCCGTCGAGTCGGACCCGACTCATAGCAACCCCTCCTTGGGTTTCTGAGGCGGTATCACTACGGAAGTAGATTGTCCAACCTTCCTTCCGAGGAGCGGATGGTGGGTTTGAACTGCCAGCCTTCTGGTTAGCAGTCAAGTGCCTTAGGCTACCTCCATTTAAAAACAACAAGAAACAATAATACAAGGTTGACCATCCCATGCTGCAGAGCGGCTAAGTGTTAAGTGGAAAGGCATGAAAAGCAACCAAACAGCAAAACGCCCCCAGGTAGGGAGCAGCCCCAGGCCATCAAATCGGTTCTGACCCACAGAGTGGAACTGCCCCAGAGGATCTTCAAGGCTGTCAACCTTCACAGAAACAAAGCCCAAACCACACCCACTGCTGTGGAGTGGATTCTGACCCACAGCGCCCCTAGAGGACAGAGTGGAACTGCCCCACAGGGTCTCCAAGGCTGTCAGTCTTCACAGAAGCAAAGCCCAAACCACACCCACTGCCATCGAATCCATTCTGACTCACAGCGCCCCTAGAGGACAGAGCAGAACTGCCCATAGGGTTTCCAAGGCTGTAATCTTTTGCCTCATCGTTCTTCCATGGAGTGGCTGGTGGGTTCAAACATCCAACCTTTCAGTTGGCAGCTGAGTGCTTAACTACTGTGCCACTAGGGCTCCTCAGAAAGGGTATAATGGAGGGGTGAACTGCCCCAGAAGCCAGGAATTTCTTTGATGTTTTAGTTTTACCTTTAAAATCCATGTTGACATCACAGTCTCCTTTATAACACACATGTTTCTTTAACATACATGTTCAGAAACTTAATTGGCCTTCCAGAACTCACACCACACCTGTGGCTTAGCCTCTCTGGGGACCCCAGTTCCTTTCCTGCCCCACAGAGGTGGCTCTGCAAAGTGGAGAGAGAGGCAGGAGCTCCACTTGGGGGACGAAAGCCACGAAGGTGCTGATCTCCAGAGTCCCGCTGAGCCTCGGTGGCCAGAGAAATCCCAGCCGAGGCCTGGCCTGCGAGCTGCCGCGCCCTCAGTGGGAACCGGCCTCGGAGCCCACAGAGCCCGGAGCTCGCGGGGTGCCCAGTGCTCTTAGTGTAATGGTGCTGGAACTCACCCAGGCTAAGTGACTTTCCCAGGGCCTAAATTTAGTCCCGGGAACTTGGACTTTACATCACTCTCTGAAGTCACTGCACAGTAAACAAGTTCAAGGCAAGGTCAACGGCTGGTGGCCAAGCTGCCTCCCAGCCGGCCAGGTACATCCACCTGGGCAGACTGTGTCGGGGTGGGCCTGGCCCATTGTGGTGGCCCTACCTGGGGAATGCTGGGTACCATGGACTTGGGGTGGCAGGAAGAGGCCCCTGGGGTGGCTACCACCTGCACCTTGGGGCTGGGGGTGACAGTTACCAGAGAGTGGTGGTTATGGCCACACTCACCCCAAGCGTAACTCCTGTGGCCAGGCTTTTCCTGTCCCTTGAGGGCAAAGGAGACCCAGACCCCAAACGTGGGAGAACCGAGGCTACAGGCAGAGCGAGACGAGGATGGGAAGAAGCAGGAAGTAGCCTCGCCCAGCCTCTGCCGTCCACATGTGGGCCACTCCCCCCATGGAGTCCATTCCCACGCACCAGACTCGGCCGAGCCCCCACATGCTCTCCTGCTGCTCCGTTTAGCAACCCAACAAAGGAGGTAGTCTACAAATAAGGAAACGGGGCTCTCAGTGGGGTGCCTACCCAGGGACCTCAGGGAGGTGGGGCTCGGGACGGTGTGACCTCCTGCCTGTGTCCACAGCCCCTGTCCCACCCTCCCTGCCCCACGGCCTTCCACTTGCACAGGGACATCACCAGGACGGAAGCTGGGAAGTCTGGCTGTGCCTGCGGGGCGCACACGTTCCCTGGGCATGAGGAAAAGGCTGTGTCCAAGCCACCAGGTCATGGGGCCTCAGCAGGGGGGGCTGTGACCCCAGTGGACATTTGGCAACACCCAGAGCCATGCTTCAGTTGTCACAGTGGGGGGTGGTGTGAGTGTGTGTGTTTGTGTCTGTGTGTGAGACACTCACCTAGGGGGTGGAGGCCAGAGACGCCGCCAACAACATCCCACAAGACACATGCCAGTTCCAACAGGGCCACTGAGGCCAAACCATCGCTAGTCGCAGGCCCTGCTCTGCAGGGGAGGGTCACGCTGCCAGCCTCCCTGGAGGAAAATGTGGCAGGACCTATCACACTGTCAAGTCACATGCCCTCTGCTTCCAGGAAGCCTCTGCAGATCCAACCAAACCCTCAAAGATGCAGAGATGTGTGCCAAGGGTCGTAGGCACAAAATAAAAGAGACTGGGAATGACCAAACGACTGTTGGAGGGAGGCCGGGATCTTGCGCAGGGCCAGGGCGGGTGGCGTGTGTAGGAGGGAGTGGGATGGAGGCAGACAGACTGCAGCGTGGGATGACCTTTCCCTCTGAGCACTGGGACCCCTGATCTAGGCCAGGCCCCTCTCCCCAACATGACAGATATCCATCAATGCGCCAAACCTATATATGGCCCCAGCCTGGACCTCCGTCCTGCCCCCTGAACTCCAGCCTCAACATCCAACCGAGCCCTGGACTCACCTGAAGGCTCTACAGTGTTCGTCACCAGCCCACACAGACCCCCACCCACCATCTTTCCCATCACAGACGACGGCAGTGCTGCCTTTCCAGGCACTCAGAGGCGTGATCATGCCCCCCTGCTCACACCCCACAGACAATCCCTTCAGCCACACTCTCACCTCCACCTGCAAAACAGACCTGGACACCAGGCAGTTGACAATTACTGTCTATTTTCTTAGGCGAGCTGGTACTATCAATGGTTGTGTAGGAGAATGTCTTTACTTTTAAAAGATGCAGGATGACACATCACACCGTCTACAGCTTACTTTTAAATGGTTTCAGAAAAAAAAAGTTTATAGACAAAGCCAAACATCTATGTTAACAGTTGCTGAATCAGCTGATGGGTATATGGGAGAACATTATACTACTCTTTTAGCTTTTCTACAATATTTGAAATTCATCAAAAGAGCCTAAAACCAAAGGTTTAGATATGGAAGAGAACTTTCTTTGCTGGTTACCAGGTGTGGGAGGGGAGTGGAGGGAACACTGGGGAAAAAAAAAAAAAAAAGCATTGACCCATGTCATATTAGTTTTGTGTATTTCACTGTATATAAATTATATTTCAATAAAATGCATTAAAAAAAAAAAGAGTCTAAAACCAAACCCACTGCCATCGAGTCAGTTCTGACTCATAGCAACCCCCACTGGGTTTCCAAGGCAGTAAATCTTTACAGAAGTAGTTTGCCTCACCTTCCTTCTGTGGAGTGGCTGATGGATTTGAACAGGTAATCTTCTGGTTAGCAGTCAAATGCCTTAGGCATTGTGCCACCAGAGCTCCTTTTTGGAGCTTAGACACCACAAAATAAACAAACACACACATCCCCCAGAGTCTGGCCACTTCTTACCATCCCCTCTGTTTCCATTTTGGTTCAAGGTGCCATCTTCTCTCACTTGGATGACTCTATGAGCCTCGTTCACTGCTGTCCCTGTTTCCACCATGGCCTCAATTTTGTCTGCTCTCAATCAGAGCAACCAACCCAACCCTTCAGATCATGTAGCTCAAATTCCCAGTGACACCCGTGTCATGTAGAAGCCCATGTCCTTGCTGTGGCCTTATAAGCTCCCCACACTCCAGCCCCGTCTCCTCGGAGATCTCATCTTACTCTTAGAGCCCTTCACTCACCCTTCTCCAACACACCAAGCACACTTCCATCTCAGGGCCTCTGTTCTCATAGCCCCCTCTGCCCACTACACTCTTCTCCCAGACGCCCACATGGCTTGCTCCCTCACCTCACTGAAGCTTCGTTTATTCCAATGTCACCTTCCCCGACCACTCTACTTAAAGCTGCAATTAAAACTGTAACCAACCCCATTACACAGCAAGACTCCTCATGCCCCTTCCCTATTGCATAACTCTCCACAGGACTCATTTTCCAGATACCAGATTATAGGGATCTTTAATGTCCCCCACGAAAATGTAAGCTCCACATGTTATTGTTCTTCACCCCCTTCTATGGCCAGCATGGCCTGGACCTCCAGAAGCAGTGGTGGAAGTGATCAGCAAAGACTCAGGGTGGAGAAGGCCCCCTGAGCCCAGCCCTGCAGGACACATACCTTCTGCCCCGGCGTGCTCCTTCCCGTCAGCCTGGGCCTCATCCACCTTGGCTTCCACCCCGTCACCAGGCACGGCTGAGTTGGGTTCTGGAGCTGGGCTAGAGTTACTGCTGTTCTCCTGTTTGATGGGGGAGGCATCTGCTATGGAGCTCTGGTTGCTGTTGTCGTCTGCATGGGGGACAGAACCATAGATGAAATCCCACCATCTGCTACAGGAACGTGGATGGGGGGGCCGCAGCTTTCTTGCACCTCAGTGTCTGGAGCCCCACAGGATGTTCTCCTTGTAGGGGCCTAGACACTTCTTTCTCCTGACACTTCTCAGCTGACTGCACCCAGGGCCTCACCTCTCTCACATGGCTCATGAGGAGAGCTCAATGCAGCTGTCCAAGGGGCTCCTGTGTTTGGAGGCTAGAGATGGTGGCCCAAAATCTTTGGGGGACACTTGAGGCATATACTTCTGGGTAGAGAAAGCAAACATCATGTATACCTGGCTGTAAGGTAATAGGAAGGACACCCAAAAAAAAAAAAAAAAAAAGCTAAAAGCAAAAACCAAACTCACTGCCACTGAGTCAATTCTGACTCACAGTGAACCCCCGTTGGGTTTCCGAGGCAGTAAATCCTTACAGAAGCAGATTGCCCCATCTTCCTCCCGTGGAGCAGCTGGTAGGTTAGAAGTCAAATGCCTTAGGCATTACACCAGAGCTCCTTTAGGAAGGACACAGTAGGGCCCAAAACGTTCCACCAGAACCTCGTCAAGCCTCCAGACAGACATTACAAGGAATAAAAGAGAGAAAGGGACACTTCAACAACAGAAGGGCGAACATTCCACAGGCCAGGTAGCCCAGTATCTTCAACAAGTCAATTTCACTAAAAAACAATAATAAATAAAAAGAGGGGAGAGGAAGGAAAGCTATTGTAGATTACAGAAACGTAAGATCCCTAACCACTGAGTATGATGCGTGGACCTTGTTTAGACCCTGTTTTGAACACAGCAGCTGTAAGAGACATTGTGGGACAACCAGGAAATCTGAACATGGTCTGGATCTTAAAAGGAGTCCAGGTAGCGCAAGCAGGAATACGTGTGCCTACTAACCAAAAGGTTGGCGGTTCAAACCCAGCCAGAGGCTCCTTGGGACACAGGCCTGGTAATCTGCTTCCAAAGGCTGCAGCCTTCAAAAGCCCATGGAGCAAGTTGAACTCTGCACATGTGGGGTCGCCAGGAGCAGGAGCTGACAGCCAATAATGACAGATGCATTTTAAAAGGTGGGAAGGAATTGTTAATTCTGTTAGGAGTGATCATGGTAGTGTGGACATACAGAAAACGTCATTCTTGAGTGCAGACTTAAATACTGCACTGTGAGGAAATTCCTGTAAAAAACTATAGCATAAAACAATAAATACACAAAATAATAAAATAGTACAGTGCAGGCCGCGTACCACTGTCAGACCGACTAAAGTTTACACTCAACAGCTAGGCGTACTCTTACGCACATTTTGACGAAAACGATGTCACACATTTAGATAACAGATGAAGCACTGTAGATGATGCTAACCAAAATCTAGGCAGCGGGCACGTGGGAGCGCAGGATACTATTATCTGCGCTGATCTGCGTGTTTGGAATTATTCATAAGAAGAAAGAAAAAGGCAGGGAATTAATTGAACGACGGCATTAATAGTTGAGCTTGTGTTGTCACACAGAGCTAGCCAGTCGGGGGTACGTTATCCCACGCCCCGGGTCCTCTTTCTTGGGTTCAGAGTGCATTTTTGATTGCTTATGCCCATGTGACAAGTTCAAACTCAAGGTCACAATCTGAGGCTGCCTTTCTGGGTCGACCAAGGTCATTTTGGTAAAAATGGTTGAGTGGAAGCCGTGGGCCAACCCGTCCTGAGAACCTACTGTGTGCCAGGTTACTAGCTTACCAGGTTACCAGGCCAGGCTCAGACAGTTAACTCGGGAAACAGGAGCACCGCCTTCATTAACACAACTTGACTTGCTGGCTGCTGCTACCAAGTCAAGCCCCACCACACCAGAACAAAACGCAGCCCAGGGCTATGCCAACCCCGTGGTCGACCGTGGTCCCGTAGGATCCACAGGATTCCCACTGGGAGGTTTCTAAAAGTAGATCACAGGCCTTTCTTCTCCATGTGTTGGTCTGTTCAGCATTGTGGTAACACATAAGCTTCCACAGACAGACGGCTAGTAGCTGCCCATGAGATGCTCTGGCTTAGAATGGAAACCGATCTCTCACAACGGGCCCTATATTAGTGTTGCAGGGCTGCCGGAACAAATGTCGCCAGCCAGGTAGCTCCTAAGAACATGAATTTCCTGTCTCGTGATTCTGGAGTCTGAACCAGCGTATCGGCAGTGTTGATTCCTTCTAAGGACCAGGTCCTGGGTAAGAACACTTGCACACATCTCTGCGAATCCTACCAACAACCCAGCAGGAAAGCAATGCTACCACCCTCACTTTACAGAAGGCAACTGAGGCCCAGAGTCCTTGAGCCCCTCGCTCAGGCTGGTCTGCCCCACTCGGATCACTGAGTCTTTCTCTCCTTCCACCTGCCAAGGGAGCGCCATGCAGCCACAAATGGGTAAAGTGGATCTTAGTTTAAGTATACTCTGGGGCCCCTGTTACACAAAAGCTTCCTCTTGTGAATTCAGAAGCTGAAAAAAGAAAAAGA
Source organism: Orycteropus afer afer (assembly GCF_000298275.1). Classification (NCBI taxonomy): domain Eukaryota; kingdom Metazoa; phylum Chordata; class Mammalia; order Tubulidentata; family Orycteropodidae; genus Orycteropus; species Orycteropus afer. The sequence goes on from NW_006921635.1 coordinate 3,454,703, forward strand.
TGTATGCAATCTTGATCTACCTTTCAAGAAAATCTAAACTATTCTCCGCCAAGGTGTGTGTATGCACGTGCATATGTGGGATGGCCAGCAGAAGGCTCAACCCTGTGGATCCCATTATAGACTGAACTTGACCCCCTAAAACTATGCTGAAGTCTTAACCCCTATACCCACAAACATGACCCTGTTTGAATATAGGGTCTTGAAGATGGTATCTGTTCGGTGAAATGAGGTCATACTGGAGTAGAGAGGGTCCTAACCCCACGTCAATGGTGTCCTTAGAGCAGAAGAGACAAAGACAGACAGAAGGCCGCCACGTGAAAACGCAGGTACAAGCCAAGAACACTTGGAGTGGCCAGAAACTGGGAGCTGGAACAGATTTCTCCCCAGACCTCTCAGAAGGGGTCATGGCGGCTGACACCCTGACTCGGACGTCCATCCTCCAGAACCGTGAGGCGATGAATGTGCTGTGTGAAGCCATCCACTTTGTGACAGTCCAGGCAGTCCCCAGGTTACAAGGATATCCTACTTACAAACAAACTGTAGTTATAAACAACCCCTGCAGAGCCTATTATATTAAAAACTTAAGGTACATACAACAGCTTGTGATTACAAATGGGCACTACTTGGCAACATGCACAAAACACTATCGTTACTGTATGATGTTAAAGACGTTTTAGTGTATCTGAAAGTCTTTAAATTTTTTTATGCATAGAAAGGTACACCAAACCAAACCAAACTCTCTGCCATCCAGTCAGTTTGACTCATAGCGACCCCCCCTTGGGTTTCTGCAGAGGTATCTCTACGGAAGTAGATTGCTCAATCTTCCTTCTGAGGACTGGCTGGTGGGTTTGAACCACCAGCCTTCTAGTTAGCAGTCAAATGCCTTAGGCACTATGCCACCAGAGCTCCCTGAAAGGTACACAGTACACTATATAACTGGACTAACTCATGCTAGATACAAACCATACCTAACCGTTTGGATTTATGTACAAATTTGCCCTAAAGATAGACTTAGAAATGGAACTCCTTCATAATTCGGGGACTGCCTGTACTTTGTTCTTAGGAAACACTAAGCGCTGTGTTAATTAATGACAGTCAGTGTTAATGTTTACCAAGTTCACGGGCCAGCCCGGTCTGGTAACCTGGTGCCAGTATGACCCTAGTACCTGGCTTAACCTCAGTTGCATCCTGCACACTGAAGAGCTGAGTGCCTCTTCCTTCAACTCCACCAGGGCTCATCCTCCTACCTGTGGCCTTTCAGATACCTCTAGCCAGGTGAACCTCTTTCTCTGCACTTCCTCATGACACACCCTGCAGTCTGACTTGGTCGTGGCTGCACGTGTACCACGATGGAAATGATACAGAGAGACTGGGATCAGCACGGTTCCTGTGTGAGGGACATGCTGGGTCCAGCATTCTCTGTTTTTCTGCAGCCGTTACTGGGTTAGTGGCCACAAACCTGAGTTCTGCTTCCAAAGGCCGTCTAGGGCCAGAGCTACCATTGGGTAACTTCCTAAGTTCAGGTAAATTACTTTACCTCAGTGTCCACGTCTATAAAATGGGGCTTGTTATTAGGATCAGATAAGATAATGCATAATAAGTACTTAGCATGACACACTGTCACACCTTAGTAGACCTTTGCTACTGATGCTGTACCTTCTTTAACACTCACAGGATTGTATGAAGTAGACATCATCACTCTACAGATTAAAAGAATAATAAGTAAAACAAGCCCACCATTGCTGCTGTTGTTGGGTGACGGCCAGTCAGTTGCCACTCACAGTGACCCTATGTGATGGAGCAGGACTGCCCCCATAGGATCTTCTAGGTTGTAATCTTTATGGAAGCAGATTGCCAGGTCTTTCTCCTGCAGAGCCCCTGGGTGGGCTTGAACGGCCAACCTTTTGGTGACCAGCTGAGTGTGTAACTATTGTGTCAGCAGGACTCCTCAAAGTGAGGGTAAAATCTATGTAAGTAACCTAAAGTAGTGAGACAAATGGAGAAAAGACTGAAGTTGTCAGGGATTTCATTTTACTTGGATTCACGATTGACACCCGGGAAAGCAGCAGTCAAGAAATCAGATGTCATGTTGCACTGGGAAAATATGCTGCAAAAGAACTCTTGAAAGTGTTGAAGAGCAAAGATGTCACTCTGAAGACTAAGGTGCGTCTGACCCAAGTCATGGTATTTTCAATCACCTTCAAATGCATGTGAAAGTCTGATGATGAACAAGGAATAAGAAGAGTTGATGCCTTTGAATTGTGGTGTTGGCAAAGACTACTGAGAATACCATGGACTGCCAGAAGAATGAACAAATCTGTCCTGGAAGAAGTGCAGCCGGAATGCTCCTTGGAAGTGGGAATGGCCAGACTTCATCTCACCTACTTTGGTCATGCTGCTAGAAGGGACCATTTGCTGGAGAAGGATGTCATGCTTGGTAAAGTGGAGGGTCAGCGAAAGAGGGGGAAGGCCCCCAACTGGATGGACTGACACAGCGGCTGCAACAAGGGGCTCCAGCACAGAAGGACTGTGAGGCTGGCGCAGGACGGACGGGGTCTCGTTCTGTTACACGGGGTCGCTGAGAGTCGGAGCTAACTCGACAGCACCAGACAACAACAACCACAAGCCAATGAGAGATCCCAGGAAGGCCAGGATTTGAGCTCCAGTTGGTCTGATGCTGAGCCCATGATCTTGACCTCTGCCCTAAGGCCTCACCTGGGCTTTATGATCCAATCAGGACCAGGGTCACCTCATCCCCAAGGCAGAGAAGTGAGGAAGCAGAGCAAAATCATGAGATGGGTCATGTCCCTCTATTTCTGGAGATGACATGAGTCCTAACTATGCTTCACAGATGCCATTAAACACCAGCAAAACCCCAGGTGTCACTCCAAGAGACACCCTGTCTTTGAAATGGCTGCTCATTCAAACAAGTCCATTTGGGCCAGTGGGGACATTTGCTGGCCTCCCCTCCCTAGAGCAAGACAGCCCTGGGTCTGTAGCTGTTAAACTCAAGCAAAGCAACAGACCTCTTTCATTTCCGTTAGTTATTTATCTGATTACTGCCTGCTATACAGAAGGTCTGAGGTAGTTACAAAGACAAAGACATTGAGGTCCCTGGGTGGCACAGTCTGCACTTGGCTGGCAACCAAAAGGTTGGCGGTTCAAACCCGCCCAGTGGCACCGTGGAAGAAAAAGCCTGGCAATTAGCTTCTGTACAGATTACAGCCAAGAAAACCCTGTGGAGTTCATCTGTTCTGTGCCACAGGGGGTCTCCATAAGTCACAAAAACAGCAACTGCAAAAGGACAAAGACAATGAAATTGGGATCAAGAGCTGGAAAAAGACAAGGGCGGCAAATGTCACACCAGCCCTGGGCCAGTGACTAAATGAGGATGCGGGGAGGGGCTGGAGAGCACGCCCCACCCCCAGGAAGCATGTGCTCCCACCTCCATTGGCTGCTGCCTGGAGGGTGTGCACACCCAGGTGGCCAGACCTGGCTTCTCAAAAGATGTAGAAATGCAGAGTTTCTTGTTTACAAACGTGAAACGAACTCAATTTTTAACAAACTTCCGGTTTGAATCTATGAGGTTAGAAATCAGGCAGTGGTATTCCTTGGAGGGGTAGTGACAACTAGGAGGGGCCCCGAGAGTGGCTGCTGGGGGCTAGGTGCGTCCTGTGTCTTGATCTGGGTGCCGTTACCCGGGTGTGTGCGGCTGGTGAGTTTCACAGAGCCTCTGTGCCTTTCTAGTCTGAGAGAAATAAACACTCACAATGTGAAAACAACTGCAGAGTGGCCAGGGCACGTCCCTAGCCTGGATCCGGCCTGTGGGGCACCGGTTACAACTTTTGAAACAAGAGAGCTGTTGGTGCAGACAGGCAGATCCTGAGGACCGGGAACAATTAAGGTGGAGTCAGGAATCTGATTTGAGCTTCCCAGCAGCCAAAGCAAAACAGGCAACAGAAAATGAAATCGCTGATGTGCAATGTGGGAGTCACTGGGTGGTGCAAACGGTTAGGTATTACACTCTGCTGCTAACCAGTAGGTTGCAAGTTCAAGGTCTACTCAGAAGTGCCTTGGAAGAAAGGCCTGGCAATCTAGTTCCAAAAAAACCAGCCACTGAAAACCCCATGATGGAAAAATCATCTACAAGACACCAGAAGGTCAATAATGACCCTGAGGCAAAGATGAAAGGGTAAGGAGACAGGCAAGGGCTCCACAAATTGACCACCCCGAAGAGAATTAACAAGAAAGTCAAAACCCTGTAAAAAATGCAAACAATGTCTCTAAAAAATGTCTGTAGCAATTGTTAAATGGGAACCAAATGTGCTGCGTAAACTTTCCCCAAAAACTCAATTAAAAAACCCAACAGAACATAACACACAAAAACAAACCCTAGAGAGCCAGCTCTACCCTGACCCACACGGTGACACCACGAGTCAGAGTCGCCTCCACGGCAACCGTTGGCCGATATACTTCGCGAGGCCTAAGTGAGAGAAGGACAAACACGCGCCCAGTGCAAAGTCCCGGCCTCAGAAGACTGTCAGGGAGGGTCCTGCCCGTGAGTGGGGAGAGGGCCTTCTTGTCTGCTTTCTTGGCTCGCTGTGCTGGGAACAGAAATGTCCTCTCACCAGCTGAGCCTTCTTGGCACCAGGGCCTCCTGGTCCTGCCCAGCCCTCCTACCTCTCGCCTGGAATGTGAACCAACCTGCTGGGGCAACAAAGCCGCGGTGGTGAGCAAGGGTGCCGGCGGCGGGAGAGAGGGACTCACCGTGCATGTCCATCATCCCCGGGGAGGAGCTGTTCTCCGGAGTGGTCACCTCTGAGCCACACTTCTCGTCCTTGCTCTTCTTCTTGTTCTTATTTTTCTGCAGAAGGTGGAGCAAGAACCAAGTCAATGAACCATGCGTGCGTGAGTCCCTGGGGAGCGGTGCTGCATTCCACTGGTTCATCTTGGACCCCTGAGAATTCTGGAGGGTTCTACGGCCTGTGTGTGCCCGTATCCCATGAGGGCTGTGCTCTGAGCCTCACCCGCTTTGGGGTCAAAGGGCCCACAGAGGGGAGGGTCATGGGGCTGTGCTGGGTAGCTATGCCAGCTCCACACCCTGGAAAGGACGCCAACTTGATTTGGGGGACCGCCCCAGCATGTGTGCACTGGCTAGGGGAATTTCCTCTTTCTCAAGGGAGTGTGTTGGGGGAAGAGGCTGCTTGGTCACCTGGAGCAGGCACAACCTGATGCCAGGTAAGTCACAGGAGACACGTCACAGCTCGCCATGCCCAGCCCCTGAGGCCATGTTTCTCTAAGTGTGGACAGTGGACTTCCAGCTTCAAACTGGACGACCAGATGGAGGGAAACCCCGGGAAGCAGGGAGGTGAGGGGGCCCTTGATTTATGGGCAGTTCTGGTGTTCACAGTAAGAACAGATTTGAGTTGGAAATAACCTAACTTGCCCATCGGTAGACGACTCAGTCAATAAATCAGTCTATTGATCCAATGTAACGTGATGCAACAGTTACAAAGGATAAGGCAACTCCGTCCGTCATACACTAACTTGGGAAGATGGTCCTCCAAGATAGTGAAATGCTTCTGTATCTACTGATGCCCAAAGGAAAGGTACAGAACAGATGAGCCAAATACCGTTAATAGTAAAGGAAAAGATACACATGTATATGTTATGTGTCTGCGTGCCTATCTGTGTGTCTGTGCCTGTCTGTATCTGCCCATGCCTGTCTCACTGTGGGTTGGTTTGCATGTGTGTCTGTGTGCCTGTGTGCATGCACACTTTCTAGAAGGATAAATAAACACTGGTAACTCCAATTACCTCCAGGGAGGAGAAGGGGGAAAGCAGACTCATTTATACAAAGATGTGTGGTAAAAAACTAATGTTTGATGAACAAGCAAATCCAAGGAGACTGAAAATAGGTAAGTGGTTGCCAGGGACTGGGCGGGGGTAGGGGAAGGAGGGAAGAGGGTGACTGCTAACAGGGACGGTGTTCCTTTTGAGGTGATGAAAATGTTCTAAAAGTAACAGCAGTGAAGGGCTGCACAACTAAATCATACTCAAAATCACCGAGCTGTGTACCTATGAAAGGAGCTCTGGTGGCATCGTGGGTAAGGAATCTGGTTGCTAATCAGAAGGTTGGTGGTTCAAACACACCTGCTGCTCTGAGGCCATTTACTTTCTTAAAGATTCACAGCCTTGGAAACCCAATGGGGATTGCTATGAGTTGGAATCGACTGATGACAGTGTGTTTGGGTTTGGGTTTGGTATATTTATAAAACGGTGGATTTTCTGGTACGTGAATTACGTGTTAAATAAAAAAAAAAAAATCGTACAGTAACATGAATTTTGTAACCTGTTTTCCTACTTAAAAGAATAAAATCTTCAAAAGCGTTCTGAAAAAAGAAAGTATAACCACGTATTAATTGGGTGCTTATGAAAATAAAAAGCTATCCCTCTATAACACACCTTCCTGGCCACAAGGACCAGAGATTTGGAAGCAGCAGTCCAGGGTGGGGCCCAGGAATCTGCATTTTATCACAATTCCCAGGGGATGGGATACTGAGTCAGGCGTGGGGACTATCACTCTTTTTCATTCGTTTATGTTGTTGAAAAGAACATTCACAGTAAACCATCCACTGCTTCAGCAATTACCATGTGTTCAATTTAGGGACACTGGTTCCAATCTTCAAGCTGTGCAACCATTCTCATCTTCCTTTTCTGAGCTGGTCCTCTCCCATTAACATGAACTCACTGCCCCTCAAGGTCCCTCTCTGATCCTTCCAGTTGCTGCTGTCACGTTGACCCGTATACCAAAAACCAAACCCACTGCCACTGAGTCAATTCCGACTTATAACGAACCCCCTTTGGGTTTCCGAGGCGATACATCTTTATGGAAGCAGATGGCCCCATCTTCCTTCCATGGAGTGGCTGGTGGGTTTGAACCGCCAACCTCCTGGTTAGCAGTCAAATGCCTTAGGCTCTACGCCACCAGAGCTCCTTTGATGCCGCACAGATTGACCTTAAGTGCAGAGGGCTCAAGGCAGACATCCTTCACTATTAAGCTCAACTAGTGTATGGTTGCAAAACTTCAGGAGACATTTTTGGCTTAAGGTTTAAAGATGATCTCAGAGCATCATTTTGGGGTTCATGCAGCCTCCCGGCTCCAGAAGGGAACTACCACCCTTGTGGGAAGAGGGGTGGGCAAAGGGTGCTCAGAGAGGAAGCGAGAAGGCACACTTCTGGGGTTCCCAGTGTTGAACACCCTTATGCTGCATTGCCTTTGGCCTGCCTCAGAAAGCCCCAGGGGCCCATTCTTACCGCTCCCCTGCACAACAGCGGGGGCAAGAGCCCACACCCTGGACCACCCGACTACCGCCACAGGCCCACCCGAGTGTGGTCTGCCCAACCACAGCAGCCGGTCCTTCCCGACAGCCCGTGGTGTGTGCGTTCCCCTTGATCACGTTCCATTTGGCACTTTCCTGATGCCTGTTTTGTGCTATTCTATAATTATCTTCCCCCAATGAGATTATAAATTCCTCGAGAGCAGGGACCACATCTTCCCAAATGCACATAGTGTTTATGCAGCACCTGATAACATAGCAAATGCAGCAACAGGCAGGAGGCAGATGTGGCTTCGAGGAGCACGGAGTCTGACCTCCCCCTCCAGGAGGGCTGACACCAAGCGCAACAGGGACCATGCCTTTGGGGAACAGGGAGCCTGGGCCAGACCGGAAGGGGCTACAGTAAGTGCCCAGCAGACCCAAAGGTGTGGGGCAGGTCACAGAAAGAGGAGAGGGAGACAGAGCCCGCCTCTGTGGAGGAACTGTGGGCGCCCATGGTCTCTGGGCCTCACGCTGACCTCCCAGGTGTGAAAGGAGTCCTGGAGGACAAGGCTGAGACTGGGGGAGGGGGAAGGGGTCCAGGCAGCAGGAATTGGTTCTGGGTGGGACTGCTCTAGGTTCTGACTGGGAATGAGGGCAGCTGATTCAGCATTTTGGGGAGGTCACAGGCTGGGTGCCACGAGGTTGAAAACTTATCTGTGATATGGGGCTACTGGCTACCCGACAAGGCTTCCTGAGACCAATCATGGCCACTGGAGTGCCCTCTAGTGGTTGTGGTAGGGATGGTGCCCACCCATCCTGGAGCTCCCCTGACAGAACCCCACAGTAGCCCCCGCATCTCTGCACGACTCTCAATCCAGGGGCCACGTCCTCATCATTGGCTCCAACCACTACAAGGCTCTCAGAAGGTAGAAAGAACACGCACTTTGGAGTTGGGCAGCCTGAGCTCAGTTTTGACACTGCTGTGTGCCTTTGGGTAAATGGCTCCGCCTCTCTGAGCCTCTTTCCTCGTTTGTACAGAGGGACTAAAGACGTTAACTCCACAGACTCGGGATGAGACATACATGAGGTTATTCATTTAGCCTGAAAACGATACAGTGCCCAGAACAGGAGCTACATGGTGGGGAAGGGGCTTGTCCATCTTTCGGGACCACAATGAATGCCTCCCCTCAAGCTATGGAGGCCAGGGCCCTAGGGGGCACCTCTGTTCTCAAGGTGTATCCCACTGGCAAACTGTGGATGCTCAGCCCAGAGGTGGTGACTCGCAGGGTATACTGTTCACCTCTCTGAGTCAAACTCTGGCAGCTCTGAGGGTGGAGGTGGGGACCCTGAGCTGGGTCCTTAGGACGCTCAGCTGGCCTCGGCCCCAGGGATCTGGTGGCAGGCAGCAAACAACCCCGCATACTCACCTCGTCAACCTTGGGCTCCGTCACAGGGACCCACTTGTAGATCCGTAGGGATGTATCGCCCACAGTCACCCACTTCTTCTCCCTATGGAGGACAAGGAGGGCTCATCAGTGGGCCGAGGGTGTGAGGAAGGACCCAGGGGGTGAGGGGTATGGGCCACACCCACTGGGGCAGCTGGGAGTTCGTGGCTCCCTGGCCCAGAGTTGGAAGCACGTCGTGGAGCCACGCAGAGGTGGGCCCGAATCCCAGCCCTGCTGCTCACAAGCCGGGAGCCCATGGGTGACACCAACCCGGGCCTCAGTTCCCCATCCGTTAAACCACACCGTGGTGGTCTGCCTCCCGGGGCTGTCAGGAGGGATGTGCGAGACAACATGCGTCAAGGGGCACCCACAGTGCCCCACTGGTGGGGAATACTGATGACAGGGGGAAGCTACCACTGCAATCACTCCTGGGGACAAAAGGGATCAGGCCTGGCCTGGCCTTTCACCCCGTGTCACCACCAGCTCCTCGCATCAGCGCTCGCCCCCAGGCAGTGCAGGGCCTCAGGCTGGCCTGGGCTTTCCCTCCTGGGGCAGCCAGGTGGGGGTCCCACCGCGGCCACCAGCGGCTTGCCCTCCTGGCTGTGCCTCTGAAGTCGAGGGAGAAGGAGCCAGAGCCGATGAGTGGGTGCAATCACCCTCTCTCCTGGACCAGCACCCTTTGGAAGCAGCCAAGGGGAGACTGAGAATGCGAGGCAGGGTACAACCCGACACTCAGTGTGGCCCCAGGGGGTGACTCAGAAGGGAAGCACTGCCCAGACCTGGGCAGCAGCCTGAGGCCGAGACGGGTCAGCAGAAGGCGCCACGGCCCTGCTCCGTTCGCAGTTGCCACGGTCTCGGCCGCACGTGTCTCTGCCGTGCCCCACCCTTGGCCTTGGCCCTGGCAGCCCCCACCCACTGCTAGTGGCAGGTTAGGTTATGGATGTGAGCAGGAGACGCACCAGACAGCAAGGCCCATCACCCCGTCGTCCACCACCTCTCTGGGGCGAGTCTTCGTCACGTTCTAGGTTACTGCTACCGCGGCCAGTTTCCATCCTTGACCCCGTCTACAAGCCGTGTGACTTCCTGCCCCACACGCTTCGGTGGCTCCATATCCCCCGGAGAGCCAGAGCCAAACAAGACACCAAGGCTCAGAGAGACAGAAAGCCGGGATTCGAACCCACGCTGCTGGGGCCCCAGAGCCCAGGCTCCCAATGTGAGGCCTGCAGCCTCAGGAGTCCTGGTAGACCACCTGTGCCCCCCTCGGTGAGGAAACCAGCTGATTGGAGAGATCCCCAATGGGCGTCGAGGCCAGAAGCACGCCGGGCACAGGTGAGACTTCAGATTCAGTGGTAATGGTGCCACCAGAACCGAGAACTGAGAGTGCGTGTGGTCTCAGCACCCCGACTGGTGGGCTGCCGGGACCTCCTTCGGCCGGGGGGCCCAGCCAGGACTGTGGTGTGTGGCTTATACCCACCAGCACCCCTTCACCACAGACGGCTCTGGGTGCACAAACACAACGAAAACCAGCTAACCCCAACCACAGACACCTCCACCCCCAACACTCCCTCCGCCCAATTGGGTACCTACAGATTTATTATTACCCTACTAGTGACCATTTCAGCAGGAACCCTTGCTGATGGTTTGAACCACCTAGCACACCCTAGAAAACCCTCGGGGCACCTCTACTCTCTCACAGGGGTCACCGTGAGTCAAAAGTTGACTCCACGACACCTGACAGCGACAGTGGCCATTTCTAGTACCGTCTATGTGCTAAGCACTGTCCATAAACCAAAAAACCCACAAACCTGTTGCTGTCAAATCAGACCCAACTCACAGAGACCCCGTGTGATTCGGAGCAGAGCTGGGCCCTATGGGGTTTTCGATGGCTGTGGTGTTTCAGAAACACCTCATCAGGACTTTTCCTCTGGTTGGATTTGAACCACCAACATTTTGGTTAGCAGCCAAACACTTAACCATTTGCACCACTCAGGGGCTGCAGAAGCACTGCACGTACTGTTTCTCTAATCGTTACATCACCTTGCCCAACAGGAAGCGTCACCCCCCCCCCGGACAGAGAGAGAAACTGAGGCACGGGGAGGTGAAGTTTCTCCCCTGAGTTGGCATTCAAGCCCTTGGAGTCACACAGCTTGTAGGAGCAGCCTCTCCTGGCCGCTCCCTACCAACCCAGAAAGGATAAAACAGGCGTTACCACCTGCCCAGCTCCTACCTCAGGGGCAGGGTGGCGATCCACCCCAACTTCTCACCACCTCCACCCCAAATAACATAAGGGTGCCTGGAAGGGAAGAGGATGCCCTAGGGAGAGTCTTGGTGACAAGTAAAACAACAATTATAAAAGCCACCTGGTACCCGGGCCAGGCTTGGTGCTAACGCTTTGCTTACATGTCCTCCCCGCCCCCAAGATGTCCAACACACTACAAGAGGGGGACCACTGTTATCCCATTCTATATCAAGAGTCATGGGAGGCCCAGAGAGGTCAGGCCACTTGCTCATGGTCACACAGCTAGTAAATGGCAGAACCAGGATTAGACACAGATTGTTGGACCAACCCAGCACTTCAGCACTGTGGTAGTTCAGTTGTATGCCAGCTTGGCTGGGCCTGGTTGAGTGGCTGGGCTGTTGGATGCAGTATTCCCCATGATGAGACTAGTCATCACCTCCATGGTGGGATCTACTGGAGCGGCTGAGTAGCTGCCTTAGGGATGTGATCTGCTTCCAGTGTATAAGGAGAAGCTTTGAGGAAGGGGTCTAGCTTTTTGGCACTCTTGGACCCTGCATATAGCTGAGTCTTCATTCAGCAGCCTGCCAAGTTCCTGCCGATCTTGGGACTGCCTCTGAACTTGAACTAGTGGCCTGCCATGTTGTTTGATAATCTTGGGACTGTGCCATTTTATTTGTCGACCTTCGGTTTGTCAGCCTCAGCAGCCAGCAGCCGCCTGAGTTAAGAGAAGCCCCCAGAGCTGAAGATTTACATCAGGTAGAAACACTCCTTGGAGAGATCATGGGAGGACAGAAGGGCAGTGTATGCACAGGGAGACAGCTCGGGGGGCAGGAGTGCATGGAGGGAAGGGTAGAGGTAATTCTGGGGAGGAAGTGGGAGGGGAGCTGTTGCATTGTGGGAAATTGTAGTCAATGTCATGAGACAAAATATGTATCAACTGCTGTATGGAAAGTGAATTTGCTCTGTAAACTTTTACCCAAATCACAATAAAAATTGAAAAAAAAAAAAAGAGAGAGAGAAGGCTCCAGTTTCAGTGGGCTAGGAGCAAGAGGCAGAGCTAAGGCCCAAGTTGAGGGGGTTTTACTCAGCCCCTAGAGCCGGCACTTTGAACTTGGACTTCTAGCCTCCTAAACTGTAAGAGAATAAATCCCTGTTTATTGAAGTCACCAATTTGTGGTATTTTCAGTTAGAGCAGCACTAGAGGGCCAAAACAGACACCATCATGCTGTTCTGGCCGCTGGGCAAACTAAGAACCCATTCCACAGAACAATCAGTGATGAGAAGCTGACAGAATAGGAGAAATTTCTAGAATCCCAAGGAAAGCCACTCACTGCTCACAAGCCCTCAACCGGCCACCTGGGCTGTTCTCGGCCTCCAGGGCTGCTCTGGTTCGAAGGTTTGATTGTGTCAAAAAAAAAAAAAAAAAGGGAAAAAGTAATTGGCTTGCAATACACAGGACGCCTTTCAGGGCAGGAAGTGTGCCTGAGAGCTGGGTTTTGCAGGCCACACACGAGGCAGGGTTAGTATTTTTAGTTGCTATTGTTGCCCAAGGAATATTTCAGGCCACTGCAGGTCAGGAGGGGACAGCAGCCCTGCTCTCAGCCTCCCTTTGCCCCAGTTGGCAACCCTCCTGGCAGAGTCCCCAAAGTCACCCAGAGATTAAAAACTACTTTTTATCTGCATTTCCACAAGGTGGCTACAGATCTGACCCCTGGACAAAGGCCTGGCCAGCAGCCACATAGACGGACGGGGGTCATGGAGCTAAGGTGGGACCCCATGAGCAGTAGGTGACAATGAGATTTCACAGCCCGACTGGCACAGCCTCAGGAACCAGCTCCCAGGCCCAGTGGAGCAGCTACGGTTCCCCACCTGCCCCAAAACCCATCCCCCCAGGACACCGCCCATGAGGGCATGAACCTCCAGCTATGACTTCATCCCACTACAGGGCAAACAAGCAGCCCACAGGTGGGTTTTGTTTGACCTGAATATGACTTTAAAAAATTTGAATTGATTGACAAATTGAAAATAAAATAAAACCAGACTCCACATAAAAATCCACATCCCTAGCTCCCCTCAGAAAGTCCACATCCCTGGCTCCACATTCCCTGAGAAGTGACAGTCCCACCAGGTGGGGCCTGCTGTTGCCTGAGATCCCCCACCGGGAGCACAGGCCTGGCCCCATGGGTACGTGGCCACCAGGCCACACCCAGCCTTGCCAGCCTTCCCTGAAGGGGCCGCTGGGTGGGCCGGGGCCTTCCAGCTGATGGCATCTGGTAGCCTAACAGACTTCACGACCTCTCTCTTCCCCCATCAGACTTGGGCACCTGAGATGAAAGACAACATGAGGCCCCAGCTGCAGGAATACAGACCCCAAAGCTCCTCCCTGACATGGCCGCCTATAAACCACACAGACGCAGCCTGCTTTTCCAGGCAAGGCCAGTTTCCAACACAAGGTCCAAGAGCCAACCAGGGAGACCATCTTGGTCCCACCCACTCCTCCAAGGAGACCCTACTGACTCCCTCAGATGATAGTCACCTCCATGCTCGTCCTTGTCACCTGAGGAGACCTGACATGTGGCTCGTTCGTTCGTCTCAACCCAACTAGGCCCAGGCCCACTTGACCACCTCAGCCTGGCAGGAGGGTCCCTATGAAGAGACCCCCTGAGGTGCTCAGGTGAGGCCCCAGGCACCGTCCAGCCTCCCCCTTGGGGAGGCCAGGAAGTCCTTTGGGAACAGGCCTCTCAATCCTCACAGCGTGTCTCTGAGGGAAACTTTAGACTGAGGCGAGGGAGTCCCAGACACCCTTGTCGGCTCGAGACTTGGCCTCCTGTCCAATAACTCCTGCTTTCCTTCTCCACACACATGAGGCCTCCGAACCGTGGCCCAGTTTCCCAAAAGGGGCCCACCATTTTGTTTTTCCTTCCACCATCTTTGGCTGTCCCGCTTTGCTGCGGCACCAGACAGAGACGAGGAAGGGCCAGTCGCTATGGACAGAGGGCCCACGGCTGCTGGCTTTTTCCTGGAACGGGGAGTTGGGCGGTGGGGGGATGTTTCAGGAGTCACTGAGGTCAAAGAGAAGTCTCACCCTAGATTTATAGGGAAAATGGTACCTCAGATACCTCAGTCCTCCTCTAGATAAACACAGGACACTCAGTTCAATCTGAATTTCTGATCAACAATGATGGTTTTTTTTTAAGAATGTCCTAAATATTGAATGGGATATACTTACACTAATTTAAAAAAAAAAAAAATGTTGATTTGAAATTCAAATTTAACTGGCTGGCCTGTATTTTTTTTTTTTCACTTGCTAAATTTGGCAGCCTGAAATCCCAGCGTTGGTGAAATGCATGGTTAACGGCCCGCAGTTAATAAACAACCCAAAGTCTCAACCACTGACTGGAAGGCCTGTCCTAAAGACACAGTGAAGGAAGGTGGGACAGGAACTAACCCCAAACTGTAAGTCCAAGCCTTTTTTTTACCCCCTCAGAAGGGGCAAATAAAATAAAGTCAGCAAGACTTCAGAACCAGACTTCCACAAAGTCCACGTTACAACAAAATATTTAATGAGTGCTCCCGTGTGAAAGGGTGATGGTTCGAACTCACCCCGAGGCGGACAGGCCTAGTGATGTGCTTCCAAAACATCACTGCCTTGAAAAGTCTGTGGAGCGGTTGGTTCTACTCTGCACACATCTGTTTGCCACGGGACGGAATCAACGTGACCACAACAACAATGTGCTGGGCTCCCCAGCACAATAAAGAATTAGCACACTTGGTTGCCAAACCAAAGGCTGGAGGTTCGAGTCCAACCAGTGACACCTTGGAAAAAAGGACTGGCCATCAACTGAAAAATCCGGCCACTCTGGAACAGTGGTGAAGGCATCTGACTGCCAACTAAAATGTCGGTGGTTTGAACTCACCAGCCGCTCCGTGGAAGATGAGACGGTCTGCTTCCGTAAACATTTACAGCCTTGGAAACCCAATGAGGGTTGCTATGAGTCGAAAACGACTCAATGGCAGTGAGTTTGGTTTTTATTGAAACCCTGTGGGGCACAGTTCTACTCTGACACTCATGCTGGTCGCCATGAGTCAAAATTGACTTAAAGGCAACTGCTAACTGGCCAATGTGCGAGGACAGGGGCTTTTGGAGACCTGACAGTATTTGGTCCTGATCCACCCTAAGGGGCAAGCACAGGACTCCCTTTTTGCAATGGTTTAGGGATGGTCTAAGGTAAGGTCACAGCAAGGGAGTGGGGCTGGGAGCCACCCATTAGTTCCCACAGCCTGAAATCTTTAAAGGGCATTATACGTTTCCCAAAACACAGGGAGGCAGACCTCTCCCCTCCCCCACCCCAAAACACAGGCCTGGCCACCCCGTGCAGACCTCCAGGCCGGCTGCCTCTGAGACTGGCTGGGTGGAAAACCCCATCTCTCCATCTGCCCTGCGTTGGGAGCAGCTGGTGGGACCGCGGGGGCAGCTGTCAGGATGCCCGCCCAGCCAGGCGTCCATCCTGCCTGG
Source organism: Orycteropus afer afer (assembly GCF_000298275.1). Classification (NCBI taxonomy): domain Eukaryota; kingdom Metazoa; phylum Chordata; class Mammalia; order Tubulidentata; family Orycteropodidae; genus Orycteropus; species Orycteropus afer. Next base: position 3,470,225 of record NW_006921635.1, read on the forward strand.
GAGCAGAGAAAGCCTCCTTCTTAGCCCTGTGGACGGTTGACAGAAGGGCCCAGGCCCAGACATCAGTTCATTCCTTGCACCGGGACAGCTCCAGCCTTCCCACCTGGGAATCCCAAGCCAGAGGGAGTTTGCCGGGTTTGTTTTCCGAGTGTTCCTTTTAGCCTGCAGCTGTTTCTGCCATTTTTAAATGGCCCCGTTAGGGCCACTGGGCGCCCCGCAGGCCAGGGGAGGTCCCGCGGCACCTCCAACTCAGATCTCAACTTTGGAAAGCCTCCCTTCTCACGGTTCTGAAAATTCTTTGTCCCGTTGGAGCCAAACCCAGCCCACGGCCGGGCATCCGGCCATCCGCAGACAGCTCTTTCCATAGGCGGCCCCAGAGCACGTGGACTTTATTGATTTTCCTCTTGCTTTTTTGTTGGGTTTGACTCAGAAAGGGCAGCGAACTTGTGACACCGCTGAACCCGGAGGCTCGCCCCCCATGGTTTTTAGAGACGGAGGCGCGAGTCAAGAAATGACACCCCGAAACATAAACAGACCCTGCCACGGGGCCTGCCCACCTTTAGGGCTTTAAATAAAAGGGCAGGAGGAGCCCGTGGGCGCTGACACTCGGGGACAGCGTCGCTGCCGCCCCTCTCCCTCCCGGACCCTGGTGAGGCCGTGGGAAAAAAAATTTTAAAGTTGAAACCCGGGAGTGGGGAGTTCTCCCAAAGTCTGCCCCAACCCAGATCGGCTCAGCCTTGGGCCTGGCCTGGGGCGGCTCCGGTTCAGACCCGCCGAGGCCGGGGAAGGCTCCTAACCCCGGGATTACGAGACCACGCCGGCCAGGGGCTCCTTTGAGCCTGAAAACCACGCGCCCTCGACCCCAAATGCCCCCCCACCCCCCGCGCAGAGAACAAAAACAACGGGTCTCTCCGCAAAACACACACAAGCTTCTGGTTTGGGAAAGGCAGGCGCGGCCCTGGGGCACTTTCTGCCCCCAAATACCCGCCTGCGGGACCCCGCGCCCTGCGCCCGAAGGGGGGGGTGGGTGGGGAGAGGGAGTAGCTGCCCGGCGCCCCGGCCGCCAGGCAGGCAGCGCTTCCTCCCCGCGCTCGCCCCCATCTTCTTCCTCGCCAAGAGCCCTCTCTCCAGGCAGCCCAAAGCGCTAAATTTAAACGGCTGGCGCTCTGCAAACTCCGAAGACTCGAGGGCGCCGGGCCTGGGAGGCGGGAGCGGGCGGCGG
>NW_006921635.1:3472346-3474028 GCF_000298275.1 Orycteropus afer afer
TGCGCCGCGACCCCGGGCCTGCCCGCGGAGGGCGCCCGGGACCCCCCGCTCTGGGCGGCGAGAGGCGCGCGGCGACTCCGGTCTCCAAGGCCGGAAGGGCACGCGGAGGGGGTCGCGGGGGACACGCGCGCGGACATGTCCTCGGAGGCCGCAGGTGCCGGGGGTCCCTTGGAGAGGGCAGGCCGGCGGGCCGGCCGGCCGGCCGGGCAGGGCGCGCATTCCTTGGGAGCCAGCTCGGCGGCCTGCCTACGGCCCTGGCGTTGCAGCGGTTGCAGTAACGCAAGTTTCCTGTGGGGCTCTCGACTTCTCAGAGTTGAAGGCGGCGATCCGGACGCGAGCTGCTCTGGGAGAGACTTGAGAAATACGCATCGCTACTCCCTCTCTTCGCGGCTCCAACACGCGGGCTAACACCTGGCCGCCCCGACGCGGCGCCCTTTGGGAAATCCAGGATTGAAGGGAAGAGCTCTGTGGCAGGGCAGACCACAGGCAATAGCTGACCTTGCGCATTAAATAGCCTTCTGCGTAAGAAAAGCTATTGACTCTCTGCCTTTTCCCAGGGGACCTTCTCTCCCACCTGAAGATCAGGTGCCCTCGCCATAAATAAGGTAAGGGATGTGCTGGGGTTCTGTTGGTGAGCCACAATTTAAACGGAAGCTGCTGCTGGCGCTTCAAACAAGTAGCAGGCAGGGTCCGAGGAGGTGCAACGCGCCGGGCAGCCCACGGTCAGGGCTTCCGGGCTCGCTCTCCTCCGCGTTATGCCTCAGGACTACCCTGAGGAGGAACCTACAATGATCAGGACAGCGCGGTGCCCCATCTTTGCGTTTGGCTGTAGCTGTTTAGACTTGACCAGCACCCAGTCATGTCCTGTGGTTGCTGGGGAAAGAGGAAGGGGCAGGCGTCTTGGAGATAAACTAGCCCAACACCAGTCATTCCCAAGTTGGGAAACTGAGTCCCAGAGAAGTTACAACCAAGGTCATAGTCATATCCTGTATGTCGGACTCTCAGGCCTCCTAATCCCAAGCAGTTACTCCCAACGTTCGTTTCTTTATCTTTTTTCCCTTTTCTTCTGGGGAGAGGAGCTAGTGGGGAAGTGGAGAGGGAGACTGCAGGTTTTTTCCTGGAATGCCATCTTACTTTTCTGAAACTCAAATTCCTAACGTGAAAAATGAAGACAGGAGCGCTCGCTTACTTCAGTGACCCAGAAGCCCCAGAATGAAAGCAGGACTCCAACAGAAACCCATCCACCAATGTTCACTGCACTGCTTTTCACAATCGCCAAAAAGTGAAAACAGCGAAAGGTCCACCATCAGATGATGGAGGAACAAAATGTGGTTCATACAGGTAATGGAATGAAATGAAGTCCTGATACATGCAACAACATGGATGGACCTGGAAGACATTATGCTGAGTGAAATCTGTCAGTCACAGAAGGATAAATATTATATGACCCCACTCATATGAAATAGGCAGAGAGAGACCAAAGTTTATTGGTGGTTACTAGGGGTACAGAGACGGGGAGAGAGGAAGCCACTGTGCGGGGGACACTGAGCTTCTGTTAATGGTGGTGGAATACTCTGGAAACTGTGAGGTTGATTATACAAGAAGCTAATCATTGTCACTGAATTGTACATGTAAACACTATTGAAGTAGCAAGTGTGTTTGTCATAGATGTTTTTACAATA
>NW_006921635.1:3475133-3476334 GCF_000298275.1 Orycteropus afer afer
CACAAAAGGCAAACTATTGTATGATCCCACTTATGTGGAATATAATGAATAGGCCAGTCCAGAGAAACAGAAAGCAGGTTAGTGGTTGCCGGGGGCTGGGGAGAAGGAGAATGGGAAAAGACTCCTGGTAGGTATGGGGTTTCCTTCTGGGGTGATGAGAAAGTTCTGGAACCAGACAGACGTGAGGTTGTCCAACATGGTCATGATACTTAGTGCCACTGGACTGCCACCTTTAAAACGGTCGATTTATGTTATTTGTATTTTACCAAAAGAAAAAGAAAAACCATATTTAGAAATAGCAGTATAGCTGGCCACCCCAGACCCCCACTGCCCCCACCGTCAGCTGGAGCCAAGGGCCCACGGTGCCCTTCAGACAATACTCTCCGGTTCGCCACGGGGCTCACCCAACTGCTTTACTCATTGTGTTACCTGTCTGGGCCCTGAAGGTATTTGTGTTTGATCCCTGATTAAACCGTAAAGCTTTCTACAGACGGTCTTTACAAACTAGCGTGTCACTTTTTATAGTTTCCTCTCCCCTGAAGATATTTTAAGACTCCTTTATTTCCTTCAGCGAAGGGCCGTTGTTTTATGGTCTCTGTCTGATAATTCTAATATTCGCGGGGTCTGAGGGTCTGTTTCCGTAGTTCTCGCTCATGGTGTCGTATTTCCTCGTGGTGCCAGGCGCTCTCTTCACCGCCATTTGTGGGGATACTTTGAGGCGGAAGATGAAATTCCTTTCCTCTATGGCTGATTTGCATGTGTTTCTGCCTGGCGCCTGAGGGAGAGATGGTCCAGGCCTCCCTCACTTCAAGTTCAGGGTTTGCGGTTCCCGATCGCCCAGGAAGGTAAACACAGGCTGCAGGGTGTGTAGAGGCGTTTGCTTAGAGGACTCAGTGACGCCAGCAGCTGGCTTACAAGCCTGTGGTTCCCCATTCTTGAAATCAGCCACGCTGAGAGAATTTACACTACGGTCATCGGCAGATCTACAAATTGGAACCTTCCTTTCCCTTCCTCACCCAGAGCTATTTATTAACTATCTGCCTGTTTATTAAATACCACCCTTTTGGAGTTCACTGGGGCCCCATATTATTGTGGGGAGGGTCTCCCAGCTAGTGGGGCCCTGCACTTTGATTTCTGCTTCCACCCCTTGCTACATAAAACCATTCAAACTCAAGTTCAAATATGCTAGGACTGGCAGATA
>NW_006921635.1:3477914-3479276 GCF_000298275.1 Orycteropus afer afer
CCACCAGCCACTCCTCGGAAGGAAGGTTGGGCAATCTACTTCTGTAGTGATACTGCCTCGGAAACCCAAGGAGGGGTCGCTATGAGTCTGATCTGACTCACGGCAGTGTGTCGCGTTGTTTTGCGTTGAGTGAGAGTTGAGTACTGTATCACTGGTTTTGATTCTGCCTCTGATTTTTGAGAGATGCAGGGGTGGCGGAGAAGTGGCTCACAGCGGACGCGGTCGTCAGGGAGCCTGGGGACCCTGGGGACCCTGTGTGCAGTGGTGGCAGGGCCATTGCCATCCTGGCCTCCTTTGGTTCCTGCTCATTTTCAGAGCTTGCTCCTCCAGTCCCTCCACCGATTCTGCGAGTTACCTGATACGTAGATCTCCTTTCCATTTCAACGAACAGAGCCGCTTCCAGTTGCTGCACGTGGACGATCCCGACTGATACCACAGCTGTCCACGCAGCCCCCGTCTTCTTGACCCTCCCTCAATGCCTGGTCTCCTGCGCAGATCTCGCCCTCTCCCGGCAGGCCGAAATCCTCTCCTCACCCTCTCCCTTCCCGCCCACCACCCAGTCCTATTTCTCTAAGATGATCCTGACTCTAACCCACCCTCTTCACTTCCAGCATCCAGTGTGTGCTCGTTGGGTTGGCATCAAGGCCATTCATAACACAGCCCCTGCTCTTTCTGGACTGTCCCTCCCACCGCTGCCCCACAGACGTCCTTCCGATTGGCTGGGGGTTCCTCAGAGGCCTCATGCCGTCTCTTGCCCTTAGAAATGCTGGTCCCTTGCTTGGAATTCTTCATTTTATGCAATTTCTACTCCACCCTCCCTGACCTCCTCCATTCCTCCATCTGCCGTGGGTGCCCCTACATCATATCACGTGATGCCCTAATTGCTGTTGGCTTGCCTCTTTTCCTCACTACAGTGTAACTGTCTTAAGGGCAGAGACCGTGCTTCATACCACCTTGCCTGGCATATACAGTTGACGTTGAAGTCACTTACCGGAGAGACTCCTTTAGGCCACAAGCCACTGCCATTCTGTCATTTACCCTAGAGAAGTCTAAGAAGTAGAGGTGACCCCCAGGGCATGGAGGAAGGGGTAAGCAGTGCAGACTGAAGTTTGCTGTATTCCAGGCTGCCCCTGGTAACCACCGTGGACTCCAATGGCCACAGATTTAAATATGATTACACAGCAAGGAGGTCCTGGGTGGTGCAGACTATGAGTGTCTGACTACCAGCCGAAAGGGTGGCGATGAGAACCCCCCCAGAGGTGCCTCAAAAGACAGGCCTGGAGATCTGCTTCCAGAGGGCCAGGGCTTTGAAAACCCTATGGAACACGGTTCTCCTCTGTACACACCGGGTCACCTGAGTCC
>NW_006921635.1:3479851-3511741 GCF_000298275.1 Orycteropus afer afer
GGTCCATGGGACTTTCAGCATTCTTCTCCAACACCGTAACTCAAAAGCATCAACTCTTCTTTGGTCTTCTTTATTCATTGTCCAGCTTTGACATGCATATAAGGCAACTGATAACACCATGGCTTAGGTTAGCACACCTTAGGATCCAAAGAGACATCTTTGCCCTTCAGCTGTTTAAAGAAGTCTTTTGCAGCAGATTTGCCCACTGGAATACGATGTCTGATTTCTTGACTGCTGCTTCCATTGGTGTTGATCGCGGACGCAAGTAATAGGAAATCTTTGACAACTTCAATCTTTTCTCCATTTACTGTGATGCTGCTTATTGGTCCAGTTGTGAGGATTTTCGTTTTCTCTATGTTCAAGTATAATCCATACTGCAGACTGTAGTTTTTAATCTTCCTCAGTGAGTGTTTCAAGTCATTCTCACTTTCAGCAAGCAGAGTTGTGTCATGTGCATACTGCAGGTTGCTAATGAGTCTTCCTCCAATCCTGATGCCGCGTTCTCCTTCATATAGTCCAGCTTCTCGGATTATTTGCTCAGCACACAGATTGCATAAGTATGGTGAGAGGACACAACCCTGACAGCCACCCTTCCTGAGTTTAAACCATGCAGTATCCCTTTGTTCTGTTTGAATGACCGCCTCCTGGTCTATGTACAGTTTCCTCATGAGCACAATTCAGTGTTCTGGAATTCCCATTCTGACTTATTTATGGTCTTCCCTAAATAAATGAATGGCACTTTATCCCGTGTTTCTTTGGATATAAAGAAATGAGAATGGCCTGATCTCCCACTTGGAAAACTTGTCTGCCTCTATCACTCCTGGCGATTTCTATTCAGACTCATGGGGAGGCTTGCAGAATGGCTGTGCTGAAGGAACCATAGAGAGCGTGTGGATGCCTGTGGAACGGCTCCTGAGCCTACAGCGCCCCCTGTGGTCCCACCACACAATCCGGCCGTTCGCTGAATGTCTGGCTCTGGTGCACCGTCTCGGCGTGGCTGGTCCTCACTCTCTCTTGGCATGGCTGGCTCCTCCCCATCGTTCAGGTCTCAGTACCTCATCTTCTGAGAGGCTCTCCCTGAGCACCTTTCTAAAAGGCATCCTCCTCCCGCTGTTCCTCTCATTGGGCCCTGGCCTTTCCCTATGACCGCGGGCATCAATTTGCAATGATAGGTTATGTGTTTGTTAAACACGAGTTCCCTAAAGACAAGTACATGCTATCTTGATTCTCGGAACACCCAGCCCTAACACCGAGTGGGCGGGCAGTAAAGATGGGCTGAAAGCCATTAGCAGATGATTGAATGAAGTTTCTCTCTCAGATGGTAACGGAGACCAGAGTAGCTGGCCAGCGGCCATGTGCATCCGCCCAGGCCTGGTGGCCTAGTCCTGGTGCACTGGCTATGTTAGGTCAGCTTTAGGTCTTTTGTCCTGAGTCCGCCTGCTCTGGGCTCCTCCTCCTCCAGGGAAGGCATCCTGACTGCTACACTGGGGTGATTCGTCCCTTTTTTTTTAAAATTGTGGTAAAAAATACATATCCCATTTGCCATTTCAGCGTTTTTTACATGTTCCATCAGCGACACTGACTACGTTCATCATGTTGTGCTGCCGTCACGACTGTTTCCAGCATCTTCCACCGCCACCACAGTCGAGTGCCCCTTGAGCAATGATACACTTTCCCACCCCTCCCGCTCCTGGTGACCCCTAGTGAACTCTGCCCTCTCTCCCTCTGCCTGGTCTAGGGATGAGTGGCATCAGCCACTATTTCTCTTTTGGTGACTGAGTGACTCTTCTCAGCATCATGTTTTCAAGGTTCACCCACGTGGTGGGCTGCGTCAGGACCTCATTCCTCTTCGTGGCTGAGTAATATTCCTTTGTATGGATATGCCGCAGTTGTTCATCCATTCATCTGCTGATGCACATTTAGGCTGTTCCCATTTGGGGTTGCTGGGAATAGTGCCGCAATGACCGTTGGTGTATGGTTTTTGTTTTCTGTATTCCTTCAAGCTAAGCTTACCTGGGATGGTTATATGACATACGAGCTGGGTGGCAACTTGCTGCCACCTCCCAGGGCTCTGTGTCTATTTATTACAGCCAATTTAGAAACAGCTGCCTGCAGGGAAAGTGCTGGCAAGTTCCTTCAGAACATACTCAAGCCAAGAATACCAGCGGCCTCGGGCAGGAGAGCCTAGGGACACTGTGAGCTTCCACAGAAGTCCCTTTGGCTTGGCGTCACCTTGAAGCAGGACAGAAGGCCCACACTGACAGAGGACAGTGAGGGGACCCGGGAGCCGTGAATGCTGACTGGCATCAGGAGTGTTTGCTCATGAACCGAGAGGGGAAGGCGTGGAGAGAATCCAGGCTGATAAAGAGAAGGAACAAATTTCACTTTTGTTTTCTTTTCAAATAATATTTTACTGTGTTTTGGTGAAGGTTTACACAGCAGTTTAGGCTCCCATTCAATAGTCTCTACATAAGTAGCTCAATGACATTGGTCACATTCCTCACAATGTGTCAGCATTCTCATTAATTTCTGTTCTGGTTGTTCTGTTTCCATTAATCTAGTTTCCCTGCCCACTTGCTTTCTCATGTTTGTTTTAAAGTCATCATTGACCATTTGCTCTCATATAGATGATTTTTTCAAAGGGGCACAGTACTTAACAGTGATGTTCATTATTTTTTTGAGCCAGTGTGTTATTCAGCTCCAGGCTGACCTCAGAGGTTAGTTTTGGTTCAAGGCTTGAAGAGCGTATCAGGGCAGCAGTCTCTTGGGGAGTCCTCCAGTCTCAACCAACCCAGGTCTTTTTTTTTTTTTCAGAGGTTCTGTTCCACATTGTCTTCCTGGATTTCATTTGTCAAAATCTCTTTATTTTGAATTTATTTAGGATTTAAGGAGAGCTGTAAGAGTTCAGAGAGTGAGAGTTGCCATCTGTAACCCTTCAGCCAGCTTCCCCTAATTGGCCAGCTGTCATTTAAGTGGCGCGACCTCATGGGCAAGAGAAGAACGGTGATCAGCTCTGCACCACCTTCGTCCATTGCTGTGACTGCTGGTCGACCGTCTCAGTGAGGGCTGCCCTCATCTTCGCTGACCATCTACCAACCATGACGTCCTTTCCTCTAATGCTGACATCTTACATAACCGGGGTCCATTTATCAAAACTAAGGAGTTCACATTACTGCGACACTCTTGACCAAACACCAGACTTTATGTAAATTGATGTAGTTTTTCCAGTAATGTCCTTTGTTCCAAGGTCCTACCCCGGATCGTTTTGTCATCATACCTCCTCTGATCTCAGTCAGTTTCTGTCTTTCCTTGTTTGTCATGACCTTGACAGTTCTGAAGAGATTTGGTCAGATTATTTTGTAAAAATTCTTTTTATTTCTAAAAATCTGTTGGCTGAGTAGCCAGGGCTGTGGTCTGGAGCAGGGGTCAGCAAACTCTGTAACCTGTGAGGCAAACACTCTGCTGCCCATTTTGTATGGGCTCGTGAGCAAAGAATGGCTTTTATATTTTTGACTGGTTGGAAGCCATCAAAAGAATACCCCTTCACGATGCATGAATATTACTATGAAATCCAAATCCAGGGTCCATCAACAAAACGTGACGGGAACCTGTACTTGTTCATTTATATGTGTTTGAACATTACTTTTTCCTCTGGAACATCAGCCCTGAGGACTTGCCACCAAGACCATCTGCCTGGCAGCGTCTGAGGCATTTCCTCTCCGGCCCTGGATGGACAACGTCTGCTGAGCCCTGAGGGAGAGGGCCTGTGAGCACCCGGAGTTCACTGCTGTTCAAAAGCTGCGCCACTGATTAAGGGCACTGAAGCTTCACATCCATTCATTTGATCAGTCAACAAATATCTATCGAGGGTCTGAACTGGGAGCAACCTTTTAAAATTATTTATTTATCTTATTTTTAATGAAAAGAGGCCTGTGTTTGAGCAAATGTGAACCAAGGCTGAGCGCCTGGGGTGGGGAGAGGTGTGTTCTGAGAGTCTCAGCTCTCAGGCACCATTTCTGTCTTCCGCTTGGGGCCGTCCGAGAGCAGTTAGACCAGAGCGCTGTCCTGTGCCCACCCTGCTCAGCTCATTTGAACCCCCACAAGACGCCAGGAGGAGTTCAGGAGGAAACTGAGGCGCAAGGGGTTAGGCACGCCCAGGTCAGGCAGGAAGCATTAGATGGCGGGAGCAGACAAGGGGCCCTGGGAAGGCCTGAGCAGGCCTGTGCTCAGAGGGGCCCTGGGTGGCGGAGGGCTGGACCCTGGAAGGTAACCCTTCCTCTCCACGTTCCTGAAAACTAGAAGCCAGACGCCAGGGGCATCAGGTCAGCTCTCCAGAGGCCCATCTGAAATCGAGTTCTTTTCACAGGGACCTCAGGACATTACTTTTCGCGTTCCAAATTCTGTCCCCAAGTCCTCATGCACAAACCCGATGATAACGTCTTCCGCCCCTTTCCTTTCTGTCGGCTGTCGCTGGGGTGCCAGTCCCTCTGTGGAGTTCCGGGTCAGACGGTCTCGCCGCCTCCTCCTCTGGACGGGGGCACTGACGCCCGTCCTGGCTGCTCTCTGCCCTCATCAAACAGCTCGAGAGACCCCCAAACAAAAGCATCTGTGGGAAGAGGTCCCCAAGGTGACAAGGGGCCCCGGCAGCCATCTGGGGCGGGCAGGGGGGTGTCACTGCCATCATCCCTGTCTGTGGCTTCTTGAGCTTCTTGGATGACTGTCTGTAGCCAGAAGCCCCCCTATGCACTGGCTTAAAGAGAGAAGCAGGAAGTTGGCTCAGGACAGAGACAGCATCCCGATCTGTGTTTGACAGTGACCCCAAGCCCTGACCACCCGCGGTGGGTCCAGTCAGTCACTGGTTGGTTCTGTTAAAGATGGTTATTACAACACATTGTAGACAATAACATCAGAATGCACCAGACTTCGTGAACAAAGCCCCAGGTTGGTGTACAGGCTGCATCCAATTTCCAGTCCTTCCCTGAGAGAACAGGTCATTTGAGAATGTCCTGTTCCCTGCAAGGCCCCTGGATTGGTGGCAGAGCCCCTGAGCAGATGCAAGACTGAGTCACAAGCTTGTCTCTTTCTTTTTTGTGTTTTGAAAAAGGAACAAGAGGTAAGTGAGGTTACCCAGCCCGGGACGCACGCTGATGAGCACCTTCGGAGCCCCGGCCGGGCCGCCTGGCCAAGGTCACGGTGACACAGACCGGTTCGGGGTAGGTGGTTCTGTTCCCTGTTGCAGGGTGTTCCAAATGCTCTCACCGTGCCAGATTCCGATGGAGCACCGTGCTGTGAGAGTGCTTTGTGCGTGAATGAGGACGTGGCTGTTATTCCGTTTCTCTTACACAGAGCTTTGCTCCTTAGGAGAAAATAGCTCTAAGTAGATCAGAAACGTTATCTCAAATGGGAGTTTCTCTGGGGAAGTGCCTGGCTTGGCTGGGAGGGTGTCGGAAGGAGTGTGTGTGGAGGGCAACATTTAGCATGTCTGGCTGCAGAAGACCCCAGAACTGATGACAAAACTCTACAATCAGACTATAATTTCCAACGGTTTACACTAAAATGATACTCTATTTTCAAGGCCAAAACACTGCTATAAACTTGGATATAATGTCCCTAAATGTCCTGAAAGGAACCCTGTGGTACAGTGCTTAAAGCATTTGGCTGCTAACCAAAGAGGTCTGCAGTTCAAACCCACCAGCTGCTCCGTGGGAGGAAGATGAGGCAGCTGCTTCCATGAAGAGACAGCCTTGGAAAGCACCCGGAGCAGTTCTCCTCTGTCCTATAGGGTCGCTATGAGCCGGAACGGACTCAATGGCAGTGGATTTTTTCAATGTCCTGAGAGTGGTGAGCCGGCCTGTTTGGGCCAACTGCGTGTTTCTAAGCCCCGCAGAGTGCGTGGCGGGCATCAGCAGCGCTGGTCCGTGCAGTGTGTGTACACGGGAGAGCCTGTCTAATGGCTGCACTGTGTGGTTCAGGTACAACCAGGGCCCGTGGGTGCTTTCTGCATTTTCGTCTGCAGTCGCCACCAGGGTTAAGCACGGTGCGTGATGCTCTTCCCTAATGGCTGCACCCAGCTGCTTGCGGACATCACTGATAAGCCGCCACAGTCAGGGACTTCCATGGGCCCGGCACCCCTAGAGCCCCCTTCCCACCTAACAACTGGCAGCGGGGACCCTCGGTCAATGACATTAAGCCAGGCCAAGCTGTGGGAGGGACTCCTGGGGAAGGGAAGGGAATAGGCCAACTGACTGTCATTTCCCTGGGCTGCACGTGTCACAGGGCTGCTGGCCGAGGCTGCTTCTGTCCCCAGAGACCATGCCACCCTGTGTCCTGCTCCAGGGCCTCCCCCAGAGGCACCTCCTTAGACGAAGCCCTACAGATGGGCCAGGGTCTCCAGCCACCGTCGCAGTCAGTGGCCAGCGTTTTTCTTGCCTCCACCCACTTTCCTGCTTTAAAAACAGTGGACTGTCCAACTCCATGAATTCCACTGCTTACCATTTTAATGCCAGCAAACTCTAAGGAGCCTAGAGCAGAAATAGGGAAATACAGGGAAAGCAGTGCCACTTAGAAGGAAAAAAAAAAAAAAAAATCCCACACACACAAAGTCCTTTGTGCTACAAACATTCCTTACACTTCACTGACCATATGATCTTGTCTGGAATCTTCTGAAATGGTTAAGCCAAGAATGTCAGTTGCGAATATTTCTGCCGTGATTTCGTCTGGAAGTTGTTCTTCAAGGGAAATTTCTGGACCTAGCCAGACAAGAAAAGAGACCATATTTCTGCACAGTGATTTGGTTTCTAACTCAGGTGCATTTTGTAAAAGCCCAAGAATATAATGCTAAGAAAGTGGAAGGTGTTTTGTGCTATCGTTTGGCTTTGAATCCTTCAAACCCCTTGGGAGGAAACTGGTTAAAGCCCTCCTCTACGGAACTGAGGCCTGTTAAGCAAATCTTTGCAAAGCACATTGGAAGCCTTAATGGCTGTCGTTCCCTGCCAGTGGGGCAGCCCTGCCTCATGGCGACCCTGAGTACAGAGGAGTAAATGCGGCCTGGTCCTGCCCCAACCCCACGCGGGGCGGCAGTGTGGGCTGTTAGACCCATAGGGTTCATGGGCTGATTTTCAGAAACAGATCACCAGGCCTTTCTTCCTGCTCTTAGTCTGGATGCTCAGTACCATAGTAGCCCCCAAGCCTCCAGTGATGGATGGGCGGCGGCCGTGGACGGGGTGCACTGGCTGGGATGAACCTGGGTCTCCAGCACGGAAGGTGAGAATTCCACCACTGAGCCAACACTGCCCTCATGAGCCTTAACTACACCATGTCATTGATTTTACCGCTTTGAGATACTTAAGAACGTGAAATAAACATTTAACAACCGGGCAAGTTATATTCTGAGATCTGAAGGACACAAAGGGATGGGGTAGGGGCAGTTTGAACCAGTGCAGGTTGGAAATGACCCATCAGGGACTCGAATCTAGATCATCTGGAGGTCGGGCGCTCCGTTCAGGTTTAAACTGGAAAAGGGCAGTAAGAGGAGAGGGAGGCTGCTGACCTGGGGGGGTCTCTGCTCCTCACTGCACACTCGGCAGACAGTTGGCTGGGAAGCATCCCCTGCTAGGCAGTGGTGATACCCCAACCCAAGCTGGCCAGGAGAGCTGTCTGGGTGTTTCCTTCTGAGCTTCGATCCCTGACCCTAACTCCTGGCCCCCTTCTTCCTCCTTCCAGTGGACCAAGGAAGAAGGGGAGGCTCGGGCTCTAACTGGAAGGGAGAGGAGGGTCTTTAAAACCCTCAAGGACCTGACGCTATGCTCAGGAGGCCCACACGTGGCTGCCCTCTCCTTACCCAGGTCCCCCTGGACCTTTCCCTTCCCGTGAAGCAACCTCCGGACGGAATCCTCTGCCAACCCCCACCCACCCACACCGGAAAGAGGCAGAGCAGGTCAGTGGACAAAAGGGAGAAGCGAGGACAGAAGACGCCGGGGCCGTGAGCCCGGGGAACAAAAGCTGAAATCTCTGACGGAAGCGGCGCTCCCCGCGTCTTTTCATAACTTATGCATGTGGGACTCCTGACAGGCTGATTTGGTTGTACACACAGTATTAAGGAGAGCGGCTTGCACCCGTCAAGAGAAAGAAATGCACTTCAGTCTACAACAAGCGGGTGACTCACGGCGACCTGCCCAGACAAAGCCGGCCACAGTACCTGTGAAGGAGGAGGTTGCAGGCTCGGATTTCCAGCCTTCTGGGTTCATGCCAAGCAGCGTGGCAAAGCAATCCACCATCTCCTCCTGCGTCATGTGTTCCCCTGGGCATCGGAGAGAAGGGGGGATGGTGGCTGAGCTCGAGGGCCCAGTATGATGTCAGAGCTCAGTGGCATCGTTCCAGGGTCACAGTTATTCGCTATTTCCTTTTCTTTAGACACAGAAGCAATCTAGAGTCTCGGGTCACTGTCACGTATGCATAATGTCGTTGACGCTAGCAACCAGTGAGTCGGCCCCTGACCCATGGCGACCCCATCCACAAGGGAAATAAACGTGCCCGGTTCTGCACCATCCGCATAACTGGCTACAGATCGGACCCAGTGTGCTCCACGGTGTTCACTGGCTGGTGTTTGAAAGTATACCCCAGGCCTTTGCTCCCAGTCTGTCTGCGTCTGAGAGCTCTGCTGAAATCTGGTCGGCGTCTGGCCAACACACAGGCCCCCACGGACAGACGGGTGGGGGCCGCACACGAGCTGCGCTGGCCAGAATCGAACCTGTGTCTCCCTCACGGAAGGCATCTCCGTACAGTTGAAAATGGGAACATGTATCAGGAAAAGTGCATTAAACCTGTGGTGATAATACGCTGAGGCTTGTACAGAGGAATAAAGATAAACTGGCTAATAAACCCCCAGCCTGACAACGATGAAAGTATCACCCCGAGACGAAGGCTGCCTGACATCCTCACTCGAAGTAATGAGGGAAATACTCGAGGAAAAACACAAAACTTGACTTTGGTGTTGCTTTATGGCACAGGTGCATTCCAGTCTTGCCACAGCCCTGAGAGATCAGTGGGCTGGTGTTTTTACTCCCATTTCACAAGTGAGGATGCTCAGTCTTGGGACCTACGTGCCATTCTTCCAAGGCTTAGGTCAGCATCCTTCCCGTTGCCCGTGGCTACCAGATCTGTGGTCAGCGAGTCATATCCCTCACAGCTGAAACCCTGGCAGGTTACTGGTTCTCTGTGACACACGGAGACCCCAGGGAGCCCAGCTCCCTGACTCCGCTCTCCAGAGGGGTGGCCCTGTGGTATCAGCAGAGAGATGGGTATCTGTGTATCAGTGCACTTACCTTTAGTTAGAAGCAGCCTCAGGAGATCTTCTCGCTGAATAGCCTTCTTTCCCTCGGAGTTGCTATAACCCAGGACGTCAAAGCTGTGCTGGATACCGCCCATGCTGTTGCCGAAAGGCGGCCGGTGGTTGAGGTAGACCTTGAGGAAATCTGGTAAGTTGATTTTATCAACCAGCTTTCCAGTGTCTACGTACTCGCCAAATTTAATCTCATTAAACATATTGTCAATCTAGAGAAGAGGTTAACACAAGATGGGGAAAAAAAAAAAAAAACCACAGTAAACAGAAAAGACAATTTGATAAACTTCTAAACAATTTGATAAACTGTTCACAGTTAGCTTCATCCGTCCCCAATTTGTCAATATTATTAGAACTCGCATGAATAATGGTGTCATATTCTCACCTTTCACGTGAGCACCTCACAGTGGATCGACTTCATAGAAATTAAACACTTTGGTGCTTCAAAGGGTGCCATCAAGAAAGTGAAATGACAGCCCACAGAAGGTGAGAACATATTTGCAGATCATTTATCTAATAAGGGACTTGCATCCAGGATGCAGAAAGAAGGCTTGCAACTAAATAATGAAAAGACAAATAAACCACTTAAAAACGGGGAAAGGATTCGTATAGACATTTCTTCAGCAAAGACTACAAGTAGGCACATGGAAGGATGGTCAACAGGGAAATGGCCATCAAAACCACAATGAGACGTCGCTCGCACCCACCAGCATGGCTATCATAAAAAAGGCAGACAATAACAAGCGCTGACAAGGATGTGGAGAAACTGGAGCACTCTGACGCTGCTGGGGGGAATGTAAAGTGGGGCAGCCACTTTGGAAAACCATCGGGCACGTTCTTGAAACGTCAGACATGGTTAGCGAAAGGTCCAGCAATTCCACTTCTAGGTGCGTATCCAAGAGAAATAAAAACACGTCCACACAAAAAGGTGTACACAGACATTCTTAGCACCATTACTCCCAATGTCGTGAAGTAAAAACACCTCAATGTCCATCAGCTGAAAAGGGATAAACAGAATATGGTGAAGCCAAACAATGGAATATTAGTCATAAAAAGGCAAGTTCTCTGAGATGCCACAGCATAGATGAACTTGAAAGCCTTGTGGTGCGTGAATGAAGGATGCCAGTCACAGATGACTGTGCTGTATGACTCCGTTTATAGGAATTGTCCAGAACTGGCAAACTCATAGAGACAGAAGGCAGAGGAGAAGTTGGCAAGGGCTGGGTCAAGGGCTTGGGGGTGCTAGGAAGTGACTGCTAACGGCACAGATGGAAACACTCTGAAGCCAGTCTAAGGTTGACCGTGATCATCACACAACTCCGAACATAATGGGATCCGCTGAGTCGAACCTTCGAGGCTTTTTTTTAAAAAACTTTTTATTATGATCTGGGTGAAAGTTTACAGAGCAAATTGGTTTTCCATTCAACAATTCATACACATTTTGTTTCGTGATATTGACTGCAACCCCCACAAGGTAAGCATTCTTCCCACTTCCTGCCTTCGTCCATCTTTCCTGTCCCCTCCTGCCTCTGAGCTCTGTCCCTGGGCAAATGCTGCCCTTTTGGTTGGTTGTTCTAAGGAGTGTACATCTCCCTGACGTTATTCTTCACCTTACAGGCCTATTGCTTGGCTGAACGTGGATCCGAGAAGGTGAGTTCAGGCTTCAAGGGTGTCTGAGGGCCATCACCTCAGGGGATGAGTTGTACACTTTAAAAAAGTGAATTGTATGGTATGTCAATTATATCCCAATAAATCTGTTTAAAAATAAAGACACTGCCCAACTAAATGAAATCACTAACATCTTAGCATCTTCCCGCATCCTCCTTCCCTGTTCCACTCCTCACACCCGGCTCCATGTACCTCCAATCAGAATGTTCTATTTATCATGCCCTGATTGTTTTAAGTGGGACTCGTGGTGGCACAGTGGTTAAAGTGCTCAGCTTCTAACCAAAACGTCAGCAGTTTGAACCCACCAGCTGCTCTGCGGGAGAAAGATGTGGCAATCTGTTTCCGTAAAGATTTACAGCCTTGGAAACCCTAGGGGGCAGAGGCACAGGTTTGCGTTTGGGTTTTGTTTCACCGTTTTATCATTTTATTGCACGTGTTATGTATCCCTAGGCCATATATTGTTTATTTTGCTTTAAAGACACTTGAAGGGAGGTAAGTAATTTTAAACCTTCTCACTTGCTGTTCTAGTACTCGCACAATTACAGCACACTAGCTCATTTAATTTTTTTCTGATCATTTTCAGACTTCTGTTCTCACATCCACACACCTTTCTGAAGCAGAGAATGTGATGATTTTTCACTCCATCTGCTGTTAGGTGTTGGCTGATCCCAAGAACGTTAAAATAATCTAAAGCGAGCTGTATTGGGCCACCTGCCCTCTGACCACATAAACCGAAGCTGTAATCCAGGCTCCCAAGCACATGTGGTGACAGCTCTCCTCTCCACCACTCACAGAAGCCCCAGGTGACAGTACCATCATCACCCAGAGAATGGGGCCCACGAGATGACTACCTGCCCATTCTTTGCATCTTTAAGAAAATAATACTTTTTCATTTTTTTCCTCTTGATTTAGAATGCCATCCTTTGAGTTGTTGTTGTTGTTGTTATGTGCTGTCGAGTTGGACCTGACTCATGGCGACCCCTCCTTGGGTTTCCAAGGCAGTATCACTACGAAAGTAGATTGCCCCATCTTCCTTCTGAGGAGTGGCTAGTGGATTTGAACCACCAGCTTTCTGGTTAGCAGTCAAGTGCTCTAGGCACTATGCTACCAGAGCTCCCATCCTTTGAGTACTTCCTGTATTTTTCTATGAGATTACAGATCTTATATAAAGAGTTTGATCCAGGGAAGGCCAGCCCTAGAGGTTCCTGGAAAGCCAGTCTGAATAGGGGCTGACCTGTCCAGACTCACATGGAAACCTGGTGCCGGCTAACGCAGGGCTCTGCGTGGGGCTCCTTGTATAACTGACTGCTATGGACTGAACGGGCTCCCCCCAGGAATGTGTCAACTTAGGGGGGCCGTGCTTCTCTGTATTGGATAATTACCCTCCATCTTGTGATGTAAGTTCCCTGCTGCTGTAAACCCTCTCATCTGTGATGGTAACGAGGCAGAATTAGAGGCAGTGATGTTAATGAGACAGGCTGCAGGCTGCAGGATTAGGCTGTATCTTGAGTCAATCTTTTTTTTTTTTTTTTCTTTTCCTTCACCCAAGCTCCCATGTGTCCACCTTCTAGTTAGTGACTTAGCCTCCCTTCCCCATGGATATCTGTTGTTGTTGTTGTTGTTATGTGCCGTCAAGTCGGACCCGACTCATAGCGACCCCTCCTTGGGTTTCCGAGGCAGTATCACTACGGAAGTAGATTGCCCCATCTTCCTTCCGAGGAGTGGCTGGTGGGTTTGAACCGCCAGCCTAGTGATCATCAAAGAATATTTCTTTTACTGTGAAACCCTTTTCTTGACTTTGTGTAATAGTGGCCTCATATAATATTTGTCCTTTTGTGATCACCTTCGTCCATGTTATGAGATGTTCGGCAGGTTCATCACTCTTCTTTAATGTTGCACAGATGCCACTGTGTGTACGCACCATGGTTTGGTGATCCATTTCTCTGCTGACAGGCATTGAGCCAATCTCTTCTGAGATACAATGGGCATTAAACAAGTAAGCAGAGATCCGCGGGACACACCACCACCAAGAAAGAAGAGCCTTTGGATTTAGGGACCCTGAGCCAGGAACCTCCTAGACCCAGGGGAAGACTGATGTCCAGACACGTGGAGATCTGCAAGGGACACCAGGCCCACAGATGTTGACAGGAGACAAGGACCTTCCTCCTAAACTGTGAGCCAACAGAGAGAAAAAGCCCTCCCCTGGAGCTGGGCCCTGAATTCAGACCCTAGCCTCTAAACTGTGAAAGAAGAAACTCGTTTGATAAAGCCATCCACTGGTGGTCTTTCTGTTATAGCAGCATTGGAGAACCGAGACAGAGTACTAGGACACTGACAAAATGCACGAGAGAAATAGAATTCAAATTTTAAAAAACGAAAAGAAAAGGACACTCCTCCCTGCTGTCAGCCTGCCTGTGTGGTATTTCTGCACTGTGTCCGCTGCCGTCGGCTGAGACGCGTGCAGACACCCGAGCCGCGCCTGCCAAATGCTGGGAATGAGTAATTTATTTCACCGTCTACAGTTTAACCCCCTGAATATGTCTCCCAACAAACTGTGGGGTTTGGAATGTTACAAAGCGAGAGAAGGAGAGAGACACAGAGAAGTGGGAAATAACGTCTTTTTTTCTCCCCCCAGAACACGAACTCTATTTTCAGCTGTGCAAGTGAATTAGAGACTGCATCTATGCTGGTGCGACGTTGCTCAGTAAGTAACCGATTGTGGATGGCAAAGAGCTGCAATTCTGGATGGACTCGAACATGCCAGCAACTATGAGGACAGTGCAGGACCGGGCGACGTTTGTTGTCATGCGTAAGGTTGCCGTGAGTCAGTGCTGGCTCCGCGGCAGCTGTTGATCGGTCTGTCTCTACCTACCCAGTTTCTCCTTGTAGGGAACAAACGTGTAAGGAGCCCAAGTTAGAAGCAAAGCCAAGTGTCGGCCTGTCCAGGCACATGGTGTCTTGGTCTGGTCCCAAGTGTCAGGAAGAAAAGACAACGTTCACGCAATTCAACCGTACAGCGTAACTTTGGTGAAAGCTTTGGTTCATCTTCTTTGCACGCATATAAGATAGATGTGTGTATTTCTGCAAACTCGGTCTCATGTGTACATACATTCTGTATCCTGCTTTCTCCCCTTGGCACTGCATCCCAGGGATTGCCAAGCATCTTCAAAGAAGGCACACAGGCTGAAGGCAACATGCAAGTCTTCTGACAAATGAACTGTAAATTATATGACAGAGGTGGCTTTACATGGTTACACTGTCCAAATGGTCAACGATGGGGAACCAGATGACTAGAAGCAAAACATTCAGATGGGAAATGAGAAAGTTTAAAATTTAAATGTAAAAATTGTAACCAGTATGTCTGAACAGTTTGTGTGGTAATCATTAAAGGGGATCCTAATTTGCTGTGTAATCTTCCATCAAAAACACAATAAAACATTTTTTAAAAAAGAGATGGTAACACTGTTTCATATATGCCTTTACTGAGTTTATATATTATGTATAATTGCATGTTAATGTATAAATAAGCCACCACCCAGTAGTGTATTATTTACATATTCTAACCTGTAACTTTAAAAGGCCCCCCATATCCATACACTATGACTTTTACTCTGAGCCAGTAGACTACGGCTGAAACAGAGATCTTGGATAACGTGCAGGTTCACGTCCCGGCTCTGCCATTGTCTGGCTATGACCTTGGGTGGGTCACTTCACATTCCTCACCCTCAGCCTCCTCATTCTGGACAAGGGCAGTTCATGCATTGATTTATGTGACTATGGTAAAGTACACAGAATATTTTCCACCGGAGTCATTTTCAGGTGTACCATTTGGTGGCATCAGTGACATTCACAATGCAAAGAATGTGGAAAAGGGTGTCGAGAAGGCGGCACAACTCGGAGGATGCTCTGAATTGTACACGTACATTATCGACATGCTTTATGTTTCACTGTCTGTATTTTCACACACACAAAAAAATGGCATTCACAGTATTGTGGAATCATCACCACTATTTCCAAAATCCTTTCATCGTTACAAACGGAAACCATGTCCCCATTAAGCAGCGCCTCCCCACCCTCCCATCTCCCACTCCCGGTAACCTCCAACCTACTCTCTCTCTAGCCTTCACCTATTCTGGGTGTCACGTGAGCGAATCATACTGTTTGTCCTTTGTGCCTGACTTCTTTCTTGCACTCCGCATAACATCTGCAAGGTTCACCCCTGTTGGAGTGCACGTGGGGTTCACCCATGGTGGAACGCGCCTCAGAAAGTCATTCCTCTTGATGGCTGTATAATATTCTACTGTGTGGCTTGATCACACTTGGTGTACCCACTCATCTGGTGATGGACACTTGGGCCATTTCCACCTTTTGCTGTTGTGAACAGTGCAGCAGTGAACACTGGTATCCAACTATCTGTTCTGAGCCCATGTTTCAATTCTCGGGCACACTGGACAACTTTGAAGTTTATTATGACAATGTGCGTAAAGTGTTTACCTATGGCAGGTACTCAACAAGCAGTAAGTATTTTTGTGTTCCTGTTGTTGTTAGATGCCGTTGAGTCGTTTCCGACCCATAGCGACCCCATGCACAGCAGAACACTGCCCGATCCCGTGCCAGCTCCACGATCCCTGCTATACCTGAGCCCATCATCGCAGCCACTGTGTCAATCCATCTTGTTGAAGGCCTCCCCCTCTTTCGTCGACCCTCCACCCTACCAAGTATGACACTCTTCTCCAAGGAATGGTCACTTCTGACAACATGGCCAAAATAGGTGAGACAAAGTCTGTCCATTCTCGCTTCCAAGGAGCATTTCGGGTGCACTTCCTCCAGGACAGATCTGTTAGTTCTTTTAGCAGTCCATGGTACTTTCATCATTCTTTGCCAGCACCACAACTCAAATGCATCAACTCTTCTTCGGTCTTCCTTATTCACTGTCCAGCTCTCACATGCATACTAGGCAATTGGAAATATCATGGCTTGTGTCAGATGCATCTTAGTCCTCAAGGAGACATCCTTGCTCCTCAGCACTTGAAACAGTTCCTTCACGGTTGACTTTCCCAATGCTACACGTCGTCTAATGTTCTGACTGCTGCTTCCATTGGCATCGATTGTAGAACCAAGCAATGTGAACTCTTTGACAATCTCAATCTTCTCTTCATTTATTGTGATGCTGCTCATTCGTCCAGTTGTGAGAATTTTTGTTTTCTTTATATTGAGACGTAATCCATACTGCAGACTGTATTCGTCAACCTTCATCAGTAAGTGCCTCAAGTCATCCTCACTTTCAGCAAGCAAAGTTGTATCGTCTGTGTATCTCTGGTCGTTAATGATTCTTCCTCTAATCCTGATGCCACGTTTTTCTCCATATAGTCCAGCTTCTCGGATTATTTGCTCAGCATATAGATTGAGTAAGTATGGGGAAAGGATACAACCCTGACACACTCCCTTCCTGATTTTAAACCATGCAGTGTCCCCTTGTTCCATTCGAACGACAGCCTCCTGGTCAAGGTACAGGTTCCTCATGAGTACAATCAACTGTTCAGGTATTCCCATTCTTCTCAATATTATCCATAAATTGTCATGATCCACACAAATGCCTTTGCATAGTCAATAAAACACAAATAAACATCGTTCTGGTATTCTTTGCCTTGAGCCAAGATCCATCTGACAACAGCTATGATATCCCCTGTTCCACATCCTCTTCTGAATCCAGCTAGCACCTCTGGAAGTTCTCTGTCAATGTACTGCTGCAAACATTTTTGAATTATCTTCAGTAAGATCTTACTTGTGTGCGATATTAATAATATTGTTCTATAATTTCCACAATCTGTGGGATCACCTTTCTTTGGAATGGGTACAAATATGGATCTCTTCCAGTCAGTTGGCCAGGTAGCTGTCTTCCAAATCTCTTGGCATAACCAAGTGAGTGCCTCCAGTGGGCCAACCGTTTGTTGAAATATCTCAATAGGTATTCCGTCAATTCCCAGATCCTTGTTCTTCACCAATTCCTTCATTGCAGCTTTGACTTCCTCCTTCAGTACCATTGGTTCTAGATCATATGCCACTTCCTGAAATGCATGAAGATCAACCAGTTCCTTTTGGTACAGTGAGTCAGCCGCAGGGACCCAGGTAAGGGTGGTAAGAGAGATTTTCAACAGGGAGACAAACTTGTCTGTCAGTTTGTCCTACCGTGGTGACGTGCTGATGTGAGTTTTGAGGCTGAGCCACTGGTGTTTCAAACCCAGCGGGATGCACATGGTGCACAGGTATCAGCCCAGCTTACAGACTGAGACAGACTAGGAAGAAGGAGAAGGCCGTCCACGTCTCAAAGAATTGGCCAGGGAAAACCTTATGAATAGCAAAGAAAAGTATTTTTGTAGCTTTTATAATTTCTATATTCTTGCTATAATTATAACACGTACGCAGAGTATAACTTGTAATAGTAATTATAATTTATAAATATTTAAATGTATAGAAGATACATTTATGTCATTATACTATAAATATACTACTCAGAACTGGGAGATGAAACCAGAGATGACAAATGGAAAGGCCCCTGGAAGTGCTCCGTCACTCGCCCAGAGCGTTCCAAAGGTCCCGGTGAACATTCTCAGCACAGAGCCCTCAGGGGACTGGACCATGCCCTGAGGCGATGGTTCTCAAACCCCATCATGCAGGAAGGTCCTACTTACACCCTGAGTTTCTGATTCTGATCAGGTTCGGTGTGTCCATCCAGGATGGGGATCAACAATCCGCGTTTCTGACAGGTTCCCAGGTGATGCTGGTGCTGCTGGCCTGGGAGCCTCACCCGACACCAGAAGGGTTCACAGAGGTGGCACCTGAGCTGTGCACAGCGCCAGGCCTGTGACTGTCAGTAGAGTGATGGTGGTAGCAGCTGTGGAACGGCTCTCATTCTCTGGGCCACATCTGGGCCCCCACGAAGCTGCACCCATGGCTGTCACTGCTGTTTCCTTAGCAGCTTGGCGTACAGCCTGCACCTCACAGGGGCTCAGGGGCATGTAGACCGAATGACTGAGTGCAGGAAACAACCAACGTGGGCACAAGGAAGGCCCTGGAAGAATTTCTTTACCATTCACCAAAGGTTCAGCAAAGCCTTTAGCGCGATCACTGCCTGTAGTTAGTTTAGATCAGTTTATTACTATTCGCTGAGCATCTGATGAAAGTTAAAGATGTCAGCCTCTGTGTGGACTACACCTGAACATGAAGCAAATGAACGTCCTCACAACGGGAACAATAAACAGCACCCAGATAAATGAAGGGCAGACTGAAGTTGTCAATGAGTTCATTTTACTTGGATCCACAATTGATGCCCATAGAAGCAACAGTCAAGAAATCAAATGATATACTACGTCAGGCAAATCTACTGCAAAAGACTTCTTCAGAGTTTTGAGAAGCAAACATGTGACTTTGAAGGTGAAGGTGCCTCTGACTCAAGCCATGGTGTTTTCAATTGCCCTGTATGTTTGTGAAAGCTAGACAGTGAAAAAGGAAGAAATGATGTCCTTATATCATGGTGCTAACCGATGTACTCACGTTACGATTTTGTTGAGGAACAACGAATACACCATGGACTTCCAAAAGAACGGACAAAGCAGTCTTAGAAGGAACCCAGCCATGCTCCTTAGAAGCCAGGATGGTGGGACTTGGGGTCACTGTTGTTGTTGTTGTTGTTGTTATGTGCCGTCACGACATCTCCAACTCATAGTGACCTCATGTACAACAGGATGAAACACTGCCCAGTCCTGTGCCAGCCACACGATCCCTATTATACCTGAGCCATCGTTGCAGCCACCATGTCAATCCATCTTATTGAGGGCCTTCCCCTCTTTCGTTGACCCTCCACTTTACCAAGCATGACATCCTTTTCCAGAGAATGGTCCCTTCTGACAACATGACCAAAGTAGGTGAGACGAAGTCTGGCCATTCTCGCTTCCAAGGAGCATTCAGGCTGCACTTTTTCCAGGACTGATTTGTTAGTGCTTTGCACATTCTTTGCCAACACCACAACTCAAAAGCATCAACTCTTCTTCATTCTTCCTTATTCATTGTCCAGCTTGGGCTCATCAAGAAAAGATCAATCATTAGGAAAGATCGAATGCTAGAAAAGTTTGGAACAGTGGAGGGTCAGTGAAAACGAGGGGAGACCTCAATGCAGGACCTCAAGACACAACGGCCGAAGCCATGGACTCAGACATGATGATGGTCCTGGGGATGGCGAAGGACTGGGCAACGCTTCGTTCTGTTGGACATAAGGTTGTCGTGAACTGGCGCCAGCTCCATGGCAACAAACAACTGACCATTTGGCTTAGTGCCAGGCAAATGAAGAGCAAGTCACTAACGTATACCACTTAGTTATACCGGAACAGCCCTACTCACAGCCAACAGTAGCACCTACTAAGTGCTAGCTCATGGTCTGGGTCTCGTGAGTAGATATTCAAGACAAACGCACACAGAGTGAACTAACAGGAAGGTTCCGTAACCATGGTTCTCAACGCTGGCTGCCCCTGCCCAGGCTCCACTCCCAAGTTCAGCTGGTCTGAGGTGAGGTCCAGGCATAGGTACTTTTTAAGTACCCTCAGATGATGTGAACCTGTAGCTGGCACTCACTGAATGCCTACTCGTGAGGTTACTGTGTGTGGGGAACAACATCAAGAGCTGGAGAAGCTGAGTCCAGGTGGGCCACTGCGCCATGGGCAGGCTTTGCAGAAGAGGAGGGCTTGGTGTGGAGCCTCGAAGGACCAGTCTGAGGCAAGGGGAAGGCCAGTGTGGGGCAGAGGGGCACCAGGGAGAATGCAGACAGAACACCCCACCGGATAGCTTCTCTACTGGTTTCCTACTGTAAACAAGTGACCACA
Organism: Orycteropus afer afer; assembly: GCF_000298275.1. Lineage (NCBI taxonomy): Eukaryota > Metazoa > Chordata > Mammalia > Tubulidentata > Orycteropodidae > Orycteropus > Orycteropus afer. Next base: position 3,499,736 of record NW_006921635.1, read on the forward strand.
GATGAGTAACCTCACAGTTCTGGAGGTCTGAATTCCAAAATAAGGCTCCATGGGCTAAAATCAAGGTGCTGTCAGGCTGCGTTGCTCCTGGGGGTTCTAGGGCAGAACCATTCCTTGCCTTGTCCAGCTTTGAGGGGCCGCCCACATTTCTTGGCTCATGGCCCCTCCATCTTCAAAGGCAGCAAATGTAACCCTCTAAGCTCTGCCTCCCCCTTCTAAGGAGTCATGTGATTACACTGGGCCCACCCGGACAACCCGGGCTCTTCCTCTATCTCAAGACCCTTCATCACATCTGTGAGGTCCCTATTACCATGTAAGGAAAGCTATGTACAGTTTCCAGGGGGCCTGGGTGTGGACATCTTTGGCGCCATCGCTCTGCTAATTGCATATCACTTTGCAAAGAGAGCCGCAGGAAGACAGCTGCAAGGCTGGGCTGGACAGCACTCTGAGGGCCCTGGTGCCAGGCTGAGGAGCCAGGTCTGAGATGGCAGGCAGGGGCCCCCAGTCAAAACTGGCAGAAGGGCTGTGTTCAGTTCCTACTTTACCAAGCATGGTGTCCTTTTCCAGGGATTGGTCCCTCCTGACACCATGTTCAAAGTATGTGACACAAAGTCTCGCCATCCTTGATTTTAAGCAGCATTCTGGCTGTACTTCTTCCAAGATAGATGGGTTCATTTTTCTGCCATTCCATGGTATACTTAATATTCTTCACTAACACCATAAGTCAAAGTCATCAATTTTTCTTCAGTTTTGCTTATTCACTGTCCAGAGATCATGTGCATATGAGGTGACTGGAGCTCTGGTAGCATAGTGCCTAAGGCGCTTGCCTGCTAACCAGAAGGCTGGCGATTCAAACTCACCAGCCACTCCTCGGAAGGAAGGTTGGGCAATCCTACTTCCGTAGTGATACTGCCTCAGAAACCCAAGGAGGGGTCGCTATGAGTCGGGGCCGACTCGACGGCACATAACAACAACAACAAATGAGGTGACTGAAAATACCATGGCTTGCTCAGGCACACCTTAGTTCTTAATGTGACATATTTGCTTTTTAACACTTTAAAAAGGTCTTTTACAGCAGATTTGCCTAATGCAATATATCATTTTATTTCTTGACTGCTGCTTCCATGGGTGTAGTTTGTGGATCCAAGTAAAATGAAATCCTTGACAACTTCCATATTTTCTCTGATTATCATGATATTGCTTATTGGTCCAGTTGTGAGGATTTTCATTTTCTTTATGTTGAGGTGTAATCCATACTACCTGCAGTCTTTAATGTTCATCAGTAAGTGCTTCAAGTCTTCCTCACTTTCAGCAAGCAATGTTGTGTGGTCTGCAGATTGTTAATGAGTCTTCCTCCAATCCTGAGGCTGCATTCTTCTTCCAGTCTCTCAGATTTGCTCAGCACACAGACTGAATAAGCACGGTAAAAGGATACAACCCTGAGGCACCCCCTTCCTGATTTTAAACCATGCAGTATCCCCTTGCTCTGTTAGAACGACAGCCTCTTGGTCTGTGTACAGGTCCGGCATGAACACAATTAAGTGTTCTGTTCTGGAATTCCATTCTGCACAATGTTACCCGTAATTTTTTAAGATCCACACAAATGCCTTTCCACAGTCAATAATACAACACAGGTGAACATCGTTCTGGTATTCTCTGCTTTCAGCAAAGGTCCATCTGACATCAGCAATGATATCCCTCACGCCAGCAGCTCTGGTAGCGTAGTGCCTAAGGCACCTGACTGCTAACCAGAAGGCTGGCAGTTCAAACCCACCAGCCACTCCCCGGAAGGAAAGTTGGGCAATCTATTTCCATAGTGACACTGCCTCAGAAACCCAAGAAGGGGTTGCTATGAGTCGGATCCAACTCGAAGGCACCTAACAACAACAACAACATGACACATCCTCTTCTGAATCTGCCTTGACTTTTTGCAGTTCCCTGTCGATGAAATGCTGCAACTGCTTTCGAATACTTCGTGTGTTTATTTCAGAAAAAGGCCTAGCACACTGGGGTCCTCTCTTCAAAGTGCCTTTCACAGTCTTTCTCTTCCAATTTCCAAATTCCCTGAGGTCTTTATCGGAGCAGAAGCCGTGCCCTGACCCTTGGCTCTGAGTCCGCCTCCTCCTCTGGGCAGGGCTGCAGCACTTGGCTGCGGGCCCTCATCCCAGCTGGGACGTCAGTCGTGAGATTGGCCTCGGAGCTCTGGGAGGAGGACTCTGTTTCCCTTCCTTGCTTTTGTTCTGAAGACAAGAGCCCCGCGTGCTACACGCTTGTAGTTCAGAAAAACGAAGAGCGACAGAAAGGTCTGCGTGTGCCCTTCCTCCCCTCCGCCTGTAACTGAGACTGCCTTGTAAACAGCATGGATGCCACGGCAGGGAGAGTGCTTTCATCTGCACGTTGCTGGTGCCACGGACGGGAATGCACGGCAGCCTGGGTGCAAGGACACACTGCGGGTCCCGCGCCCACCGTCTCCAGCATGCCCGACCCGTGCTTGTCAGTCTGGGTCGCGGCCATTCCCACTCGGGGCAGCCCCACGCGTGCACAGCAGGGCGGTCTGCCATACAGTTTTCACAGCTGTGACCTTTCAGAGCGGACCGCCAGGCCCAGGGCTGAGCCCCTCAGTGGGCTTGGAATGCAAGTCTGGTGATAGACGCCAGCAAGGGCAGGTCTGCTGGGGTGGCAGCGGGGAGAGTGTGGTGCCGCTGGGGGGCTCCGGGGAGGAGCGCAAGGAGCTGCGTGGTCTGAAGGCCAGCAAGGAAGCGTCATGCAGGGGGTGGCTGGGACGGGAGGAACGTCCACAAGCAGTTGTAAGGGCCCCCGCCGTGAGCCGTGGGATGGGCGACCCTCTCCAGTGATGCCACTTTCCAGGAAGCTCGTCTTGGGTGAGTGAGGCTAAGTCGGTGTGGAAAGTGAGGAGCTGAGTGTCTGCAGTGATGGGGTCAGACAGAGTCTGCAGTCGCACAACGGGGACCCCAGGAGCAGCCACAAAACACCCCCAGGCCATGGGTAAGGGCTGGACCTGGGAGGCCCCAGCTGACACGTGGGTTATGTGCCTGAAGCAGAGAGAAAAAACACTCCCGAACCCAGCCCCAGGGAGCTGCGGCACTGGGCCTGGGCGGTGTTCTTGCAGAGAGGTGCTAGGCACATACCAACATGCACGTTACCACTGAACCAACAACACTGTCCTCTACACACGTGCCTTTCTTTTTGCAACCTGCTGTTCTTCCTGTGGCAACACCTCCTGCGTGTTCCTGTGGACTCGGTAAAGCGAGGTCTACCTCACTCTTCAGTGGCGACTCAGCGTGGGTGCTCAGCCCGACTCCCGCTGACGGACGCTACAACACATTATGCCTACGCTACACCAAGCATCCCTTCCGTGTGTGCATCTTTGTATACTTGTGAGAGCTCTTCTGTAGGCTGTACTCTGAAAAGGAGACCTGCTAGGTCAAACTCCAGTGGCCACTGAGCCCTTTCAGACTCACGTGTCCAAGTGGAACCGGGCTCCGTGGGGTTTTTGTTCTTTTCAATTTTATTATATTGTTGCTATTGAGAACATAGGAGCTCTGGTGGCACAGTGCCTAAGGCACTTGACTGCTAACCAGAAGGCTGGCAGTTCAAACCCACCAGCCACTCCTTGGAAGGAAGGTTGGGCAATCTACTTCCGTAGTGATGCTGCCTCGGCAATCCAAGGAGGGGTCACTATGAGTCGGGTCCAACTCACCAGCAAATAACAACAACATGAAGAATATACACAGGAAAATATGCACCAATTCAACAGTCTCTACATGTTCAGTTCAGTGCCACTGACGATGCCCTGAGAGGTGGGCCTCCACTCTCAGCCTTTTTCTCTGAGGTGTTCCTCCCCCATTATCATAAACTCCCTGCCTCTAAGGTTCCCATCTGATCTTTCCAGGTGCTGTGGTCTGTGTGACCCCATATGGACAGTTCTTAAAAGAGCATCATGCCCAGGGCAGACCTGTTTTACTAGTTAAGCTAGACCACTGTTTGGTTTTTAAGAGGACTTCAGGGGATATTTTTAGCTTAAGGCTTCAACGTTATCTCAAGGCAATAGTTCCAAGTGTTCATCCAGCTTCCAAGGCTCCAGAAAGTCTGGAGTCCATGAGAATATGAAATTCTGTTCTGCATTTTCCCCCTTTTGATCAGACTATATAGAATCTTTGATCAAAACATTCAGTAGTGATAGTGGAACACCCTCCAGTTCTGGTCTCACGGCAAAAGGAGGCAGCTGTTCAGGGAAGCAATTAGGCCACGTTCCATATCTTCTCCGTAGAGTTTTCAGTAGCGATTTCCCAAGAGAAGATTACCAGGTCTTTCAAGGCACCTCTGGGTGGGTCCGTGCTACTAACTTTTCAGTTACTAGTTGCACTGCCTAATCGTTTGCACCACCCAGGGACACCCCACCATCGCAGAACACTAATTGGGTCAAAAGAGACGCACATTTACAAGTGCGTTGTTCACCTCCTCTCTAAACATCCCAAACAATGTCAGAGACCTTGCATGCACCAACCACCAGCTACTCCGAGAGCAAACCAGGGTGCCGGGCTTCTCCTCGTCTTCTCTGCAGTCACATGTGGTCTGTACCATCACTCACTCACTCTCTCATTCCACCGACGTCTGCCACTGCGTGGGGACCTGCTGAGCCCACACATCCCAGCCAGCATTCACCTTCAACGTACAGGACTAAATGGCTGAGATGACAAAAACGCACCAGAATCAGGAAACGCTCTGTCAGCTGGATAGAAACCCAACCACAAGTGTCCAGGGAACACATGCGACGTGCGGTCCCTGCCCCAACAGGGTATTCCAAGGTCCCCAAGGAAAACATGGAGTGTAAACACAGACTGAAACCTTGCTGGAGGTGGCATCAGCTGTAGCCAGTGGTCCCTCCTGTGACATCACGCATAGTGCGAGCCTATTATTAGAAAAACGACAATGTGTGAGAGCAGCGGTGAGGATGGCCAGCCGTGCCCACTCTGCCAGTGGCTGGCTCTGCACCTGAGCGCAGCGTGCCACAGAGGGCGGGAGTGTGGGCAGTTCTTTGGGGAGGGTCATATTCTTGTGTAATTTAGCTCCCACCTGCTACGCTGACTAGATTCAAATCTCCAAGGCAGTTACAATGACGTAAGAATAATACAAATAACATAGTCTTCAGAGGGCTGTTTTGAATTTGTGTACTCAAGTGTTCAAATACATTAGCCAGGCATACTTCTTCAGGCAACTTTGAGGGGCGGGGGTAGGGCAACAGCTACTTCTTAATAGGAAGTGCTTCATTAACCATGGCAAAGTCTGCTTTTAAAAGTTGCAAAGCCCCGAACACATTTTTATTAGAAACTGCCATAATCTGACATGAGAACAAAAGATCAGAAAGCTCTGCCCAAGGCTCCACACATAAACTCACTCACCAACTTGCAAAGTTTGTGCATTGATGTGGGACACATCTGGATCCCAGGGGCTTTAGAAAACGTCTCCAGACAGTAAATGCACTCTTTAAAAAGTAGACTGAAACCCTGGGGTCCACATGGCTGATGAGGACATTGCTTCAGGCATTGAAAAGCTCCTTTTCGGCAGTGGGTGTTGAGGGGGAATTATGTAACAGCCAATGGAAAACCCACCCACCACCATTTTTGTTTCTTTTTGTTTTTACCTTTATAAATAATTGTCGATGCCACTTTACAGCATCTGTTGCAGAGTGACCCTTTTCCTCGACACCTTTTTTTCATCTCTGATGATACGTCGCTAACAATGTATGTGTCGGAGCCTTCAATGACTGCTGTTAGGTGCCGACAAGTTGGTTCTGACTCATAGCAACGCTACCTACAACAGAACGAAACACTGCCTGGTCCTGCGCCATCAATGACTAGTCTTCCTTTTATGTGTCACTGGACTGCACATGTACCCACTGCCATTGACTCCATTCCAACTCACAGTGACCCCTAGAGAGTTTCCAAGGCTGTCCATCTTTACAGAAGCAGACTGCCTCCTCTTTCTCCCACAGAGCAGCCAGTGGATTCAAACTGCCAACTTTTTGGTTAGCAGCCTGATGCCTTAACTCCAGTATCACCAGAGCTCAGTGCATGTTCTCCAATGTATATTCTCGACAACAACAATATAAATTAACTTCAAAAAATAGTTTTGTTTTTTTTTTCCCCAGTGGTTGGTTTTTCAGAAGTAGATTGCCAGGCCTTTCTTCCAAGCTGCCTCTGATGGCCTTGAACCTCCAACCTTTCAGTTAGCAGTTGAGCACATTAACCGTTTGCACATCTTACTTCTACAGGGAACAAAACGATACCAGTTGCGAGGGGCCAGCTCCCTTCCTTTAGTGCTCCGGGTGGCAGGTGGTGATGGAGGCAAGGGTCACACCCCAGGACTCTCCTACTTATGAAGCAGCCCAGCAGGAAAGGCACATTAAGCGAGCCCAGGGCTTAAAACCAAGATCCCTAGATGAGAAGACTGTGACCACCGACATTTGTGTGAAGTTATTTTACTGGCTGAGTCAAGAAAATAAGAATCATGGTTTCAAAAAGGGTGTTGTGAACGGAGGACCATGAGGTTGAAGAAGCTTTCCCAAGAGACCTTTCTAATCACAGACCCCAAGTCGAGGAAACAAGGAGCTAGACAATCAGACTGCAACATGTCTCACTCACATGCTGGACTCAACAAAGAATGCCCTTTAATCTTCACGGTAACTGCGGGGTAGGTCCTACCAGCCCCACTTTATACATGAGGACAGCATGCCCCGTGGGACAAACAGTTAACACACATGGCTGCTAACCAGAAGGCTGGAGGCCAAAGTGCACCAGAGGCCCCGTGGAAGACAGGCCTGGGGAACCACTTCCAGACACCAGGCACCGCAAACCCTACGGGGCACGGTTCTACCCGGACACACATGGGGTCACCAGGAGTTGGAGGCCGGCGGTGCCACTGATAACAACATGTGCGTAGTCGTGGAAAATGGAGGGAAGTATTGACGGCCCTTAAGTTTGGGTAGTGGGATCATAAATAATTATCGTCTTAATTACAGTGTGTGTTTTCCTTCTATAATGAGAGCAATACCTACTTATTATGCATCGGCTATCCCATTACCCAGCACATTGCAATTACAAAAATAATAAAAATATCTACTGTGCGACTCTTGAGCGTCAGTGACGTACAGCTGGCAATAATAAAAACTGAGGTGGGAGGCATAACTGAGGAGGAACGCTGGCTGTAGTGGTTAAGATTACATGCCAACTTGGCAGGGCCATGATTCTCAGTGGTTTGGCAGTTACATAATGACATCACCATCCTCCATTTTTGCACAATGCCTGTTTCCACGTAATGACTTAGTCTTTGGAACCTAACTGTGTCCATAAGTGAGAAGTGGGTGTTCAATCCGTCTTTGGAGTCAGAAAGTGAAGCCAGTCACTTACATTTCTACCAACGGTTTCTATGATGAACACTCTCCCCAGAGTTGCCTCTTGTCCCTGTTTGGAGCTCCTCACAGCTGGGGTTTTTGTGACATCCTCATGAGGAATGACTGCCTCTTCTGAGCCTCATAGCCCAGCTCCCAATGGCACCCCGCTACTATGTGTGAGGCTGATGCCAGCTCAGCAGTGAGGCTAACGACGCTGGTAACCGCCAGCACCGTTTCCTGAGCTCTCACGCTGCGCCCTCGCTGGGCCACACGCACACAGGCCTCCTCTCCTCACCTCCGTGAGGCTGGTCCCAGGGAGTGAGGGACAGGGCTGGGACCACAACCCTGGTCCTTCCGGTTCTAAAGCCTGTGCTCTCAAGCCCCGCACTCGCACCAACATCCAAGTCCAGTCAAGCGTGTGTCTCTCGGGAACTGCACGCACCTGTATGCTAAGCCCGTCTCTCAGGAGTACCTCTGAGATGCACAGACCCTCCTTCCGATCTGTTTATGAGAGACTCCCATGGGGGCCTTACTCGACCTCTACGGAGTGCTCCCAGAGGTCCTCTGTTACAAACAACACACCCCACTGCCACTCCTGCTTTCATGCCACCTACCATCTCTTCGGAGGGGTAAAAGCCGATGGCTCTCATGACAGAAGGAAGTTCCGACAGGCAAATGTGTTCTGACACCTTTCTGGTCTCCATTGTGTCGATGCCCTGACTGCGGAGCTGAGAATAGTAAAAATAGTCTTCCAGCTCCTGCATGGAAAGAGAACGAAACACAGCACACATTCTGGCTAAAGTCTGACACAGTCATTAAGACTTCAAGGGCATTTTGTAGAAAGTCCGTTTTGAGCTCAGTAAGGTGTGGGGAGAGACAGATTTGGGAAAAAGGTAGAGGTCCCACCTGGGCAGGTTTGTTTGACAAACGTAACTAGATGTTACTGGGAAGGGTCTGCTCTGAGGACAGTTACCCTGTAGAATGGTCCTTCTTTGCCACCAGCCACCAGACCATAGAAAGGGATCAAGCCTTCACCCCCGAGAGAAACCCCTGCATCCAGGGCCCTGAAATGGTAACAGAAACAGCAGAGTCAGAGAACGGGCATGGGCATCAGGGCGCTGACCCCATGCCTAGGCCCAAGGACGGGTACCACAGCGCCACCACATTGAGGGGGAGGAGAACCCCTTCAAAGTGAAGGCAAACACGGAAACCGCACTTTCGACTGCGGAGTCTGGTGGTCCAGGGCAGCTGTTTCAATGATGGGGCTCCTCTCTGGCTGATGACAGAGCAGGTACCAGGGCGTCTGTCTGCGCTCTCTGGGGAGCCTGGTTCTCTAAAGGAAGCGGGGGGGATAGTTCTGCGCCCTGAAGCCACACCCTCCCGAGCACAGTAGTTCCACTTGCATTTCAGGGCCACATGTGACCAGCACCAAAACAACAGGACATTGTGCAGGTGGCCTGCCAGGACCAACTGCTTCCACAAAAGCCCAGAGTCCACGGGACCAGGCCAGTCAGATAAAAATAACCTCTGTTCTCTAACATGGGAGACCTGCTGGTGCAGGGGTTAAGTTTAGCTGCCAACCAAAAGGTTAGTGGTTCCAACCCCCAGTGGCTCTGCATGAAAAAGAAGAGGCCGTCTTCTTCTGTAAGATGGCAGCGTTGGAAACCTCACAGAGCAGTTCTAGCCTGTCCTCCTGGGTCACCATGAGTCAGCATCAGTTCAAGGGCAACCGGTTTGGTTTGTATCTTTTTTTGGGGGGTGGGGGTGGCTCTCTACCACAGGGTCAGAGTTTCTAAAAATAGATTTTTTTTTTTTAAAAAACGGAAACCTTTTTCTCTCTTCTAAATTTCATGTGTTTTATTCTGTTGTTGTTGAGAATACACACAGCCAAACATGCACCAATACAGCACCTTCTACACAAGCAATTCAGGGACATAGACACCATTCTGCAGGTCAGGCAACCATCCTCACTCTCCTTTCTGAGCTGTCAAAAATAGGCCTTTTAATATAGAAAGTCTCCAGTCAGTGATCAAAAACCTCCCAACAACAACAGAAGACTCCCGGACCAGATGGCTTCACTGGGGCATTCAACCACACATTTAGAGAAGAGCTGAAACCAGTATTGGTTGAACTCTTCCAAACTATAGAGAAGGAAGGAATATTCCCTAATTCATTCTATGAAGCAAATATAACTCTGATACCCAAACCAGACAAAGACACCACAAGAGAAGAAAATCATGGGCTAGTATCTCTTATGAATATAGATGGAAAAGTCCTCACACAAAACACCAGCTCACAGAACTCAACAGCACATTAAAGGAGTCAAACAGCATGACCAAAGGAGCTCTGGTGGTGTAGTGGACAAGGCATGTGGCTGCTAATCAGAAGGTCAGCTGTTCAAACCCACCAGCTGCTCTATGGGATGAAGATGGGCCAATCTACTTCAGTAAAGATTTACAGCCTTAGAAACCCAACGGGGGTCACTGTGAGTCAGAATTGACTCAATGGCAGTGAGTTTGGTTTCTTTGTTTCTTTCTTTTTCTTCTTTTAACACCATGACCAAGTAAGATTTATTCCAGGGGTGGTTCAACATTAGAAAATCAATCACCGTAGTAAAACCACATCAACAGAACAAAGGAATGCAGCAAAAGCATCTGATAAAATCCAACACCCTTTCTTGATGAAAACCCTAAAGAAGATTAGAATAGAAAGTAAATTCCTCAGTGTGATTCAGGGCATATATGAAAAACCAACAGCCAACATTATACTCAATGGAGAAGGACAGAGTTTTCCCCTTGAAATCAGGAATAACACAAGGATGCCTGCTCTCACTACTTCTGTTCAATATTATATTAGAAATCCTAGCCAGAGAGATAAGACAAGAAAAATAAATAAAGTATCCAGGTTGAAAAAGAAGAAATAAAATTATCTCTATGCAGATGATATGATCCTATATAGAGAAAATCCTAAAGAGTTCACAAGAAAACTTCTAGAGCTGATAGAGGAATTTAGCAAAGTTGCTGGGTACGAGGTCAACAAACAAAAATCAGTTAGGTTTCAATACACCAGCAATGAGAAATGTGAAAGGGAAATTAGGGAAACAATTCCATTTACAATAGCATTTAAGAGAATAGAATACTGAGGAATAAATCTAACCAGGGACAAGAAGGATTTATACAATGAAAACTATAAGACACTGCTGAGAGAGATTAAAGAAGACTTAAATAAATGGAAAGATGTTCCATGTTCATGGATTGGAAGACTTAATATTGTTAAGATGTCAATCGTATTCAAAGTGACCTATACATTCAATGTAATCCCAACCAAAATTACAACAGCCTTCTTTACAGAAACAGAAAAAACAATCTTCAACTTTACATGGAATGGAAAGAGTCCCCAAACAGCTAAGCAATGCTGAAAGACAAGAACAAAGATGAGGACTCATACTTCCTGATTTTAAAACATACTATACAGCTACAATAATCAAAACAGACTGGTACTGGTATAACAATGGCCCCACAGACCAATGGAAATAGAACTGAGAGTCGAGGAATAAATCGACAAATCTATGGTCAACTGATTTTTAACAAAGGTGCTAAGTCCAGTCAATGGGAAAAGAGGGGTCTTTTCAATAAACGGTGCTGTGAAAATTGGATTTTCACATGCAGAAAAATGAAACAGGATCCCTGCCTCACACCATACACAGGAACAATTCAAAATGGATTAAGAACCTAAAGTGCAACTAAAACCATACCATTCTTAGAAGAAAAAGCAGGAGCAATGCTGTCAGGCTTAGCTCTCAACAACGGATTGTCTAATACAATAACAAAAGCATAAACAGCAAAAGACAAAATAGATAAATGGGACCTCATAAAAACTGTAAAACTTGTTCATCCAAAGACTTCATCAAGAAAGTGTAAAGACAAGCTACTGATTTGGAGAACATCTCTGGGGATTTTATATCTGACAAGAATCTAATAACTGAAATATATATATAACTTTGACAACAACAAAAACACAAATAACCCAATCATAAAATGAGAAAAGGACTTGAATACATATTTCACCAAAGACACATGAAAAAAGAGGGTCAGTGTCATTAGCCATCAGAGAGATGCAAATCAAAGCCACAGTGAGAAACCATTACAAGCCCACTAGGATGGCAAAGATCAAAACCCAAACAAAACAGCAAACAATGTTAGCGAGGATTTTCGGAAACTGGAACCCTTATCCACTGCTGGTGGGAATGCAAAATGGTACAGCTGCCATGGAAACAGTCTGGCAGTGCCTCGAAAAACTGAAAACAGAACCAACATGTTGTTGTTGTTAGGAGCCATCGAGTCGGTTCCAACTCACTCGTACTGAGCGTCGCTACCCAGAAGGAAGCCCTGCCTGGCCCTGCGGCATCCTCAGGACTGGGGCTCATGGTTGCAGCACCTGTGTCAGTCTGTCTCACTGGGGGTCTTCCTCTTTTTCCTCACCTTCTACTTCACCCAGCACGATGTCCTTTCTTCCAGGGACTGGTCCCTCGTGATAACATGACTAAAGCTTCCTTCCAGGGACCGGTCCCTCGTGATAACATGGCTAAAGCG